>NC_092336.1:404797916-405147500 GCF_046630445.1 Rutidosis leptorrhynchoides | reverse complement strand
GGAGCTACAGTTTAGGAGATATAACTTTTATAAAATCATGTTTGTGCAGTTTTTCTTAGTTACGGGTTTGACAACATGTACCCCATTTGCAATTCATAACCACACCCAAAATACCAACATATTAACCCTTGCTTAAAACTTACCAATGTCGACTAATTTTAACTCATTAAACCCTTTTTACTAGCGTATACTAATCTCATTTAACTCGAAATCTCAAACAATACAAAATCCACATACATAATTCACATCAATGTTCTTACCAAGTAGGATGTATAATGGAAGAGATGAAGATGATTCTTGCACTCTCTTCACTTCCTTGGTGTTAGTTTACATCCTAATTGCACTAACATAATAGGAGAGTTCCCAATTCCTCCCACAAATCAACCTTGGCAATTCAACATGGTGGGCATTCTTGATAATTTCGTACAAAATCACCATATCAACATAACTTACACTTTTCTTCTTACATTTGGTGATTAAACATCAACCAACACTATATTAAATCTAATTAGATGCTAGTAACCTTCTTTAACCCAAATCAACCACCAACATAATGAAACCATCATCATCATCAACAAACCCATCTTAAAAGTCTAACTTATATACAAGTTCATGAATCAAAATTCGTTTATTTTTATGCTTAAACATGGTGCAAAACAATTCACAAAACACCAAATAAACATAAACCCACCATCAATTTCATCTAATTTCAACAATCAATTATACCTTGAATTCTAGGGTTCATACCTTGATGGAGATGATGCAAGAATATGATGATTCATCCCCAAAAACGCCACCACTAGTGCTAGATCATCCTAAATTCCATGAATCCACTAGCTTTTAGCTTTAATTCCATCAAAATCAAATACCCGCTCTTCCTCCTTGTTAATGTCGCCGTTTTCCCTCTCAAGAATGTTCCAGAGACTTGTTTGACCACATGTGAAGTACTATGACTTAAAATCTCAGCATTATCAAGTTTATAATTAACATACCTTTAGTCTTTCAACTTTCCAAATTTTCACCTTTGTACTCCCAAACACCTAGGACATTTTACACCTAAGACCCCTTAACTAAATAAAGCTAATTTGGGGGTGTTCTAGTTAAATTTCCTGCACTAAACACACTTTCACTTTGTAACATTTGCGGTCCTTTTTTAACGAAAACTTAACGATTAAGTCTCATGACTTAACGTTTTTAACTCTCGACACTACAATCATTATTTTATTATAAACGTAATATTTCACACCAATAATTAACCTCTCATAACATTCTAACTACTCCCGGTATTATTAGATTAATATAATAAAATAATACTCCAAAATTTCGAGATCTTACATCTAATAACTCTTGCACTTAATTTATGTATACATCAACAACGATTGTAGTAACCATACAAATTTAATAAAAATGAAAAAAAAGAAATAAAGCTCGGATCCGAATTTGAAATCGACCAAAAAATTGTGAAACGATGTGGCTGCAATCTATAGGTTGGCCCACCAAGATACAAGAGCACCTTTTCCAATTGCTTTGATCTATGTATCAAATCAACTAAGAAAGCATGAAACCGTATGGCTGCAATCTACAGATTGTCTTGCCAATATATGTTTCTATGTTTGCTTAAAGCTCCACCCGTAACATATAAATTGATCTTCATCGACTCTTTTTTTAATATTTACATACAACATATTTGAGGACAACACATAAGTAAAACAATTAGCAAACAAACCGAGGCTCAAATTGAAGTATAAACTCAATTAACAAAGCATGAAACCGTACGGCTGCAACTTGCATATTGCCTTGTCAATACATATTTCTATTTTATTTTATTTTACACTAAATTTATAAGTCACAAATTTATCATCATTGCCTTTTTTTATATTTCCATATAATACATCTGAGCAGGAGATATAAATCAAAGCAGCATAAAAATAACCATCACTGAAGCTATAAAGGGTAAAATTAAAGGATTGAACCATAATAGCATAAATCCAACAGAAACTTAAACTATAATCAGTCTCCACATTTCATATTCATCAACATAAAACCAACAAACCGAAAATCATATCTAGTTAGGATAAGCATTTCTACCTTCCGATTATTATGCGAACAACACGTAGGCCACTATTAATCAGAAATTATTAACCTTCTTTTCAAAAAGATAACAAGTAAGCAAAATGAAATGAGGGTGCCCTCGATTGACATTTATCATCGAATAAGGAATCCGTCCATAGATGAGAAGGTTGAGTTACATTAGCATTGTCCACGAAGAAACCAACACAAAGCCAAGTCACTATAGTATCTCCTACTACAGGTATGGCCCCTATCGACCTCTGTCTTGTTTTTAGCTAGCTTTAGTCTAGAACTATACTATCTTACTCACTTTCAGAACCTATTCGTCGATTCCTAACCTTAATAGCTTATTCAGATTTTTCGAGAATAAATCATTTTTTTAATCTTAATAGATCTCATTTTCGAATTTAGGTTTTAGGATTTATGAGTAAGTATTTATTGCTTGGATTTTAAAAAGGTAGTTTATTGAAAAAAAAATTACAACATGTTATCATACATCCGATGTAGGGTAAACAAATATGAGGATTTTTTTTTCTAAATTTGATCCGATATAGAGTTTAGGGTTTAAGGTTTAGTGTTTTGAGTTTTGCAAATAGAGTTTTGGGTTTTTTTTTCTAAATTTTGTAAACGCTAATTTCTAAACTCTAATTTCTAACCTCTTAAAATTTAACTTTAATTAAAACATTACATATGATGAACCCACCCTTGTGGTCTAGTGGTTCACCCCTTTGTACTTGTGCATTGGGATGAGGGTAGGGAGGTCTCAAGTTCGAGTCCATCCCCTGAAAAATATTCATGGGATTTATTTCTTGAAAGCCGAATTGACCCGGGGAAGGTTTTACCGACCCGTATTCAGGACTCAGGTCCGACCACCTACCCCTCGAGATGGTATAAGGTTCGGATCCCTGTAATGCAGTTCGGGTTTTCTGCCCGAAAGCTCGTGCGTGCATGGCAAATGAGAGTATTCGATGCCAACAACTTGCCTTTAAAAAAACATTATATATGATGCATGTTATCATTTATTGCTTCGAGCGTTTTCCCGCCAAAATAATAACATTGATCATAAGGTGTCTTTTTTAAATGTTCATGTTTTCATGTGATCTTAATGTTTGAAAAAAAAAATCAAAAAAACGAAAAAAATTACTTCCCTCATTTCCCTCCAAAAAAGTGCTTTTCTCTTGATTAAAACAATATATATATATATATATATATATATATATATATATATATATATATATATATATATATATATATATATATATATATATATATAGTAAAAGGATCAAATGAGAGCTTTTTGACCCCGAGAACTCCAAAATACACTGAAATTCAAACAAAAAAAGGGCGGGCGAACAAAAAAGTTGAAATTCGAACAAAAATAAAATGGAGGGCGAACAAAAAGTTGAAATTCGAACAAAAATGGTGAAATTCGAACAATTTTATGTTCTACATTTTTCAAATTTGAACAAAAATTTGTAGAACATGTGAAATTCGAACAAAAAATATGAAATTCGAACAACTTTGTGTTCTACATTTTTGTAATTCGAACAAAAAAAAAATTGTTCGCCCGCCCTTTTTTTTTGTTCGAATTTCTTTTCTTTTTTGCTCGAATTTCAGTGTATTTTTGAGTTCTCAGGGTTCTTACAACAATATATATATATATATATATATATATATATATATATATATATATATATATATATATATATATATATATATATATATATATAGGGGCAGGATCAATGGGGAAGTAACCAATTGGGGGAAACGGGGGGAAGCAAAAAAAAAATTTCATTTTTTTTTGGAATTTTTTTTTCCGGCATCAATTTCTTTGTTCGAATTTCTTTTCTTTTTTGCTCGAATTTCAGTGTATTTTTGAGTTCTCAGGGTTCTTACAAAAATATATATATATATATATATATATATATATATATATATATATATATATATATATATATATATATATAGGGGCAGGATCAATGGGGAAGTAACCAATTGGGGGAAACGGGGGGAAGCAAAAAAAAATTTTCATTTTTTTTTGGAATTTTTTTTTCCGGCATCAAGATCACACGAAAATATGAACATTTAGAAGAGACACTTCGTGATGAATGTTATTATTTAGGCGGGAAAATGATCGACAAAAATAACATTCAAGATAATATTGTTCGTGAAGAATATGAACATTTTTTTTCTTCATGTTTTGTGAAGTAAAATTTAGCCCGATTTAGAGTTTAGGGTTTGGTGTTTTGGGTTTATTCCATAAACCCAAAACACCAAACCCTAAACTCTAAACCGTTCGTGTTAAAAACTCAATCTAAATCCTAAATCTAAACCCTATATCTAAACTTTAAACCCTAAATTTCTAAACCCTAATATCTAAACCCTATAAACCCTAATATCTAAATCCTAATATCTAAACCCCAATAGCTAAAACCTCAACATACGCTCGAAAAACACGATAATTGTTATATATTACTTCTTCGAGCGTTTTCCCGCCAAAATAAAAACATTTATCACAAAGTGTGAAAGGACCCGTTCATATACATTATAAACGATTCACAATAGTTAATTTCAGTGCGAGGTACTTGACCTTTATAAGATACATTTTACAAACATTGCATTCGTTTTTAAAAGACCAACTTTCATTTACATCGAAAGTTGACGGCATGCATACCCTTTCATAATATATCCATCTATAATTGACTTAATAATAATCTTGATGAACTCGACGACTCGAATGCAATGTCTTTTGAAATATGTCATGAATGACTCCAAGTAATATCTCTAATATGAGCAAATGCACAGCGGAAGATTCCTTTCATACCTGAGAATAAACATGCTTTAAAGTGTCAACCAAAAGGTTGGTGAGTTCATTAGTTTATCATCAATATTCATTTCCATCATTTTAATAGACCACAAGAATTTCATTTCCATTTCTCATAAATATACGTCCCATGCATAGAGACAAAAATCATTCATATGGATTGAACACCTGGTAACCGACATTAACATCATGCATATAGAATATCCCCAAAACAGAAATCCATCTGTATAATATAAACTCGAAGTACTAAAGCATACCATTTTCCAGTATGGGGGGACTTAGTGCCCGTAGATCTACCTTTAGGATTCGCATCAATTAGGGTGTCTGTTCCCTAATTCTTAGGTTACCAAGCTAAAGGGGTGATATTCGATTCGATAATCCAACCATAGAATGTAGTTTAGATTACCTGTATCTATTTTGTAAAACATTTATAAAAGCAGCGCATGTATTCTCAGTCCCAAAAATATATATTGCAAAAGCATTTAAAAAGGGAGCAAATGAAACTCACCATACTGTATTTTGTAGTAAAAATACATATGAAGACATTGAACAAGTGCAAGGTTGGCCTCAGATTCACGAACCTAAATTAATTATATATATTAAAACATATAATCGTAATCGAACAAGTTATGTATTATTATTAATTGTTATTTTAGTAATTTGTATGTTTCATTCATAACTAATTAACTATATTTATTTTATATACTTTAGATAAATAGTTAGTATTTATTATGAAAATATTAATGTTGTTATGTGATGTGTATTAGATATATTCTTATATAGTTATTTATTTGGTAAAATAATATCAATAATAATAAATAACAATTTGTATCTTTTTATGATAATAATAATAATAATATTGATACTACTAATAATCTAATAATAATTTTAATAATAGTATAAATTTTGATATAAAAACGGTAATAATAATAGTAATAGTAATAATAATAATAACTATCATAACTAAAATAATAATTTTTTTCTAATAATGATAATAATAATAAAAGTGATAACAATAATAAAAATGATAATTTCAATATATTTAATAATAAAAAATGATAATAATAATGGTAGTCATAATAATAATTATAATAACTATAAAAAATAATAATTTTTCTAATAATGTTAATAATAATGATATTAATACTAATAATACTTATTTTAATGATATTAATAATAATAACACTTATAATACCTAATGCTAACACTTATTAATGATATGCTTCTTAATGATAATAACATTAATCATATAACAACAATAAATAATAATAATAATAATAATATTAAATAGGAATAAAGTTACTACCTCAATGAAATAGCTTTTAAAAAAAAATAAACACCACGGCCCGGGCTCGAACCCGCGACCTCTAGCTAACCCGTAACGTCTCTAAACCATTCCACTGTCCGTTCTCTTTCTGATTTAATCTGGGACTTAAATTTGAATTAACCCCGTTTTTTTGTTTCCTCCTTTTCTTATCTAAGAAATTTTTTTACCATAGACCAGGATTGAACTTGCGACCTCTAGCTTAGCAACCACATTCCTAACCAGTTGCTCTGCCAATTACTTTCTTCTTTAATTTACGAAGTAAAACATATAACCAATATATCTGTGTTCTTCTTCTTCATTATCAACATAACATCTTATCGATATAACATTATCACTAAAGTATCATAACGATCTTGTTACCATCCTAATCATTATCCTTTATCACTATACATCCTAAAATCATATCACAGTATCATCATCGAACCAATATCATCGGACCCAAACAAGAGTATTTGGGCTTCGGCCCATGCAACGTTTAAAAGTCCACAGTAGTTCGATCCAAGAGTTTTGGATCTGGCCTGGTAATATTTCAAACGACAATAGATGTGGAAACAGGAATTCATACGCAGTCACCATCATTCATAATCGATCTTCAACATCATCTTCATCCTTACATACTAACATCATCATCATCATAAACATTCGTACCATCATCATCGTATACCACGATATCATCTTCACCGTAACATTCTAACTAATTCGTCTAATCATTATCATTATTCTACAACATGATCATAATGTCTTCGTAAAAAAAATTCATCATTATGATCATCAAAAAGAATAGAAATCGAGATATGGCATACTGTATCGGTTTCCTTACGATATAAGCTAGTGATTCGGCCCAGTTGTAAAATCTGATACATGATGACCCAACAATCAAATAAACACAGCCCTTTAATTAAATCCTGGCCCAAATGAAATAGTGTCCAACCTTGTGAATTATAGATGTCGACAGGAAGTTAGTGGGTGGGGGCCTTCGGTTTTAACCAGGAGCAAAAAGTCATCGACATATCTCATTCATAATCAACATCATTCGTTGTAAAGTATGACCATCATCATCTCATTGTTAATTGTTCGTAAAAAAAAAATGTTGTAGCAGAAACAGTATAAGTGATATATATATATATATATATATATATATATATATATATATATATATATATATATATATATATATATATATATATGATGGTGTTTGGGTTGTGTTTGTACGGGACAGAAACAGAAAAATAGAAGGAAGATATACGTAGCAGTAGCATGAAATAATCAACAAAGAAAATATAAACAGCAAGCCTGGTTCGATTGGTGTTGCAGTTAAATGAGTTTGGTGATTGTTAGACGGTCAAAATAGTAGCAGCAACTATCGATTTACATCAGAAAACGGGCAACAGAAACTAGAGCAGCCTAGACTCGATAGTGGTTAACTCAAGTTGGTGTTCATGGAGGTGGTGGTGTGGAGTGGTTGCAACAATAAGGTTCGATAGTTATGGTAGTTGTGATCGAGTTTATTATATATCTATACGCGTTTTATAGAATAGATAGATGATGGTTTAACCGGTGGTGTTTCATGGTGAGAGGAGGTGGAAGAGGGTTGTAAACTGAAGATCGATCAAGAAGATGGTGGTGTTGTGAGGCCCTCGAGCAGCCCATCAAAAGTGATGGTGAATGATTAACGATGGGGTGGTGTTTGTAAAAGAAAAATAAACAGAAAGATGTAATAGTCATATGGGTTTCAATGGTAGTGATCACAATGAAGAATAGGTGATGGTAATCGAATTACTTGAAATGGAAACAAGGTGATCGTTCAATGATTGTGAAGTGGGTTAAGGTGATCAAGGTTCATGAATGGTGGCCGTGGTTTGTGGTGGTGTTCTAAGAGGGTTTTAATGGTTTCTTGTTACGGTTTGATGGTAACCGAAAGTGGGTTCACGAAGGAGGAATTTAGAGGCCATTGTGGGTTTGTGTAATTAAGATAGAAAGAAAATTAATAGAGCATGAAGATGGGTGATGGAGGATTCATATCTTCTTCAATAGATATAAGTATATTACATATAGAGTGAAAGTGAATTAGACAAAAGCACAGTAATCTAATGAATGAGATGAATTCATACGGAGATTTTAATAGTTTAATTATAATATAATAATAATTATAATATTATAATAAACTCAAATGAATCATAAATGAATCATAAACGTGCACACAAATAGTTCAGCAGCCTCTTCTTTTAAAATGTTGTGCCGACATTTTTCACGAACTGTGTATCGTGCGAAATCAATGGCGGATAAAAGTGTGCAGAAAAATCCCAAATTTTTAAATTAACTTTATTTATTTATTTTGGTCATCATGGTATAAAATTCGATCATTAAATTATTAAATAAAAATTACATCAACTGTCCCTCTCATTTATGGGTGAAATATAAAAAGTGTTAAAACTTAACAAATAGTTCCTAAATACATTTTTAATAAGTCTAAAATTTATAAAACTCATTTTCGTATCACCGTTTATTTTAAAATTACATAAGTTTGAATTTAACTTGCTTAATATCAATTGAAACATCAAACAAGTATTACAATCATTTAATATTTATTTTTAATATACTTTATTCATATATAGAGATATATTTTAAATAATTATTATTATAATATCCTATTTTTATTTTACTTTACATAAATAAACTTTAGTAACAACAACATATAATACTTCAACTTATATTTCAAATTATTATATATATATATATATATATATATATATATATACACACACACACATATCTATTTATAAGAATTGTTCGTGAATCGTCGGGAATGGGCGAAGATTAAATGAATATATGAACATCGTTTCAAAATTTTCTAGATTCAACATTACACACTTTGCTTATCGTATCAAAATCATATAAAGATTAAGTATAAATTTAGTCAGAAATTCCCAGGTCGTCACAGTACCTACCCGTTAAAGAAATTTCATCCCGAAATTTGAGTGTG
The DNA here is from genome assembly GCF_046630445.1 of Rutidosis leptorrhynchoides. Taxonomy (NCBI): domain Eukaryota; kingdom Viridiplantae; phylum Streptophyta; class Magnoliopsida; order Asterales; family Asteraceae; genus Rutidosis; species Rutidosis leptorrhynchoides. Next base: position 405,138,296 of record NC_092336.1, on the reverse strand, counting down.
ATGGTCATGGCTAACAATAAAAATATTTTCATGACGAATATGAGTTGATAAAATAGAGTTTTATCATCATTGAATAATATGGATAAAAAAATTCGATTATTCGAAGAGTATGATTGTACGAATGAAGTTATCACAAAAGAGTGAATTGAAGAAATAAAGTTTCGTCTTAACTTTTGACGTTGTCTTGGTTGAATTTCGGAATTCAAGGGAAAAGATAGAATTTTCAGAAAAATATGTTCTTGATATGTTTGGAGATTAGATAGAATGTAAGAGTCGTGTAACATGGCACATGATGACGTTATAGTCTGTGAATCATTACGTTCCATTAAAAACTCAGCATGACTTACTGTAATATAATCACGTTGATCAAGTGTCATTATATTATACTAACTCGTGCATCAATTTCCAACACTACTTCAAAATCATTCATAATTTAAATTCGAATTTTTTAGAATTTAGAAACTAAAATAGTTTCCTTTATGATATATCACAGATAGTGCGGAGAGATAATTAATATCGGACGAGAATATTTATGAAGATATCTTCAGAAATATTGAGGATATTCATAATGAAAGATACGATAATATCTTAGGATTTTAGAATCAAATTGTGATGAAGAAATTCATTCACAATGATTTAGAGCCATTAAGGAGCAAGATATTCGCTAAAGATTTCATCAGAATTAGAATCATCGGGATTCTTTATGTACAAGTTTAGTCCTTGTGATTTGTTTAAAGTCTCCTTTATAGTTTGCTCAATCCATTTTTCCAGTACAAATTTTCCATTGAGTGTTTCCAACACTCCATTCTTTATCATTAAACTTTTGACTGTTAAGGCAGTCTTCAGTTTTCACTGTTTCATCAGCTTTTTCAAAGTTCAATGTATTGATTCGTAGGCTGGGTGTGACACCGCTGATTTTTTTTTTTAATACGTGGCGGAAGCATAACATTAATTTAATACGATATCCACATTAACTATTGTTAATACAACCTGTGTCACGTGTCATTACAAAATACTTGTTTATACAGAGAAGACATATTTACAAAAAGATTATTGTTTTCATAAAGCAAGACAACATCAGAGTTGACTCCTGTCAAACATAACATCTTCATGCCCGTCTTCTCCCCAAAAGCATAAACTACAAAAGCTAATAACCTGCAGGGAGGAGAGGGAGGGGAATTAGCACGAAGCTAAGTGAGTACGACTAACTACAGGCCATAGCATACATAAGTGTTATACTAATCATGTCACATAGTCTAACACACAAACATCACCCAGTAGTGCAGTCTACAGAGACTCCGGCGGTTCGGCCAAACCATTAACCTCCAGTTGATCGGGCTGGGGTTTACCGGAAGTTCCTCCTACATACCGTGCTGCATAAATCATCCACACGCGACGTACGCGTCATTCAAACATATGCTACACGGATGCAAATAGGCTACCACATGAGGAACCCAACCCGCAGGTTAATCTCTCCTATCGAATTAGGCTACCACAAGATAGGGACGCACTGGGCTCCAGCAGACAAGCATCAACTAACATGCAGTCATCACAAGGTACTAACTAATCACAACAATAAGTATATCTAACAAGCATGGCAATCATAATATAACATGCTACAATATACTATATTCTCCAGTTAGTCCCACTCACCAAATACCAGCAAACGAGAAGGTATTCAGCTATCTAATCACTGAACCTTCTCTTTCTCCTTTTCTCCTGAGAAAACATATACACAAGTTAGTTTCTGTCCGTTAAACCAAATAACACAATATAAAAATTTTTGTCAGAAAAACTGTCCGCTAAAATTTTTCTCCTTAACACTTATGCACTTTCAAAGTTTACATCAAAATCATCAAAATACAAACGGGCAGCATAACGGCTAAAACTCAACACTTTGGTAAAATATTCTGCCCTGGACACTCAGTCGGTCGACTGACCCTTACAGTCGGTCGACTGTCGACACAACCGGTCGACTGACATTACCAGTCGGCCGATTCATTTGGTATATCCACAATCGACCGAAAGTCAATACTCAGTCGGTCGGTTGTCCATCAATCGGTCGGTTCACTACGTCGGTCGGTCGACTGTCGACTGACAGTCGGCCGACTGTGTTCATCTTCTTCAGAAACTGAACATAGGCTACGGACTTCAAGCTAAATTCACCAAAACTCGATCTAGAGCTCGTTTTCGACATCAAAACCAACCACATCTTGTACACTAAACACTTAGGATCATAAACCCACAAGATTTTAACACAAACAACACTTAATCAAGCCATTTTAACCAAAATTACTCATTTTGTAAAAACTAACACAAAAACCCAATTTGAGCAAGAATCACTACATGAATCTATGAGAAGCTTACCTTAAAATGATCACGAAATCACAGAGAACAAGAAGCTATGATTAATTGAGCTCAAGACCTTGATTTGAAGATTAGGGTTTGATAGGATGGAGAGGTGAGTGAACGGGTGGGTTTGGAGAATTTTCTAGAAAATGGAAGAATAACCCTCCCACCAAACACTTATGAGTCTTAAAACTCATACATCACAACACACGGGTATTTATCAGTTATCTGATATCTTTCGTACATAATTTGGCAACCCAAACGAAGTCCAAATTAAATAAACAAACCTGTTCTGTGACCCTTGTCACAAACTGGTCCTAACCACGTCATCAAATAACAATAAATGTTAATTAAAATAAAAACATATAAAACCACACAACGGCAAAATAGACCATTTCAACTAGGCCCGATTCAAGGATGTTACACTGGGTGCTTTTCAGAATTTTCAGAATGAAAGATCATAATTCTAAGAGGTAAATGTTATATGTATACATATAACTGTTGATGTAGACATGTTGCGAGATTTCAAAATACTGATTGCTGATTCGCGGTAACTGGTACGGCAATTATCGTTACAAAACGAGGATGAGTATATGATAGGGTTTTATTGAACGAATATAATAGTTCTTCGGAGTGACTAAAGTTAATGAGTAATGAAGTTGCTAGTAAGTTTACTGCTAATGTGGTGGAATATAAAAGGTTCCCCGACAACGATGACGAAAAGCAGACTTATATATCAAGGCTATAATAAGGCTAATCCGAATGAAAGTCGAAGTTGACTTGCTGCAGCTGTGACAAAATTTGCTAATTTGGAAAGAGATTGCAAAGTTATTTTCGGTAATAACAACGTTAAAGGAATTTGCACAGCTACGTGTTAAACGTTTACTCAGTTTCCGAGAGTTTTTCAGGTGCATAACTATATGTATCAATCTTTTCTTCCGTAGGTAAAGTGCGGTTGGTTCATCCTTTCGATTGAGGTGTTTTCAAGAATCATAAAAGGTTTGAACGCAGATTGTAATTGTCAAGATACAAATGAGGTTTAATATGAGATCAAGTGGCAAACTTGAAGAAATGTTTAGTTTCATATGTTATAATCAATATTTTAATTCATTTTAATTGTCCAATGTTACTAGTCCACAGTCGATAGTCCACAGTAACAGTCCAATAATTCATATATAGTTTAATATATAATATTCGAATTAATTAATACGTATCGTGACCCGTGTACATGTCTCAGACTCGATCACAACTCAAAGTATATATACTATTATAGAATCAACCTCAAACCTGTATAGCTAACTCAAGCATTACTGCATATAGAGTGTCTATGGTGATTCCAAATAATATATATAGATGCGTCGATATGATATGTCAAAACCTTGTATACGTGTCCCGATATTTAAAGTGCGTAAAATAAATAACAGAATTTGAATGACGATAAATAAAATTGCGAGAATATAAATTGCGATAAATAAATTGCGATAAATAAAATGTAATCAGTTAGCTAGGATCAGTTAGCTAGGAACAGTTAGCGTGGATTCTTAACAAAATTTCTCATAGTTGATTTGTTTGTTTCTAACAAATTTTATTTTTGTCCAATGTTTTCTTCATTATGCCACTTGTTGGATTCTGATAGGTCAAAATCCAAATATGAAATTGAATGAAAATGGTTATTCTGTGGTGAACGGATTCGTATATCTGTGGAAGTAAGTAGAATAGTAAATGACTGTTGAATCAGCTTCGAAGAATGTATAGTGTAACTTATTAAAGTGAAATCTAAATATTTCTCGGATATTACCTACCCGTTAAAATATTTTTACCATTAACAGTTTGTACGAAAGAATTTTTAATTACCATCTTTATGAAAACATATATACATATATATTTTCTTCAGATATAATCATGGATTTAATGAGTTAATATGATATTAAGCTCATTTGATTTTCGGTTAGCACTAGAATACATAATCTCAAAACATTAGAGATTACATAATCGTCATGACGAACGAAGATTGAAACGACCCGTCAAAGTACACTTGACGACCATCGTTATCTTGGTCCCACAGCTTGATCAATCTCTATATGAATTTGATAAATAACCTTGCATTCTTTATTTAAAAATGATTTCCTATAAAGGAAACCTACCAAAATGTGTAAGTTTAGAAAAACCAGACATTATTACTTAACCAAAAGTTGACCAAAACAAGTCAACAACATCCACTATTAAATGTATCAAAATAGATTGCAAGTTAATGTTTAACAAAAGCTGCCATCATAAATATGCAGACTCTCTAAGCACAGCGGAAGCAATCAATCATGAACCTGAGAATAAAACATGCGAGTAACTGTCAACAAAAATGTTGAGTGAATTATAGGTTTAATATTGCAAACAATATTTAATTTAAACCATAAAAATTTATGTTTGAAAACATAAAAACTCCTTTTTGGACAACAAAATTATATGCTAGAAAACATATAAAAACATTATTCCATTTTTCGTGAGCCACCTGGTAACCACTTAACCATTTATTTACCCTTGCCAAACACAATAAATAATATACACCGAACAAGTGTATCTTCAACTAAATACGAAGTACTAAACATTCCGATTATAAATTGCTAGCGCGACTAGCTCGAAATGGGATTGTCAAACCCGATAGATCTATCCATAGGATTCGCGTTCACCAGTAGAAACCAGTGATTACAATTACTAGATTAGGGAATATTTTTGTTCGACTCATAATGAATAATTTAAACCAACTTTCACTTGTGTCCAATACGTAAAAATAAAATGCATGTATACTCATCCCAAAAGATTTAAAATAGAAAAATGGGACTATAACTCACCTTAAAGTAAATGAAGTAACCACACAAAAATGCGAACAGCAAACGAGGTAAAGTGATCAGGGATGATCACAACGCCGACCTATAAATAAAGCAGGTCGATATAAATAGCTAACTTAGGTCAAGTCTTAGTATGATAGCTATTGTACATGTTACAAGTAGACATAGAACAACGCTCAACATGCATCGGTTTGATTGGAACAGCGTACGGACACACACTTTCTATTTTTAGAAAGTTTCTATTTTTAGCAGGTTTCCATTTTTGGAAAGTTTCTATTTTAGGAAAGTTTCTATTTTTAGAAAGTTTCTATTATAAGAAAGTTTCTATTTTGGGAAAGTTTCTATTTTTGGAAAGTTTCCAAATTTAGAAAGTTTCCTTATTTAGAAAGTTTCTATTTTTAGAAAGTTATTAAGTTAGGAAAGTTTCCTTAATTAGAAAGTCAACAAAGTCAACTAAAAGTCAAAGTCAACTGAAAGTCAACTCAAAAGTCAACCTTGGTTAAACATAGCCAACATTAATTTTTAAAATATAGGTTATAATAATAACATAGGTTATAATGTTATTTAAAGTCATAAATGTATAATTATGTCATAACATAAGTTTAATTAAATTAAATTGAATTATTAAAGTTAACATAGGTTTAAATGATATAATTAATATAACATAAGTATTTAATTAAGTAATTAAATATCAATCATAATATAAGTATTATTAATTAATAATAAATTTTAATCATATCATAAGTATTATTAATTAATAATGAATTATTAATCATATCATAAGTTTGTAATTATAATCATTAAATCATAAGTATTTAATAATTAAATTATAATTAAATAATAACTAAGTCTTATAATAATTAAATAATTAATTAATCCTTATTATAAGTCTTATTATAATAATCTCATAACATAAGTTTAATACTTACCATAAGTATTTTTCATTAATAATAAAAGTATTATTAATCATAAGTTTAATTAAAGTTTCATTAATCATAATTAATTAATAAATGATATAATAAATATGTATATCATAAGTCTTAAATTAAAATAATTACTTTTTATATCATAAGTAATTTATTAATAATGAAAATCATTATTTTTATCATAAGTCTTATTTAATAACCATAAGTTTTAATTAAAAGTTCATTGGGTCATAACTTGAGCCCCGGGAATCAGTTTTCGGCGAGTCTTATATATATCTTCGCCTAACCAACCCACCCGAAACATTAATGTGCTCAAGAACATCCTAAGAACAGCCACCAGGTCGTGACTTACAGCCATTATTCAACTTGTAGCTTTAATCCGTTCAAAAACATGTTTTAGTCATTCCGGGTGATCCGTGGCTCGAATTTCGATGACCCGAACATGAATGTTCATCCAATCATCAATCCTAACCCAATGGTACACCCTAGCGACTCCAAATATGGTCACAAAGTCGGACCCCAACTGATCAAAATCGTTTTTACATTTTAATTTCAACAAAACCCTAAATCGGGCACAACTTTTGATCCGAAACTCAAAACAACATGAATCCAAAGCCTAAAATTATGTACTCAATGAGAATAACACATTAAGACTCTTAAATTAATCAAAAACATTAGCCAAAGTTACTGATTTAATCGATATAGCTGCTGTCCCAATTTTGATCAACCGAAAACATACGAAATCAAGCATTTCTAAGCAAACTAACAACACCACAATCAAATACAAGTACTATAACATTAACATACATGTAAAATCAGTAAAAATAAATTAAAATTGAAAATCTAGGGTTTGTGTTCATACCCAAATCAAAAATTGAGAAGAAGGAGATTAAAGACCGCGAAATGATGAATCCGATTATGCAATTGATCTTGATAGATGATGAATAATTGATTGTTGATTAGGTTGGATGAATTTTGATGAAAAAGGTGGATTAAGTCGTCCATAAGAGGTAGGAGAGGAAAAATGAGGGTTTTTCTAGGTTTAGGTAAAATGTATCAAGTAGTGTAAGTGTAGAAATAATTAATAAAATTGACAAAACAACCCCTTGGTATATGGGTGGGGTTTTCGGATGAGATATGGGAGGGATTGGGCTCCCTTTAGCCCACTTTGAAGTATAGATCAATAGCTTGTGGCCCGAAATCCCGAACGAAACCCGAAACGCGAAAACACGACTACGCGATTGAAAATTCGGAGAGAAAACAAATACGCGATGAAAAATATATATAAACACTATATATAGTAATATGAAATTAAAATATCATATTTAAAATAATTAGGACTTAAAAATCCCAAAAGCTTGACCGTTGGTTTGAAAACCAAAAAGATTCGCCGGATAGAAATTCGCGATACGTAGAAACGTATAACTTAAAATATGAATACAAATATTCATTTAACACATAATAATTAATATATTATTACAAAAATAATAATATAGGTCATAGAAATGACGTGGCACGAATAACAGTTAACCGTCGTTAAATAATTAACGGTAAAAGGTAACGGAAAAAGTAGGGTCGTTACAGTACCTTTCCGTTACGGAAATTTCGTTCCGAAATTTAAGCAGGTGCAAGGGTTGACTCAACATCTGGGAACAAATGCGGGTACTTCTGCTTCATTTGATCTTCACGCTCCCAAGTGAACTCGGGACCGCGTCTGGCGTTCCATCTAACCCGTACAATAGGAATTTTGCTCTGCTTGAGAGTCTTAACCTCTCGGTCCATAATTTCAACAGGTTCCTCAACAAAATGAAGTTGCTTATCATCATGCAGCTCCTCAAGAGGAATAGTCTCATCGGCTTCGGCCAAACACTTCTTTAAATTCGATACATGAAAAACGTCATGAACAACACTAAGTTCTTGTGGCAATTTCAAATGATAAGCCACGGGTCCAACTCTCTCTGTAATCTCAAACGATCCAATCAAAACGAGGATTCAACTTCCCCTTTTACCAAAACGTACCACACCTTTCCAAGGTGATACCTTCAACATAACACGGTCACCAGCTTCAAATCCTATATCTTTCCTTCTGTAACGACCCTGAAATTTCCAACGTTTATTTATTAATAATTACTATTATTAATACGTGTGATTAAAAGAATGTATGTTATTACATTTACATGTTGCCATGACTAAACGTACTTGACTTTAATTGCCCGAAACGTCTTTGTGACACCCGAGACTTACACGAATAATATTTTTAGATATTATTTACATTCATGATTAGTTTTATTAATCATTTTAATTAACTAAGGTCGTTGGTTAATTACTTGGGCTTTAAATGGATTAATTTGTTAATTAAGTGAACTTGGGCTTTATTAGTGTAATGGACTCTTGATGTTGGGCTTCTAAGCCCACCCTACATTACTAATGAACTTGGTTAGTCCACTAAGATCATGTAAGTGTCACCTTAAATTGTAACTAGTTAGTTTCATACAATAGGAATCTAGTTTGCATGTGATCCTCATGTAACTCCACCCATTAACCACCTTTATGAACTTTACATGCTAATAACCATTAAACTTAGCCCCCCCCCCCTTTGAAATGCTGCAGGCCGTGGCCTAAGATGGGCACAAAGGGTGTTCATATATATTTTTTTCATTACTTGTTTACTAGCATAACTCTTCTCTTTTCAAACACACACATACTTCTCATTTTCTCTCAACCATTTTCTCTCTTTTCTCTCTTTCTTGTAAGTATTTTGAACATCTTTTTCTCTCTTCTTTTCCTTGTAAAAACTGAATTTATACACCTCTAAATCATCATCATCTTTTGTTAGTTGCTTGATTAATTACTTGTCTTGTTGTTGTAGTTACTTACTAGCTTTCAAGAACCTAACTTTCTAGTTTTGGTTCTTCTATTATCTTGTAAGTTCAAGAACACAAGAACATAAACTCACTAGTTTATGATTCTACTTCAATTGTTTCAAAAGTTGTAAGTTCCATGTGTTGATTAAAGACATACTTGAAGCTCATGAAGTAAACTTTAAAGTTTACTTTCTAAAGATCAAACTTTGGTTTGAATCTTTAAAGTATGAACAACCATGAACCTTTTCTTGTTTATTTAAGTTTACTTCTTCAATTTATGCACTTTAATTTCATGTAGTTAGTTTATATGGTCAAGTACTACAAGTTAGTCTTGATCTCATATCTCTTGAACAAATTAAGTTAACTTTGAAAGTTCAAGAACACACAAATAAGTTTTCTTTAAATATAACTTTGGATCTAGACTTTTGAGTCTTGGATCTTCAAGATCAAACTAAGAACTATGTTCTACTACTTATGATCTTGATTAGTTAGTTTACTTTCAAGTTTGTAACTTGTTATTAGCTTTAAAGTCCATGTATGTGTTAGATCTAAGACTTTGATGCAACTTTGGTTCATCAAACTTCATACAACTCTTAAGTGAGTTGTGCTTCATGTCTTAGACTTGCACATGGGTTATGATGGTCAAGACTTGGTTAAGATGATGTAGATACATCAATGAGTTGTACACTTGAAGCTATATGCATCAAGGATGAGAACCATGATGAACATCAAGCACCAAGACCACCGGAACCCTTTTAAACTCACTGTTCTGTCCAAAAGCTACTGGTCTGGTGATTCTGTAACAGACCAGTAGACCTGGCTATTCTAAACTTGATTTTTATACAGATATTTTCGAGTAGATAACTTTTCATATAGGACTCATCTTAATCCGAGTTACGGTTTAGGATTTATGGCCCTCTGATGTGCAGCGGGGTGTATATAAAATATTTTTTAATTTTAGCAGGAAATACTATTAAATACGATACAATTTTACACAAGATATTTATTTATTTATAGAATGGATATACTTAAACCTTGCTACAACACTTATAGGCAGTGTACCTAATCGTAAAGTAGTGTAGTTTTTAGTAAGTCCGGTTCGTTCCACAGGGAAATCTTTAAACAAAGCTTAACGCTATATTAGTTTACTTTTATAAAAATACAAATATATATATATATAAGTAATATTATTATTATAAAGGGGGGTTTTTACCGTTTAATGACCGGTTTGTCGATTTTAAAACTTTAGTCGCAGTTAAAACCAAATGTAAAATATTAAAAATAAATACAAGACTTAAATTAAAGCGTAAAGTAAATAACGATAATGAAATTGCGAATAATAAAAGTGCGATAAAATAAACTTGCGATAATTAAAAAGGACGATAATTAAAAGTGCAATTAAATAACAATAAATAAAAGTGCGATAATTAGAAGTGCAATTAAATATAAAATAAAGGAAATTAAATATGAAATAAAAGAATTATGCTTATTTAAACTTTCGTAATCATGATGTTTGACGTGTTGATTTTAGTTTTATGCCCATGGGTTAATTGTCCTTTGTCCTGGATTATTTAATATGTCCGTCTGGTTTTTGTCCATAACAGTCCATCAGTCATAAATATAAAATGCGAGTGTCCTCGTCAAATTATTCTTATACCTGAAGTTAAATATTCCAACTATTTGGGGATTCGAATTGTAACAAGGTTTTAATACTTTGTTTAATGAATACACCAGGTTATCGACTGCGTGTAAACCAAGGTTTTACTACTTTGTTAACAATTACACCAATTACCCTTGAATGTAATTCACCCCTGTTTCAACAAGTTTATTAACTATTAATCCATTTCCGTGTCCGGTTAAATGAACGATTATTCGTACATATAAATACCCCGCCCATCGTGTCCGATTGAGTGTATATGGTAATTTATAGGGACGCCCAATTGTAAATCTTTATATTAACATTAACAAACTATCATTTAGTTAAACAAATATAAAGCCCATTAATAGCCCATAGTCTAATTTCCACAAGTGTCGTTCTTTTGTCCAAACCCCAATTATGGTACAAAGCCCAATTACCCAATTTTAGTAATTAGCCCAACATCATGATTACTTTGTTTTAAATAAGCATAATAATAACTTAGCTACGAGACATTAATGTAAAAAGGTTGAACATAACTTACAATGATTAAAAATAGCGTAGCGTTACACGGACAGAATTTCGACTTACACCCTTACAATATTCGCTAACATACCCTTATTATTAGAATTATAATTAAAATTAAAATATAAATTATAAATATATATATATATAATTTACGTATGAGAAGAAGAAGAAAAAGATGATGAAAATGATCAGAATTCGGTTTGCTTTATAGGGAGTTTCAAAACTGGGGGCTCCGCGACTCGCGGCCATTTTGGCCTTCAAACTCCGCGAGTCGCGGAGAATGAAATTACAGCTCAGTCCCTTGGAGTCTTTCTCTGCCGAAGGTTTTTATTTATAAATATAATATATATATATAATTAATATAATTAATTATATATTATATTATATTTATATACATAGTTAACTTGTAATTTTTAGTCCGTTGCGTCGAGCGTTAAGAGTTGACTCTGGTCCCGGTTCCGGATTTTCGAACGTCCTTGCGTACAATTTAATATCTTGTACTTTGCGTTTTGAATCTTGTACTCTTGTAATTTCGAGACGTTTCTTATCAATAATTGGAACCTTTTTGATTGTCTTTTGTACTTTTGAGCTTTTTGGTCGTTTGCGTCTTCAATTCGTTGAATCTGTCTTTTGTCTTCACCTTTTATTATTTAAACGAATATCACTTGTAAATAGAACAATTGCAACTAAAAGCTTGTCTTTCTTGAGGAATAATGCTATGAAATATATGTTCGTTTTTAGCATTATCAAATATTCCCACACTTGAGCGTTGCTTGTCCTCAAGCAATATCGTCTTGAAATACTAGAATCACTTCTTTATTCTTCACACTTTGTATATCAGTGATTTCTATACGGCGGTATAAACAATGGTAGTAACGATATGGTTTACAGTCCCACATGACTATAAAAATTTAGATCCATTAAGGAAATTGGATCTTTATGAAAACATTTGATCTTTTGAAAATTAAATCTAGTTTTTACCCTAGATAAGTTTTCCGGAATAACTTGATGTCAAAGCGAGGTGTATACAAAATAGTTTATATTTTACTAGGAAAAACTATTAAATACGATACAATTTTACACAAGATATTTATTTATTTATAGAATGGATATACTTAAACCTTGCTACAACACTTATAGGCAGTGTACCTAATCGTAAAGTAGTGTAGTTTTTAGTAAGTCCGGTTCGTTCCACAGGGAAATCTTTAAACAAAGCTCAAAGCTATATTAGTTTACTTTTATAAAAATACAAATATATATATAAGTAATATTATTATTATAAAGGGGGGTTTTTACCGTTTAATGACCGGTTTGTCGATTTTAAAACTTAGTCGCAGTTAAAACCTAATGTAAAATATTAAATAAATAAAAGACTTAATTTAAAGCGTAAAGTAAATAACGATAATGAAATTACGAATAATAAAAGTGCGATAAAATAAAATTGCGATAATTAAAAAGTACGATAATTAAAAGTGCGATTAAATAACAATAAATAAAAGTGCGATAATTAGAAGTGCAATTAAATAGAAAATAAAGGAAATTAAATATGAAATAAAAGAATTATGCTTATTTAAACTTCCGTAATCATGATGTTTGACGTGTTGATTTTAGTTTTATGCCCATGGGTTAATTGTCCTTTTGTCCTGGATTATTTAATCTGTCCGTCTGGTTTTTGTCCATAACAGTCCATCAGTCATAAATATAAAGTGCGAGTGTCCTCGTCAAATTATTCTTATACTCGAAGTTAAATATTCCAACTAATTGGGGATTCGAATTGTAACAAGGTTTTAATACTTTGTTTAATGAATACACCAGGTTATCGACTGTGTGTAAACCAAGGTTTTACTACTTTGTTAACAATTACACCAATTACCCTTGAATGTAATTTCACCCCTGTTTTAATTATTCTAGTGGCTATTAATCCATTCTCGTGTCCGGTTAAATGAACGATTATTCGTACATATAAATACCCCGCCCATCGTGTCCGATCGAGTGTATATGGTAATTTATAGGGACGCCCAATTGTAAATCTTTATATTAACATTAACAAACTATCATTTAGTTAAACAAATATAAAGCCCATTAATAGCCCATAGTCTAATTTCCACAAGTGTCGTTCTTTTGTCCAAACCCCAATTATGGTACAAAGCCCAATTACCCAATTTTAGTAATTAGCCCAACATCATGATTACTTCGTTTTAAATAAGCATAATAATAACTTAGCTACGAGACATTAATGTAAAAAGGTTGAACATAACTTACAATGATTAAAAATAGCGTAGCGTTACACGGACAGAATTTCGACTTACACCCTTACAACATTCGCTAACATACCCTTATTATTAGAATTAAAATTAAAATTAAAATATAAATTATATATATATATATAAATTTTACGTATGATAAGAGAAGAAAAAGATAGAATATTTTGATCAGAATTCGGTTTGCTTTATAGGGATTTTTGATTTTTGGGGCTCCGCGACTCGCGGTGAATTTTGCCTTCAAACTCCGCGAGTCGCGGAGTTTGAAATTCCAGCTCACATCTTGGAGTCTTTCTCTGCCGACGGTTTTTATTATATATATAATATATATATAATTAATATAATTAATTATATATTATATTATATTTATATACATAGTTAACTTGTAATTTTTAGTCCGTTGCGTCGAGCGTTAAGAGTTGACTCTGGCCCCGGTTCCGGATTTTCGAACGTCCTTGCGTACAATTTTATATTTTGTACTTTGCGTTTTGAATCTTGTACTCTTGTAATTTCGAGACGTTTCTTATCAATAATTGGAACCTCTTTGATTGTCTTTTGTACTTTTGAGCTTTTTGGTCGTTTGCGTCTTCAATTCGTCGAATCTGTCTTTTGTCTTCACCTTTTATTATTTAAACGAATATCACTTGTAAATAGAACAATTGCAACTAAAAGCTTGTCTTTCTTGAGGAATAATGCTATGAAATATATGTTCGTTTTTAGCATTATCAAATATTCCCACACTTGAGCGTTGCTTGTCCTCAAGCAATATTGTCTTGAAATACTAGAATCACTTCTTTATTCTTCACACTTTGTACATCAGTGATTTCTATACGGCGGTATAAACAATGGTAGTAACGATATGGTTTACAGTCCCACATGACTATAAAAATTTAGATCCATTAAGGAAATTGGATCTTTATGAAAACATTTGATCTTTTGAAAATTAAATCTAGTTTTTTACCCTAGATAAGTTTTCCGGAATAACCCTTTACCGGTGTTTGCAAAATATTTTTGTGGGTTTGGTGGGTTTCAGATTTGAAAATTTTAGCTCAAAACTTGCGGTTTTGTGTCACCCACTTGCTAACCTTGTATTTGGAAAGCAACACTTCCAGTTTACTTGTCCCGTATATTACCTTTCGGTAAACTACCGTCTGGTTGTAAAGGAAAGCGTTGAACAAGCAACTGTTAAGGCAATGTCCCGTGACATGCTTTTGATTATGGTCTATAACGTGTCGGACGCAATTACTATCCTTGGTAGGAGCAATAGTAAAGCTCACCCTTATAATTTTTCGGTATGGCACAAGGTCCTGTCTTTGACCACTATGCAACCACCGTTCTTACGGTAGACACCCGATTTAGTTCAGGTGACCTAATGAATTCCAGGTGAATTCCTAGGATTTTACGTTCAATGGTAATGAACGCATTGAAAATAGGGTTTTCAGAAAACAAATCGGTTTGTAATTTTGATCAAAATATTTTCTCGTTTAAGCTCGAGTTTAGATATCATTGAATTCCATGAGTTTGTAATTCTCAATCTTTAAGGTCAATCTCTAGGATTGAGTAATATCAGTCTTAAAAGCTGATTTTTAATCTTTAAGGAGATTATCCTTTCTGGGGATCTGATTCATTAGTCTTATCAAGCTAATTTGCATGGTGCCCCCCCATTGTACGAGATAAATCCTTCTCATGGTTAGGATAAATCTGACCACTTGGCGACCCTGTTTAATGCTGAGGTCCGTGGATTTCCTGCTGATTTTAGTGATGACTTTTCTAGATTTTTCGTCAACCTACAGCTGGTCTGGACGACAACTTCATGACCTAAATCAAGAAGCGCGTGTCTTTTTCGGAAGACTTTACTTCCTTTTAATGATGGAATTGATTCATCGTGTAGATCCATCTCTTCTTTTCTTTCATCGGGTAAAAACAGTTTAGTTTAGTTCAAAGCAAAAGTATTTTCAGTTATTTGTTACAGATATATGTGACATATGTTTAAAATAACTTGGTAAATTTTCCCACACTTGGCTTTTATTTTCCTTTTTATCGTCCTCTATTCCATTTTAAATGAATTTTGACATTTTAGTTTGTTTCTTGTCTTATGTCCTTTCCGAGGTAACAATAATTTCGGTGTTAAAACCTAGTTTTATCGTTCATAAATATGTATAAACATGATTTTGAATTCATTTAATTGAAAATTTTGAAAAATTTTACTAGAATTGGGTAGTCAGTATATAAGACTAGGGCTGTTCTTTTTTATCAGAGAGCACTAGATTCTAATACAATTACTGCTTTACTAGTATTTTTAATGGTAACCAAGTGTATAAAGTAAAAATTTTTAAAATACGAAAGAATTTAACCCCTTCCCACACTTAAGATCTTGCAATGCCCTCATTTGCAAGAAATCAGGAATAATTTAAATTATTGAGGGTGATTTGTGTGAAAATGATTAAATTTTTACCAAAGTTTCCAAATATATTGGCGTTTGTTTGCTGAATGATAAATGGTGCACATCATTTGTTCATTCCGTCTGGTTGTTATTTCGCATATATTTTGCATCTTGTCGTCAAAATTAGTTGCTTTTGCTGAACTTAATGCCAGTCTTTGAAAATGCGTTGTTTTACCCTGTTGTGTACATAAGATAAACTGCAAACATATATACATATTTTTTTTTTTTAATAATCATTATCTTTTGAAACAATTAAGTACTTAATTTTAAAATTTTGTTTCCCTTGTTATTTAGGACGAGGTCGTTTCGGATCGATGTCCTAGTCCGTCTCTCGACAAAATTTTAAAATTTGTCTTTTTGTAGCGATTGTTTTAAAAGCTAAGATTTTTGGGTTTTTTCAATGTTTTTGGCATACTCTAATTCAATAAGATTAAAAATAATGATAATAAAAGTTCTCGTCCCTCCCTCGGGTAAAGCAATTTCGGTTCAAAGACCTAGTCTTCAACTTACGACGAATTTTAAAAATCATATTCTTAACTTAATGAGATAAAGTAAATTTTTGTTTTTAAATTCACACAACTTAAATATAAAATTCAAAATTAAAAATTAAAAATTAAAAATTCACACCAAACTTAAAATTTGAAATGCATAAAATTAAAATTTCATATTTTAAAAATTAAAAATTCACACCAAACTTAATTTAAAAATTCATATTATAAATTCATACCAAACTTATATTAATTTTTCAAATATTTACAATTTTAAATATATATTTTTATAAAGTTTACAATATTAATTTAAGATTTAAATATTAATTTTAAAAATATGGTAAAAATAAAATTAAAAATCTTTTTGTCTTTTTATCCCACTTTAATCAATCAAATATTATCAAAAATATGCGCCCCTCTTTTCGGTAAAGTAATTTCGGTTCCAAGACCTAATTTAACTCATGACGAATTTTTGAAATATTTTGGGTTGATTGATTAAAGATATTTATACCTTAAGAATAAACGTTAAATTTCGCAGTGATGTAATAAATTTTTGAATGATATCAATAATTTCGGTCGCCAAACCTAATTTTATTCAATACCAATTTAATACTTTTTAGCGAACAAATTAGCGTTTATTATCAAAAGGTTAAAAATAAAAATAAAAATAAAAACTGTACAGACATACCTGTGAAATAGATTTCTTAGTTATATGATCTATCCCATTCATAAGATAGTCGGTTTAATTGGTTTTCCATGGCTACATAGGCGTAACCTCGAGCATTCAGTGTCTTTTCTTCTAAACATATGAACGGTCCGTCTCTGCATAAAGTAACAAATTCGGTATTTGAATAGGTTTGATTATTTGAACATTTACCTCCATGTGACCATTTTCCGCATTTGTGACATCGTTCTAGGTGTCGTGCTCTTCTTTTCGCTGCGGATTTTGATTTTCCTTTACCAAATTGTAACTTATTATCTTCGCATCTGGATTCTTTTCTAACTCCGTCCATTCTTTCTCTGATTACTGATACTATTTCACTCGGGAGTATGTCATTATTACGTTTAGTGATCAAAGCGTGTAGCATTAGACCATGGTTTAGTTCACAGGCAGTCTTCATTTCGTAAAAACCTAAAAAAAATAAAAATTCAGAATGGGGGGGAGAAGACTAGTTCTTTAGGGTCTGCTAGGGAAAGACCATTCGGGTTCCATTTTCGAGAACTACACGAAAACAGACAATCTAACTCTAACAGAAATACATATTATCCTTTAAAGACTTGATTCTCCCCACACTTAGTTAGCTGTGGTGTCGAAATTGTGATTAACTTCGTTGTCGACTTCCATCGGACCATGTATGTAATGTTTAACTCTGTGACCATTGACTTTAAATTCAATCCCATTTGAATTTATTAATTCTATCGTTCCGTATGGGAAAACTCTTTTGACTATGAATGGTCCAGACCATCTTGATTTCAATTTTCCAGGAAATAGCTTGAATCGTGAATTGAAAAGAAGAACTCTGTCTCCTTCTTTAAATTCTTTTGAACTTCTGATTCTTTTATCATGCCATTTCTTCGTTCTTTCTTTATAGATTAACGAATTTTCGTATGCTTCATGTCTTAATTCTTCTAATTCATTTAGTTGACTTAATCGTAGACGTCCGGCTTCATGTAAATCAAGATTACATGTCTTCAAAGCCCAAAATGCTTTGTGTTCAATTTCTACTGGAAGATGACATGCTTTTCCATAAACAAGTCTAAAAAGTGTGGTTCCAATTGGGGTTTTGTAGGCTGTTCTAAAAGCCCAGAGTGTATCCTCCAATTTAATGGACCATTCCTTCGGATTTGATCCTACGGTTATCTCTAGAATACGTTTTAAAGCTCGGTTGGTATTTTCAACTTGTCCACTTGTTTGTGGATGATATGCGGTGGAGATTTTATGAGTTACTCCATATCTTTTAAGAACTTTCTCAAGTTGATTATTACAGAAATGAGTACCCCGATCACTTATTAAAGCTTTCGGTGTTCCAAACCTTGCAAAAAGACGTTTTAAAAAATTGACTACAACTCGTGCATCGTTAGTTGGGAGAGCTTGTGCTTCCGCCCATTTAGATACATAATCAATGGCTACGAGTATATATAGATTATTATGAGATTTTGGAAATGGACCCATAAAGTCAATACCCCAAATGTCAAATACTTCACATACTTGGATGACATTTTGTGGCATTTCATCACGTTGACTTATTTTTCCGGCCCTTTGACAAGCATCACAGGATTTGCAAAAAAGGTGTGCGTCTTTGTAAATTGTAGGCCAATAGAATCCAGCTTCATAAACTTTTCTTGCTGTTAGTTGAGGCCCATAATGCCCTCCTGTTGGTCCTGTGTGACAATGGTTTAAAATTTTACTAGCTTCATCTCCAAATACACATCGGCGTATTATTCCATCGGGACAACTTTTAAACAGATGTGGATCTTCCCAAAAATAGTGTTTTATATCACTGAAGAATTTCTTCCGTCTTTGGTACGATAATCCTTTTTCAAGGAATCCACAAACTAAGTAGTTTGCATAGTCTGCAAACCATGGGATTTCTTTATAATCTATCTTCAATAGATATTCATCAGGAAAGTTGTCTTGTATGGCTGATTCATTTAGAACTTCTAATTCGGGATTTTCAAGACCAGAAAGATGATCAGCTGCGAGGTTTTCTGCTCCTCTTTTATCTCGGATTTCAATATCAAACTCTTGTAAGAGTAAGATCCAACGGATTAATCTTGGTTTAGCATCTTGTTTTGAAAATAGGTATCTAAGAGCAGAATGGTCGGTATAGACCACCGTTTTTGCTAGAACGAGATATGATCGAAATTTGTCAAAAGCAAAGACAATAGCAAGGAGTTCTTTTTCAGTAGTTGTATAGTTTGTTTGTGCTCCTTGTAATGTCTTACTAGCATAATATATAGGTTGAAATCGTTTTTCAATCCTTTGTCCTAAAACGGCTCCCATTGCAAAATCACTTGCATCGCACATTAGTTCAAATGGTAGATTCCAATTTGGTGTTATCATGATCGGCGCATTAGTGAGTTTCTCTTTAAGAATATTAAAAGATTTGATACACTCGTCTGAAAAGATGAATGGAGCATCCTTTTCTAGGAGTTTATTCATAGGAGTGGCAATTTTAGAAAAATCTTTTATGAAACGTCGGTAAAAACCGGCATGCCCTAGAAAACTCCTAACTCCTCTAACATTGGTGGGATGTGGAAGTTTAGCAATTACATCTACTTTAGCTCTATCCACTTCAATTCCTTCTTTTGAAATTTTATGTCCAAGAACGATGCCTTCTTTAACCATGAAATGGCATTTCTCCCAATTAAGTACTAGATTTGATTTTTCGCATCTAATTAGCATTCGTTCCAGATTAACTAGACATGATTTAAATGTATCACCGAAGACTGAAAAGTCATCCATGAATACTTCCATGCATTCTTCTATCATGTCGTGAAAAATCGCCATCATACACCTTTGAAAGGTTGCAGGGGCGTTGCAAAGTCCAAATGGCATGCGTTTGTAAGCAAAAGTACCATAAGGGCACGTGAAAGTGGTTTTCTCTTGGTCCTCGGGTGCTATTGGAATTTGAAAATATCCGGAAAATCCATCTAGAAAACAATAGTAACTATTTCTGGCTAATCTTTCCCACATTTGATCTATGAAAGGTAAGGGAAAGTGATCTTTTCTGGTGGCGTCATGTAATTTTCTATAATCAATACATACACGCCATCCTGTTACAGTCCTAGTAGGAATAAGCTCATTTTTCTCATTTGTAATGACAGTCATGCCACCCTTCTTAGGCACGCATTGAACTGGGCTTACCCATGGACTATCAGAAATTGGATATATCAAACCTGCATCTAGCAGTTTAATAATCTCTTTCTTAACTACATCTTGCATATTAGGATTTAGTCTTCGTTGGCGTTGCACATACGTTTTATGACCTTCTTCCATAAGGATTTTATGTGTGCAATACGAAGGACTTATTCCTTTAATATCATGAATCTTCCATGCAATGGCAGGTTTATGAGCTTTCAACACAGAAATGAGTTGTGATTTCTCATTTTCAGTAAGAGAAGACGATATTATTACAGGTAATTCAGATTCACCATGTAAATAAGCGTATTCCAAATGGTTTGGAAGTGGCTTTAACTCTAATTTCGGAGGTTCTTCTATCGATGATTTATATCGATATCTGTCTTCTTCTTTTAGCATTTGAATTTCTTTTGTTGTTGGTTCATATCCATTAGCTATAAGTGTAGCTAACATTTCGGCTTCATCAATTGGTTCATTACCTTCTCCTAAAGAACATTCTCCTGTTCCTTGTAATTCTGGAAATTCTTCTAATAATTCTGCATGTGCATCTATAGTTTGAATATAATAACATGTATCATCTGCAGATTGTGGTTATTGCATTGCTCTATCAACTGAAAAGGTAACACTCTCATCCTCTATACTTAGGGTCAGTTTCTTACCGAACACGTCTATCATTGCTTTAGCCGTGTTTAAGAATGGTCTTCCTAATATGAGAGGAACTTGAGAATCTTCTTCCATGTCTAAAACAACAAAATCTACTGGAAATACTAAAGTACCAACTTTAACTAGCATGTTCTCCATTATCCCTCTAGGATATTTTATTGATCTATCGGCTAGTTGTATGCTTATTCTGGTTGGTTTCAATTCTCCAAGGTCTAGTTTAGCGTATAGTGAATACGGCATTAGATTTATACTAGCACCTAAGTCTGCCAATGCTTCTATTGAACTAAGACTACCCAGAAAACATGGAATTGTGAAACTTCCTGGATCAGATAGTTTTTCTGGTATCTTATTCAACAGCACTGCTGAACAATTAGCATTCATAGTAACAGCCGAGAGTTCTTCCATTTTCTTTCTATTTGAGATTAGATCTTTCAAGAATTTAGCATATCTTGGCATTCCTGAAATCACATCAATGAAAGGAAGATTTACATTTATCTGTTTAAACATATCCAAAAATTTGGATTGCTCGGCTTCAAGTTTTTCTTTCTTCATTTTACTCGGGTAAGGAAGTGGTGGTTGGTATGGTTTAACATAAGGTTTATCCTTAACTGTGTTATCTTCATTAACCTTTTCAACTACCGGTTCTTTTTCCTTATCTTGATCAGGTTGTGGTTCTTGTGGAGTAAGAATGGTTTCATCAGAAGTTACAGGTATTTCAGGTGGTTTAAGTGTTGTACCACTTCTTGTGGTAATAGCTTTAGCTGTTTCATTCCGGGGGTTAGCATTTGTATCACTAGGTAGACTTCCCGGTTTTCTTTCACCTATTAACCTTGCTAGGTTACTCACTTCTTGTTCCAGATTTTGAATAGAAGCTTGTTGATTTCTAAATGCTTGAGCATTTTGTTCATTAGTTTGTTTCTGAGATGTGAAAAACTGTGTTTGAGTTTCAACTAGCTTCGTCATCATATCTTCTAAATTTGATTTTTTATCATCGGTTTGTTGTGGTGGTTTGTTTTGAAAATTCGGTCTTTGCTGATTGTAAGTATTATTGGATACTTGTTGATTGCTAGGACCTTGTTGGTTGTTGTATGGAATATTTCGGTTATAATTCTGGTTTTGATTGTAAATCGGTCTTGGCGGTTGATAATTATTCTGATAATTATTTCCAGGCCTTTGGTTTATGTATGAAATATTCTCTCTTTGTTCCATTGTTAATTCAATACTGAGACAATCTTTTGTCAAATGTGGTCCTCCACACTGCTCACAACTAATTCGTATTGAGTGAATATCTTTAGTCATCTTTTCCATTCGTCTCTCCACAGCATCTATCTTTGCGGAAATGGAATCTAAGTCATGACTAGAATCGGCTCTAGCTGCTTTAGATGATCTAATGATATCTTTTTCTTGGTGCCACTCATGTGAGTGGGAAGCAGTGTTATCAATAATTTTGTAAGCATCAGTTTCGGTTTTCTTCATAATAGAACCACCAGCTGCTATATCTATGTCTTTCCTTGTAGTGATGTCGCATCCTTGGTAGAATATTTGTACTATTTGACAGGTGTCTAAACCATGTTGCGGACATCCTCTTAACAACTTTCCATATCTTGTCCAAGCCTCATATAGAGTTTCATTTGGTTTCTGTGTAAACGTAACAATTTCTGCTTGAAGTCTTACGGCTTTAGATGCAGGAAAGAATTGTTTAAGAAATTTGTCAACTAAAACATCCCATGTATCAATCGCCCCTTCAGGTAACGATTCCAACCAATCTTTGGCTTCTCCCTTTAAAGTCCAGGGAAATAACATGAGATATATCTGTTCATCCTCCACTTCTCGGATTTTAAATAGTGTGCAGATCCTATTAAAGGTACGTAGATGTTCATTTGGATCTTCCTTCGGCGCACCACTAAATTGGCATTGATTAGTTACCATGTGTAGAATTTGTCCTTTGATTTCATAATCTGGCGCATTAATGTCTGGATGAGTAATTGCGTGACCTTGGCCAGTGCGTTTAGCTCTCATTCGGTCTTCCATACTTAAAGGTTCCAGATTCTCCATAATTGAATTTGTTGAATCGGTATCACTAGATGATTCTGATTTAATGGTTCGTTCCTCAATAATACTTGTTTGATTGTTTGGTGGCTCCGGAGGAAAGTTTAGTGGTTCAGGATCTACGAACCGTTCCTGAATATTCTCTGGATTCTCAATTGTGAGGTTGGGTTCAAAAAATGGATTATCGGAAATTTGAACTGAAGTACTTGGTCGACTGGATGACGATTCTAAAGAAAAATCAACGGCGGTTATATTTGCTAAATGTCTTGATCTAGTTACAGGTGGTGAACGTACAAAAGGTGATGAACGTCTTGCTCGGTGCATTCACTGAATATCCTATTAGTTTTTAAAAGGAAAGAAAAATTATAATAAGTTATCCAATCAATAGACTTTTCTGATTTTGCCCACGTTTCGAATAGCCAAAAGATGCAGCAGAGGGGCAGGATTCGTTTGGTCTCAATATAATTGAGGACTGTTTGGCTTCAATAACCCGGTCCACGTACAAATCCAACTATTACTACGAACCAGAAAATTTTGATGTCTATTAATTTAACCATTTAAAATAAATTTTCGTAATTTTAAGAAATTTAGATAAGAAGTAGAAAAAATTCTAAGTCCTAAAACTAGAATAGCGAGAAATAAGAGAGAAAAAGAGTTCGTCGAAAAAGGTTGAAAAAGAAAAAATGGTTGAAAAATAAAAGGTGACGGAAAAATAAAAGAAACTTATAAAAACTTAAAAATACTTGACTAACCTAACCTTATTACTACAACTAACTTAAAATTATAATCGCAAATTGAAATTACTAATTGGAATGATAATTGATACATAGTAAAAGGTCTAAAAATATTAAAGCTTACAGGAAAAACTAAATCCCAAATGGAAATAACTTAAAAAGAAACTAAAACTTAAAAAGGCGTCACAAAATTCTAAAGCACCTAAATCTTAGTCTAAAGAAAAAGCACTTAAGGAATTCTACGGCAAAGCCTAAAAATCTAGGAGTAAAAATAACTATAGTAAAAACTAAGTTTAAAATTAAATATGAGCTAAAAATACAAATATTACGCTACAACGATTAAAAAGGGACAAAATATAAAAATATACAAAAAGTTGTAAAAAGTACAATTTTTATAAAAATATTATTTTTATATTATTTATTTAATAAAACTACTAATTTTACAATTTAATTAAAACTAATTAATACTAAATACATAAATTAAGTAAAAAGTAAAAGTAAAAATAAAACTAATAATAATAATAATAATAATAATAATAATAATAAGGGTTAAATAATAATTATAATTAATAATAAACCGTAATTAATGCTGAATTAGGGCTTCCTGTTCGCGTGTCAGAGAAGCTCCGCGACTTGCGGTATATAATGCTTCAAACCCCGCGACTCGCGGGGTTCAGAAATTCAGTTGACAGATTTAATCTTCGACGCGTTTTTTTCTTTATTTTTTTTTTATTTTTTTTATTTTCTGTTTTCTGTTTTTAAATAAATAAAAGATATTAAAATAAAACTTATATTTTTATAAACTAAACTAAAAATAAAGAAACTTATAAAACTTAAATATTTAACAAAATCTTAAAAATACTTATATTTTTGTTTTTCTTTTTATATTTTTGAATATTTAAAACGTATTTTTACAAAAACGAATTTTTAATAAAAGTAAACTAAAAATCTTTTTTTTTTTATTATTAGCGTTGCGCTTCCGGCGTTTAAGAGTGTTCCCCGGCAGCGGCTCCAAAAATACTTGATGTCAAAGCGAGGTGTATACAAAATAGTTTATATTTTACTAGGAAAAACTATTAAATACGATACAATTTTACACAAGATATTTATTTATTTATAGAATGGACATACTTAAACCTTGCTACAACACTTATAGGCAGTGTACCTAATCGTAAAGTAGTGTAGTTTTTAGTAAGTCCGGTTCGTTCCACAGGGAAATCTTTAAACAAAGCTCAACGCTATATTAGTTTACTTTTATAAAAATACAAATATATATATAAGTAATATTATTATTATAAAGGGGGTTTTTACCGTTTAATGACCGGTTTGTCGATTTTAAAACTTAGTCGCAATTAAAACCTAATGTAAAATATTAAATAAATAAAAGACTTAATTTAAAGCGTAAAGTAAATAACGATAATGAAATTGCGAATAATAAAAGTGCGATAAAATAAAATTGCGATAATTAAAAAGTACGATAATTAAAAGTGCGATTAAATAACAATAAATAAAAGTGCGATAATTAGAAGTGCAATTAAATATAAAATAAAGGAAATTAAATATGAAATAAAAGAATTATGCTTATTTAAACTTCCGTAATCATGATGTTTGACGTGTTGATTTTAGTTTTATGCCCATGGGTTAATTGTCCTTTTGTCCTGGATTATTTAATCTGTCCGTCTGGTTTTTGTCCATAACAGTCCATCAGTCATAAATATAAAGTACGAGTGTCCTCGTCAAATTATTCTTATACCCGAAGTTAAATATTCCAACTAATTGGGGATTCGAATTGTAACAAGGTTTTAATACTTTGTTTAATGAATACACCAGGTTATCGACTGCGTGTAAACCAAGGTTTTACTACTTTGTTAACAATTACACCAATTACCCTTGAATGTAATTTCACCCCTGTTTTAATTATTCTAGTGGCTATTAATCCATTCTCGTGTCCGGTTAAATGAACGATTATTCGTACATATAAATACCCCGCCCATCGTGTCCGATCGAGTGTATATGGTAATTTATAGGGACGCCCAATTGTAAATCTTTATATTAACATTAACAAACTATCATTTAGTTAAACAAATATAAAGCCCATTAATAGCCCATAGTCTAATTTCCACAAGTGTCGTTCTTTTGTCCAAACCCCAATTATGGTACAAAGCCCAATTACCCAATTTTAGTAATTAGCCCAACATCATGATTACTTCGTTTTAAATAAGCATAATAATAACTTAGCTACGAGACATTAATGTAAAAATGTTGAACATAACTTACAATGATTAAAAATAGCGTAGCGTTACACGGACAGAATTTCGACTTACACCCTTACAACATTCGCTAACATACCCTTATTATTAGAATTAAAATTAAAATTAAAATATAAATTATATATATATGTATATATATAAATTTTACGTATGATAAGAGAAGAAAAAGATAGAATATTTTGATCAGAATTCGGTTTGCTTTATAGGGATTTTTGATTTTTGGGGCTCCGCGACTCGCGGTGAATTTTGCCTTCAAACTCCGCGAGTCGCGGAGTTTGAAATTCCAGCTCACATCTTGGAGTCTTTCTCTGCCGACGGTTTTTATTATATATATAATATATATATAATTAATATAATTAATTATATATTATATTATATTTATATACATAGTTAACTTGTAATTTTTAGTCCGTTGCGTCGAGCGTTAAGAGTTGACTCTGGCCCCGGTTCCGGATTTTCGAACGTCCTTGCGTACAATTTTATATTTTGTACTTTGCGTTTTGAATCTTGTACTCTTGTAATTTCGAGACGTTTCTTATCAATAATTGGAACCTCTTTGATTGTCTTTTGTACTTTTGAGCTTTTTGGTCGTTTGCGTCTTCAATTCGTCGAATCTGTCTTTTGTCTTCACCTTTTATTATTTAAACGAATATCACTTGTAAATAGAACAATTGCAACTAAAAGCTTGTCTTTCTTGAGGAATAATGCTATGAAATATATGTTCGTTTTTAGCATTATCAATAACCCTTTACCGGTGTTTGCAAAATATTTTTGTGGGTTTGGTGGGTTTCAGATTTGAAAATTTTAGCTCAAAACTTATGGTTTTGTGTCACCCACTTGCTAACCTTGTATTTGGAAAGCAACACGTCCAGTTTACTTGTCCCGTATATTACCTTTCGGTAAACTACCGTCCGGTTGTAAAGGAAAGCGTTGAACAAGCAACTGTTAAGGCAATGTCCCCTGACATGCTTTTAATTATGGTCTATAACGTGTCGGACGCAATTACTATCCTTGGTAGGAGCAATAGTAAAGCTCACCCTTATAATTTTTTGGTATGGCACAAGGTCCTGTCTTTGACCACTATGCAACCACCGTTCTTACGGTTGACACCCGATTTAGTTCAGGTGACCTAATGAATTCCAGGTGAATTCCTAGGATTTTACGTTCAATGGTAATGAATGCATTGAAAATAGGGTTTTCAGAAAACAAATCGATTTGTAATTTTGATCAAAATATTTTCTCGTTCAAGCTCGAGTTTAGATATCATTGAATTCCATGAGTTTGAATTCTCAATCTTTAAGGTCAATCTCTAGGATTGAGTAATATCAGTCTTAAAAGCTGATTTTTAATGTTTAAGGAGATTATCCTTTCCGGGGATCTGATTTATTAGTCTTATCCAGCTAATTTGCATGGTGCCCCCCATTGTACGAGATAAATCCTTCTCATGGTTAGGATAAATCTGACCACTTGGCGACCCTGTTTAATGCTGAGGTCCGTGGATTTCCTGCTGATTTTAGTGATGACTTTTCTAGATTTTTCGTCAACCTACAGCTGGTCTGGACGACAACTTCATGACCTAAATCAAGAAGCGCGTTTCTTTTTCGGAAGACTTTACTTCCTTTTAATGATGGAATTGATTCATCGTGTAGATCCATCTCTTCTTTTCTTTCATCGGGTAAAACAGTTTAGTTTAGTCCAAAGCAAAAGTATTTTCAGTTATTTGTTACAGATATATGTGACATATGTTTAAGATAACTTGGTAAATTTTCCCACACTTGGCTTTTATTTTCCTTTTTATCGTCTTCTATTCCATTTTAAATGAATTTTAACATTTTGGTTTGTTTCTCAATTTATGTCCTTTTTGAGGTAACAATAATTTCGGTGTTAAAACCTAGTTTTATCGTTCATAAATATGTATAAACATGATTTTTAGTTCATTTAATTGAAAATTTTGAAAAATTTTACTAGAATTGGGTAGTCAGTATATAAGACCAGGGCTGTTCTTTATTATCAGAGAGCACTAGATTCTAATACAACTACTGCTTTACTAGTATTTTTAATGGTAACCAAGTGTATAAAGTAAAAATTTTTAAAATCCGAAAAAAGAATTTAACCCCTTCCCACACTTAAGATCTTGCAATGCCCTCATTTGCAAGAAATCAGTAACAATTTAAATTATTGAGGGTGATTTGTGTGAAAATGATTAAATTTTACCAAAGTTTCCAAATATATTGGCGTTTGTTTGCTGAATGATAAATGGTGCACATCATTTGTTCATTCCGTCTTGTTGTTATTTCACATATATTTTGCATCTTGTCGTCAAAATTAGTTGCTTTTGCTGAACTTAATGCCAGTCTTTGAAAATGCGTTGTTTTACCCTGTTGTGTACATAAGATAAATTGCAAATATATATACATATTTTTGAAGTTTGGTATATTACCCCACATTCAAAAATTATTAAAATCTAAGAATAAAAGTTAGACAATTATAAAAATGATTACAATATTAACAAAAGTATTAAACGTATCAATCATTACAAATTACAAAATAAAAAAAATAATAAGTATACTAGGGATGATACTGGTACCAATAGGGGTTCCAGGCATAACCATAGGTGCTATAGAATGCTTCGGCAGGGTCATACGTAGGATACGGTGGCTGCATCTCTATAGACCAGGGAGGGAAGATGGGTTTCGGTGTAGGAATATAGTTTCTACCTATATGTTGGCAATGAGCTATGATTTGGTTCTGATGAACTTGCCAATCTTCAAATGCTCTCTGTCTAGCATTTTCGTATTCCTGAGAAGCTATAAACCTTTGCATTTCTTGCATCTCATTCCCCCCTCCTACATTACCTTGCTGTTGGTTTCTCTCCACCTGTGGATGTCTACCATGGTATCGTACTGCGGCGTTATTTCGCCTCTTCAAAACTTTCGCACCATGGTATACATTTAAACCTATAGTATCGCGGGGTTCTGGTTCTTCTACTAATAATCCCCCCCGACTTATATCCACACAGAGATATTCACCAATCAAAGTAATAAAAATACCACCTCCTATTATGCTATGCGGTCGCATCCCTCGAACCATAGCTGATAAATAATAACCCACACAATATGGTATACTTACAGCGCTTTGTGGGTCTCGAATACACATATGGTAAAACAAATCCTGTTCATTTACTTTTTCCTTGTTCTTACCCCTTTGTGTAATCGAATTAGCTAAAAACCTATGTATCACTCTTAATTCGGCTCTATCTATATCCAAATAAGAGTAATTTCCCCCTTTGAAACGGTGATGGCTTGTCATTTGACTCCACACACCGTGTGTATCAAA
The DNA here is from genome assembly GCF_046630445.1 of Rutidosis leptorrhynchoides. Taxonomy (NCBI): domain Eukaryota; kingdom Viridiplantae; phylum Streptophyta; class Magnoliopsida; order Asterales; family Asteraceae; genus Rutidosis; species Rutidosis leptorrhynchoides. The sequence continues at coordinate 405,109,044 of NC_092336.1, read as the reverse complement.
ATTTTCATCTATCTTTCTACCGTTTAGTATCAATCCTCTACAATCGGCAGACGCTAACTCCTCAGGCGTATATATACGTAAAGCCTGAGCCATGTCCAGTAAAGACATGTGGCGCATCGAACCGCCTAACAAAAATCTAATAAAAGAACGATCGGTTAAACTAGCTACCCGATCATTCAACTCTATACTACATAACAATTCTTCACACCATTCTTTATATACAGGTCTACGCATGGTGAATAAACGTACCCAGTCATTAAAAGAAGAATTACCATACCTCTGTACAAGTAATTCCCTAATTGGCCCGGCCAATTCTACAGCTTCTAAGGGTCCCCATTCTTTGACCCTCGGTACCTCAACAACCTTAGAATGAAGAGTATGCAAACCCCTTTGGTATTTTGGATAATCTATCCAAAGTCTGTCAAATCTCAGGTTCGGGTGCAACTCTTCCAAGTGCATATCAGAAAAGGTCATGACTGGATGAGGTATATCCTGCTTGTAGTAGTTATCCACCTCCTGTTGTTCCATATTCTCAGCAGGAGCATTGCGGGCTTGGGATGAAGATTCACCCCTTTCAGTCTGCAAAACACATCAAACACAATTTTTGTGCATCCAAATATGCATTAGTGTCAGCAAAATCATCAATCAAAATAATTACAATGACATGATCAATTTATATCAAACTTAAGCTCATTTTCACATTTTTATCAAATCTACACTTTTGCAAATAAGCATATACGAAAATGTTCGCCAAGTTCATAAGCATTCAACTCAAATAACATGTCAAAATAATCATTACTAGCAATTAAACAAGTCTCAAATGGCATTATCTTTCAAAAATCAAGTTCATGAATTTTAGACTTGAAAAAGTCCACTTTAATTCTCAAAATCATATTTAGGCTCAAAGTTTGGATCATTTAACTACCTAAACATGTTACACTACTTATTTTAGCAACAATTCATGAAAAAAATCGGCCATAACCTGTTTATATCAAAAAGCCCCAAATTTGCTCAAGAACACAAACCCTAGATTATTCAAAATTTGAAGTTTAAGGCTTCTAATCATGTTGAATAGCATCAATCTAGGTTATACAAGCATAATACATAAACAATTTAAGCCTAATTACACTAAAAAGCATCAAAATCAAATTAGGAAAAAAATGACTCAAGAACACCAAATTTCGGATTAAATGGTGTTTAGGTGTAGAAATTTACCGTTTTTCTTGAGTAATTCTTAGATAGCATCCTTCTCAACATGATTTTAGCAAAAGATTTGGTGATTAACGGTTAAAAATTGTGATTTTGGGGGTTTTTTCTCGGGTATTTTCGTGGGTTTTTGCAGTTTATTTTGTGTTGTGGGGAGTGAAACTGAGCTGTTGCAGCTCTTTATTTTTTTTTCTGTAATCCGACTCCTCCGCGAGTCGTTGCGAATTCCATTTCAAACTCCGCGAGTCGCGAGTTTGCTATTTTTTTTTTTTATAATCATTAACTTATGAAACAATTAAGTACTTAATTTTAAAATTTTGTTTCCTTTGTTATTTAGGACGAGGTCGTTTCGGATCGATGTCCTAGTCCGTCCCTCGACAAAATTTTAAAATTTGTCTTTTTATAGCGATTGTTTTAAAAGCTAAGATTTTTGGGTTTTTTCAATGTTTTTGGCATACTTTAATTCAATAAGATTAAAAATAATGATAATAAAAGTTCTCGTCCCTCCCTCGGGTAAAGCAATTTCGGTTTAAAGACCTAGTCTTCAACTTACGACGAATTTTAAAAATCATATTTTTAACTTAATGAGATAAAGTAAATTTTTGTTTTTAAATTCACACAACTTAAATATAAAAAAAATTCACACCAAACTTAAAATTGAAATGCATAAAATTAAAAATTTATATTTTAAAAATTAAAAATTCACACCAAACTTAATTTAAAAATTTATAAATTCATACCAAACTTATATTAATTTTTCAAATATTTACAATTTTAAATATATTGTTTTTACAAAGTTTACAATATTAATTTAAGATTTAAATATTAATTTTAAAAACATGGTAAGAATAAAATTAAAAATCTTTTTGTCTTTTTATCCCACTTTAATCAATCAAATATTATCAAAAATATGCGCCCCTCTTTTCGGTAAAGTAATTTCGGTTCCAAGACCTAATTTAACTCATGACGAATTTTTGAAATATTTTGTGTTGATTGATTAAAGATATTTATACCTTAAGAATAAACGTTAAATTTCGCAGTGATGTAATAAATTTTTGAATGATATCAATAATTTCGGTCGCCAAACCTAATTTTATTCAATACCAATTTAATACTTTTTAGCGAACAAATTAGCGTTTATTATCAAAAGGTTAAAAATAAAAATAAAAATAAAAACTGTACAGACACACCTGTGAAATAGATTTCTTAGTTATATGATCTATCCCATTCATAAGATAGTCGGTTTAATTGGTTTTCCATGGCTACATAGGCGTAACCTCGAGCATTCAGTGTTTTTTCTTCTAAACATATGAACGGTCCGTCTCTGCATAAAGTAACAAATTCGGTATTTGAATAGGTTTGATTATTTGAACATTTACCTCCATGTGACCATTTTCCGCATTTGTGACATCGTTCTAGGTGTCGTGCTCTTCTTTTCGCTGCGGATTTTGATTTTCCTTTACCAAATTGTAACTTATTATCTTCCATCTGGATTCTTTTCTAACTCCGTCCATTCTTTCTCTGATTACTGATACTATTTCACTTGGTAGTATGTCATTATTTCTTTTAGTGATCAAAGCGTGTAGCATTAGACCATGGTTTAGCTCACAGGCAGTCTTCATTTTGTAAAAACCTAAAAAAAATAAAAATTCAGAATGGGGGGAGAAGACTAGTTCTTTAGGGTCTTCTAGGGAAAGACCATTCAGGTTCCATTTTTGAGATTTACACGAAAACAAACAATCTAACTCTAACAGAAATACATATTATCCTTTAAAGACTTGATTCTCCCCACACTTAGTTAGCTGTGGTGTCGAAATTATGATTAACTTCGTTGTCGACTTCCATCGGACCATGTATGTAATGTTTAACTCTGTGACCATTAACTTTAAATTCCATCCCATTTGAATTTATTAATTCTATCGTTCCGTATGGGAAAACTCTTTTGACTATGAATGGTCCAGACCATCTTGATTTCAATTTTCCAGGAAATAGCTTGAATCGTGAATTGAAAAGAAGAACTCTGTCTCCTTCTTTAAATTCTTTTGAACTTCTGATTCTTTTATCATGCCATTTCTTCGTTCTTTCTTTATAGATTAACGAATTTTCGTATGCTTCATGTCTTAATTCTTCTAATTCGTTTAGTTGACTTAATCGTAGACGTCCGGCTTCATGTAAATCAAGATTACATGTTTTCAAAGCCCAAAATGCTTTGTGTTCAATTTCTACTGGAAGATGACATGCTTTTCCATAAACAAGTCTAAAAGGTGTGGTTCCAATTGGAGTTTTGTAGGCTGTTCTAAAAGCCCAGAGTGCATCCTCCAATTTAATGGACCATTCCTTCGGATTTGATCCTACGGTTTTCTCTAGAATACGTTTTAAAGCTCGGTTGGTATTTTCAACTTGTCCACTTGTTTGTGGATGATATGCGGTGGAGATTTTATGAGTTACTCCATATCTTTTAAGAACTTTCTCAAGTTGATTATTACAGAAATGAGTACCCCGATCACTTATTAAAGCTTTCGGTGTTCCAAACCTTGCAAAAAGACGTTTTAAAAAGTTGACTACAACTCGTGCATCGTTAGTTGGGAGAGCTTGTGCTTCCGCCCATTTAGATACATAATCAATGGCTACGAGTATATATAGATTATTATGAGATTTTGGAAATGGACCCATAAAGTCAATACCCCAAATGTCAAATACTTCACATACTTGGATGACATTTTGTGGCATTTCATCACGTTGACTTATTTTTCCGGCCCTTTGACATGCATCACAGGATTTGCAAAGAAGGTGTGCGTCTTTGTAAATTGTTGGCCAATAGAATCCAGCATCATAAAATTTTCTTGCTGTTAGTTGAGGCCCAAAATGCCCTCCTGTTGGTCTTGTGTGACAATGGTTTAAAATTTTACTAGCTTCATCTCCAAATACACATCGGCGTATTATTCCATCGGGACAACTTTTAAACAGATGTGGATCTTCCCAGAAATAGTGTTTTATATCACTAAAGAATTTCTTTCGTCTTTGGTACGATAATCCTTTTTCAAGGAATCCACATACTAAATAATTTGCATAGTCTGCAAACCATGGGATTTCTTTATAATCTATCTTCAATAGATATTCATCAGGAAAGTTGTCTTGTATGGCCGATTCATTTAGAACTTCTAATTCGGGATTTTCAAGACGAGAAAGATAATCAGCGGCGAGATTTTCTGCTCCTCTTTTATCTCGGATTTCAATATCAAACTCTTGTAAGAGTAAGATCCAACGGATTAATCTTGGTTTAGCATCTTGTTTTGAAAATAGGTATCTAAGAGCAGAATGGTCGGTATAGACCACCGTTTTTGCTAGAACGAGATATGATCGAAATTTGTCAAAAGCAAAGACAATAGCAAGGAGTTCTTTTTTAGTAGTTGTATAGTTCGTTTGTGCTCCTTGTAATGTCTTACTAGCATAATATATAGGTTGAAATCGTTTTTCAATCCTTTGTCCTAAAACGGCTCCCATTGCAAAATCACTTGCATCGCACATTAGTTCAAATGGTAGATTCCAATTTGGTGTTATCATGATCGGCGCATTAGTGAGTTTCTCTTTAAGAATATTAAAAGATTTGATACACTCATCTGAAAAGATGAATGGAGCATCCTTTTCTAGGAGTTTATTCATAGGAGTGGCAATTTTAGAAAAATCTTTTATGAAACGTCGGTAAAAACCGGCATGCCCTAGAAAACTCCTAACTCCTCTAACATTGGTGGGATGTGGAAGTTTAGCAATTACATCTACTTTAGCTCTATCCACTTCAATTCCTTCTTTTGAAATTTTATGTCCAAGAACGATGCCTTCTTTAACCATGAAATGGCATTTCTCCCAATTAAGTACTAGATTTGATTTTTCGCATCTAATTAGCATTCGTTCCAGATTAACTAGACATGATTTAAATGTATCACCGAAGACTGAAAAGTCATCCATGAATACTTCCATGCATTCTTCTATCATGTCGTGAAAAATCGCCATCATACACCTTTGAAAGGTTGCAGGGGCGTTGCAAAGTCCAAATGGCATGCGTTTGTAAGCAAAAGTACCATAAGGGCACGTGAATGTGGTTTTCTCTTGGTCCTCGGGTGCTATTGGAATTTGAAAATATCCGGAAAATCCATCTAGAAAACAATAGTAACTATTTCCGGCTAATCTTTCCAACATTTGATCTATGAAAGGTAAGGGAAAGTGATCTTTTCTGGTGGCGTCATTTAATTTTCTATAATCAATACATACACGCCATCCTGTTACAGTCCTAGTAGGAATAAGCTCATTTTTCTCATTTGTAATGACAGTCATGCCACCCTTCTTAGGTACACATTAAACTGGGCTTACCCATGGACTATCGGAAATTGGATAAATTAAACCTGCATCTAGCAGTTTAATAATCTCTTTCTTAACTACATCTTGCATATTAGGATTTAGTCTTCGTTGGCGTTGCACATACGTTTTATGACCTTCTTCCATAAGGATTTTATGTGTGCAATATGAAGGACTTATTCCTTTAATATCATGAATCTTCCATGCAATGGCTGGTTTATGAGCTTTTAACACAGAAATGAGTTGTGATTTCTCATTTTCAGTAAGAGAAGACGATATTATTATAGGTAATTCAGATTCACCATGTAAATAAGTGTATTCCAAATGGTTTGGAAGTGGCTTTAACTCTAATTTCGGAGGTTCTTCTATCGATGATTTGTATCGATATCAGTCTTCTTCTTTTAGCATTTGAATTTCTTCTGTTGTTGGTTCATATCCATTAGCTATAAGTGTAGCTAACATTTCAGCTTCATCAATTGGTTTATTACCTTCTCCTAAAGAACATTCTCCTGTTCCTTGTAATTCTGGAAATTCTTCTAATAATTCTGCATGTGAATCTATAGTTTGAATATAATAACATGTATCATCTGCAGATTGTGGTTATTGCATTGCTCTATCAACTGAAAAGGTAACACTCTCATCCTCTATACTTATGGTCAGTTTCTTACCGAACACGTCTATCATTGCTTTAGCCGTGTTTAAGAATGGTCTTCCTAATATGAGAGGAACTTGAGAATCTTCTTCCATGTCCAGAACAACAAAATCTACTGGAAATACTAAAGTACCCACTTTAACTAGCATGTTCTCTATTATCCCTCTAGGATATTTTATTGATCTATCGGCTAGTTGTATGCTTATTCTGGTTGGTTTCAATTCTCCAAGGTCTAGTTTAGTGTATAGTGAATACGGCATTAGATTTATACTAGCACCTAAGTCTGCCAATGCTTCTATTGAACTAAGACTACCCAGAAAACATGGAATTGTGAAACTTCCTGGATCAGATAGTTTTTCTGGTATCTTATTCAACAGCACTGCTGAACAATTAGCATTCATAGTAACAGCCGAGAGTTCTTCCATTTTCTTTCTATTTGAAATTAGATCTTTCAAGAATTTAGCATATCTAGGCATTCCTGAAATCACATCAATGAAAGGAAGATTTACATTTATCTGTTTAAACATATCCAAGAATTTGGATTGCTCGGCTTCAAGTTTCTCTTTCTTCATTTTACTCGGGTAAGGAAGTGGTGGTTGGTATGGTTTAACATAAGGTTTATCCTTAACTGTGTTATCTTCATTAACCTTTTCAACTACCGGTTCTTTTTCCTTATCTTGATCAGGTTGTGGTTCTTGTGGAGTAGGAATAGCCTTATCAAAAGTTACAGGTATTTCAGGTGGTTTAAGTGTTGTACCACTTCTTGTGGTAATAGCTTTAGCTGTTTCATTTCGGGGGTTAGCATTTGTATCACTAGGTAGACTTCCCGGTTTTCTTTCACCTATTAACCTTGCTAGGTTACTTACTTCTTGTTCCAGATTTTGAATAGAAGCTTGTTGATTTCTAAATGCTTGAGCATTTTGTTCATTGGTTTGTTTCTGAGATGTGAAAAACTGCGTTTGAGTTTCAACTAGCTTCGTCATCATATCTTCTAAATTCGGCTTTTTATCATCGGTTTGTTGTGGTGGTTTGTTTTGAAAATTAGGTCTTTGCTGATTATAAGTATTATTGGATACTTGTTGATTGCTAGGACCTTGTTGGTTGTTGTATGGAATATTTCGGTTATAATTCTGGTTTTGATTGTAAATCGGTCTTGGCGGTTGATAATTATTCTGATAATTATTTCCAGGCCTTTGGTTTATGTATGAAATATTCTCTCTTTGTTCCATTGTTTATTCAATACTGAGACAATCTTTTGTCAAATGTGGTCCTCCACACTGCTCACAACTAATTCGTATTGAGTGAATATCCTTAGTCATCTTTTCCATTCGTCTTTCCACAGCATCTATCTTTGCGGAAATGGAATCTAAGTCATGGCTAGAATCGGCTCTAGCTGCTTTAGATGATCTAACGATGTCTTTTTCTTGGTGCCACTCATGTGAGTGGGAAGCAGTGTTATCAATAATTTTGTAAGCATCAGTTTCAGTTTTCTTCATAATAGAACCACCAGCTGCTATATCTATGTCTTTTCTTGTAGTGATGTCGCATCCTTGGTAGAATATTTGTACTATTTGACAGGTGTCTAAACCATGTTGCGGACATCCTCTTAACAATTTTCCATATCTAGTCCAAGCCTCATATAGAGTTTCATTTGATTTCTGTGTAAACGTAACAATTTCTGCTTGAAGTCTTACGGCTTTAGATGCCGGAAAAAATTGTTTAAGAAAATTTTCAACTAATACGTCCCATGTATCGATCGCCCCTTCAGGTAACGATTCCAACCAATCTTTGGCTTCTCCCTTTAAAGTCCAGGGAAATAACATGAGATATATCTGTTCATCCTCCACTTCTCAGATTTTAAATAGTGTGCAGATCCTATTAAAGGTACGTAGATGTTCATTTGGATCTTCCTTCGGCGCACCACTAAATTGGCATTGATTAGTCACCATGTGTAGAATTTGTCCTTTGATTTCATAATCTGGCGCATTAATGTCTGGATGAGTAATTGCGTGACCTTGGCCAGTGCGTTTAGCTCTCATTCGGTCTTCCATACTTAAAGGTTCCAGATTCTCCATAATTGAATTTGTTGAATCGGTATCACTAGATGATTCTGATTTAATGGTTCGTTCCTTAACAATCTCTGTTTGAATGATTTGTGGCTCCGGAGGAAAGTTTAATGGTTCAGGATCTACGAACCGTTCCTGAATATTCTCCGAATTCTCAATTGTGAGGTCGGGTTCAAAAAATGGATTATCGGAAATTTGAACTGAAGTACTTGGTCGACTGGATGGTTTAGGATTTATGGCCCTCTGATGTGCAGCGGGGTGTATATAAAATATTTTTTAATTTTAGCAGGAAATACTATTAAATACGATACAATTTTACACAAGATATTTATTTATTTATAGAATGGATATACTTAAACCTTGCTACAACACTTATAGGCAGTGTACCTAATCGTAAAGTAGTGTAGTTTTTAGTAAGTCCGGTTCGTTCCACAGGGAAATCTTTAAACAAAGCTTAACGCTATATTAGTTTACTTTTATAAAAATACAAATATATATATATATATAAGTAATATTATTATTATAAAGGGGGGTTTTTACCGTTTAATGACCGGTTTGTCGATTTTAAAACTTTAGTCGCAGTTAAAACCAAATGTAAAATATTAAAAATAAATACAAGACTTAAATTAAAGCGTAAAGTAAATAACGATAATGAAATTGCGAATAATAAAAGTGCGATAAAATAAACTTGCGATAATTAAAAAGGACGATAATTAAAAGTGCAATTAAATAACAATAAATAAAAGTGCGATAATTAGAAGTGCAATTAAATATAAAATAAAGGAAATTAAATATGAAATAAAAGAATTATGCTTATTTAAACTTCCGTAATCATGATGTTTGACGTGTTGATTTTAGTTTTATGCCCATGGGTTAATTGTCCTTTGTCCTGGATTATTTAATATGTCCGTCTGGTTTTTGTCCATAACAGTCCATCAGTCATAAATATAAAATGCGAGTGTCCTCGTCAAATTATTCTTATACCCGAAGTTAAATATTCCAACTATTTGGGGATTCGAATTGTAACAAGGTTTTAATACTTTGTTTAATGAATACACCAGGTTATCGACTGCGTGTAAACCAAGGTTTTACTACTTTGTTAACAATTACACCAATTACCCTTGAATGTAATTCACCCCTGTTTCAACAAGTTTATTAACTATTAATCCATTTCCATGTCCGGTTAAATGAACGATTATTCGTACATATAAATACCCCGCCCATCGTGTCCGATTGAGTGTATATGGTAATTTATAGGGACGCCCAATTGTAAATCTTTATATTAACATTAACAAACTATCATTTAGTTAAACAAATATAAAGCCCATTAATAGCCCATAGTCTAATTTCCACAAGTGTCATTCTTTTGTCCAAACCCCAATTATGGTACAAAGCCCAATTACCCAATTTTAGTAATTAGCCCAACATCATGATTACTTTGTTTTAAATAAGCATAATAATAACTTAGCTACGAGACATTAATGTAAAAAGGTTGAACATAACTTACAATGATTAAAAATAGCGTAGCGTTACACGGACAGAATTTCGACTTACACCCTTACAATATTCGCTAACATACCCTTATTATTAGAATTATAATTAAAATTAAAATATAAATTATAAATATATATATATAATTTACGTATGAGAAGAAGAAGAAAAAGATGATGAAAATGATCAGAATTCGGTTTGCTTTATAGGGAGTTTCAAAACTGGGGGCTCCGCGACTCGCGGCCATTTTGGCCTTCAAACTCCGCGAGTCGCGGAGAATGAAATTACAGCTCAGTCCCTTGGAGTCTTTCTCTGCCGACGGTTTTTATTTATAAATATAATATATATATATATAATTAATATAATTAATTATATATTATATTATATTTATATACATAGTTAACTTGTAATTTTTAGTCCGTTGCGTCGAGCGTTAAGAGTTGACTCTGGTCCCGGTTCCGGATTTTCGAACGTCCTTGCGTACAATTTTATATCTTGTACTTTGCGTTTTGAATCTTGTACTCTTGTAATTTCGAGACGTTTCTTATCAATAATTGGAACCTTTTTGATTGTCTTTTGTACTTTTGAGCTTTTTGTTCGTTTGCGTCTTCAATTCGTTGAATCTGTCTTTTGTCTTCACCTTTTATTATTTAAACGAATATCACTTGTAAATAGAACAATTGCAACTAAAAGCTTGTCTTTCTTGAGGAATAATGCTATGAAATATATGTTCGTTTTTAGCATTATCACCCTCCGATCGTTACTATGTCCTTTAACGTTGTGCAGAAATTTCTGACCTACTCGCACTTAGACCGTCGCCACGGTCAAACCAAGACGAGTTTGCTTCTGTAAATTTTACCACACTTAAGGGACTCATAGACGGAGCCATGGCCACTGGTCTCACCTTAATTCAGTAAGGGTAGAGGTCGTGGTGACTGACTGAAGTCAGACTTTGTTTTAAACTACTTTCATAAACGAAACCTACCTTACGCCTTTTGTTTAACGATGAATGATGATGACCCTTAAGACCTTAATTACATACTCTTAAACCTATTAAGACGATTTACTGACTTAGTACTATTTGACTTAGGTTGAGGACTTCGGACCATTTACTTGCACACCTTTCCTGACTACTACTTTACCGCTACATATCATTGTGAGTTATAGCATTCCCTTTTTACTTTAACTTATTTTGGGAACTGAGAATAGATGCAGATTTTATGTTTTACATACTAGGCACGAGTACTTAAACTTATATATGTGTGGATTATACAATGGCAGAAACATTCCCTTTAGCTCAGTAACGTTTAATCATTGGTTTTTGAACCGTGAACGTGAATCTTAGATATGGATCCATAGGGTTTGACATCCCCACTCGGGCTAGTCGCGCTAGCATTTAACGAGTGTTTAATACTTCATAAACATACGCACTTGCCAAGTGTACTTTCAGGGGGTATAAACGTTAAGTTAGTTACCAAGTGCCCACGGTTAACATATACTTTATCATACTGTTTTGAAACGCTCTTTGTAGCACTGAAATCTCGTGGCCTACCTTACATACTGTTATACTTAAACTATAGCTCACCAACCTTTGTGTTGACGTTTTTAAGCATGTATTTCTCAGGTGCTTGAGGTTACTTCCACTGTCTTACTTGTTGTGCTGTAGACACCCGCTGCTTAGAGTTGTCCACGCATGAACTACTTTACTTTGCATTCAAACATTAGTACTTTTGAATTATGACATGTAACGACCATTTGGGGTTACGTACACATAATTATTTGCTTCTACTTAGTGAAGCATGCTTTTGAAATGTAAAACATTTGATGTCAGTTATGACATCACCTTTTTATCGTGAATGCAACTTCTTTAATTACAGCATATAGTACTTAACCTTGTAATGATCCCGTTGTTGATGGTCCGTACATGATGATTTAGTACGGGGCATCACATTTGGTATCAGAGTATTGGTTGTAGGGAATTAGGTTGCATTAGTGAGTCTAAGACCGACCCGAGTAGGATTCACTAATAGGACTAATCTACAACTTGCTAGTTTACTTATTTTAGCTGAATTTACTGCATGCTACTGCTTACTTTTTCTGCTATATGCCGTATGCTACTACATGATATCACTACTGCATGATGCTACTTGCTTTCGATTGCATGCTACTTTCATACGAATTGCTGTTATTGTCATGCTAGTTACTGTTATACATGATTTAAACTGTTGGCCTATTATTTGCTTGCTTTATGACATACTGACATGGAAAATTTATTTTTCCTTGTTCAGATGTCGGATGTTTCACCTGCTGGCATTTCGGGCAGTATAGACTCAGACCCCATCGCCCTACCTACTGCTACACCTGCTGCTGATACTGCCGATACACCGGCCCCGACACCCACTAGTGATCCCGGCGCTTCCACTTTCGGAGCTGGTACTAGTGCACCTGCCCCAGTGTCTGCTCCCGGACCCTCGAGGTCACAGCCCCGCATTGGTGGTATTGAGATCCCCGCGGAGTTCGGGGAAGGGCCGTTTCGTAACCACATGCGCACGCCTTGCCGACGCACTCCCGACGGACGTTTAGTCGTGATTCCGCCAGGCAGACACAGACAGATGTTGGCCGCCTTCGGACGCTTCGGATTACCAGCTCAGCCACCAGTGTCACCACCACACGATTCGGATGACTCATCATCCGCCTATTCTTCATCATCAGATGACTCCAGCGATGATGAGGATCCTGCTGATAGACCTATTCAGGCACCCTCCACCCCGCCGAAGAAGCGGTACCGTTTCGACGGCACCGTCATTTCAGGGGTGAATGGAGGTCGTGCTTTTACTGACGCATTTGGCCATCGTCATAGGGTTACTGCTCGTAAACGAGTTGTGCCATACCCTGCCGACCCACAGATACGTAAGGTTCCCCGTTACGTATTGACTATTCCTGGAACCGTACCACCTAGATTTAGATACGGACCACTTACATCTAGGGACGTACCGTCTACATCCGGAGCCGGACCATCTACATCAGCACCACCCGCACCACCCGCCCCACCTGCACCGCCTGCCCCACCAGCTCCCTCTAACGAGGAACTGATGAGGGAGATTGAGACTCTCCGAGCTCGAGTCACTGAGCTCGAGGAGCAGTTGGCTCGAGGAGCAGTTCACCCGCCTTCACCGTAGGACCTTGTATTTAGATTTCATGATGTAATCTAGCTATAGTTTCATGTATTTCATATGTATTGTACGAACTTATTCAGATGTATGAAACTTATTATTATTAATGAATGGAACTTTGCATTATTTAATTCTTGCACGATGTTCTATTTACATTGCTGTACGATGATTCTGTGGTATTTGTACCTAGATGTATTATTTAATAACATGTGATGTTTTGATTCCATGTTGGTCACTATATACTGTATTATTACTACTTGCATACTGGATTTTGACTTGAGTCAAAATTTTTGTTTAGAATACCATGGCTAACGGAAGATCCACACCTACCGCCGCCCAGATTGAGGACATGATCAACGAACGGGTCGCTGCAGCCCTAGTAGAAAGAAATCTCGAAGCTCCACCGCCACCACCACCAGTTATTCCACCCGTTCGAAATGGGTGTACATACAAGGAATTCGAGAGCTGCAAACCGCATAACTTCAGCGGCACCGAGGGACCAGTTGGTCTCACCAGATGGTTCGAGAAACTTGAATCAGTATTTCGAGTTAGCAACTGTTCGAAGGATAATAAGACCAAGTTCGCATCTTGCACGCTATCTGACGGCGCGCTAACGTGGTGGAACACGTTAGCTCAAGCGAAAGGTATCGATGAGGCGTATGCTACGCCATGGGAGGAATTCAAGGCGGCTATGATTGATGAGTATTGTCCGAGAACCGAAATTCAGAAGATGGAAATTGAATTCATGCAGTTGAAGGCCGTAGGGAACGACCTTAACAGTTACAATCGTAGGTGTTTGGAGTTAGCACTGATGTGTCCGTCCATGGTCACCCCCGAATTCAAGCGCATGGAGAAATACTTCTCGGGACTTCCTAAGTCCATCAAGGGGAATGTCACCTCATCCAAACCACCGAATGTTCCCGAAGCAAGCATGGCGCATACTCTCATGAATCAGATTCTTATTGATGAGCCGGAGAAGGCTAAGTTTGAAGCCGGTAGTAGTGAAAAGAGGAAATGGGACAACAACCACAACAACCACAATAACAACAACAATAACAACAGGGGGAGAAACTACGATCAGACCCCCGCCAAGAGGCACAACAACGGTGGAAACCCTAATCCCAACAACAACACCAACACCAACCCGAGCTATAAAGGAACCTTACCACAATGCAAGCGATGCTACAAACACCACACTGGGTATTGCAATGTTGTCTGTGAGAAATGCCAACGGGCTGGGCATATCGGGAAAGACTGCAAGGTCACCACTTTGAATGGGAAGCCAAACACCAATGGACCGAAGAAGTGCTACGAATGTGGGCAGACGGGCCATTTTAGAAATGCATGCCCAAACAAGAGAAAAGACGGAGGACCACCCCGAGGTAGAGCCTTCAATGTTAATGCAAGGGATGCACGCGATAACCCCGACTTGGTGACAGGTATATTCACAATCAACAATCTTTTAGCTTCTGTCTTGTTTGATACTGGTGCGGATAGAAGTTATGTATGTAGATATTTTTGCGATAAGATTAATTGATCATTAGTCCCGTTAAAAGAGAGTATGCTTGTCGAGGTCGCCAATGGAAAACTTGAAAAGGTTGACCATATTAGTCGTGGAGCTATTATCAACATAGCTGGTGCAGATTTCGAAATTGATTTGATACCTATCAAACTGGGAAGCTTTGACGTGATCGTTGGTATGGATTGGTTGAGCAAGATAAAGGCCGATATTATCTGTGGAGATAAAGCACTTCACATACCACAAGGAGATAGCGAACCACTGGTTATCTATGGAGAGAGATGTACCTCGAAGTTGAACCTCATTAGTTGCGTGAAAGTGCAAAAGATTATGAAGAAGGGACGTTTTGCTATCCTAGCACATGTGAAAGCGGTAGAAACTGAGGTGAAGAGCGTGAACGACGTTCGAATTGTGAACAAATTTTCTGATGTCTTCCCAGAGGAATTTCCTGGATTGCCGCCGCAGAGAGCCGTAGAGTTTCAGATTGATTTAGTGCCAGGAGCAGCACCTGTAGCTCGCGCACCTTATAGACTCGTACCTTCCGAGATGCAAGAATTACAGAGTCAACTACAAGAGCTGTTAGACCGAGGATTTATTCAACCAAGTTTCTCGCCTTGGGGCGCACCTGTGTTGTTTGTGAAGAAGAAGGATGGATCCTTCCGTATATGTATCGACTACCGTGAACTCAACAAATTGACAATCAAGAATCGGTATCCTCTTCCACGAATTGACGATCTTTTTGATCAACTACAAGGATCGAGCGTTTATTCAAAGATCGATTTGCGATCCGGATATCACCAGCTGAGGGTGAAGGAAAGTGACGTGATGAAACTGCATTCAGAACCTGTTATAGTCATTATGAGTTTCTCGTGATGCCGTTCGGGCTAACCAATGCACCTGCCGTATTTATGGACCTTATGAATCATGTCTGTAATCCGTACTTGGACAAGTTTGTTACCGTCTTCATAGATGATATCCTCATCTACTCTAAGAGCGAAGAAGAACATGAGCAACACCTCCGATTAGTGCTTGAACTCTTAAGACAAGAGCAACTTTACGCCAAATTCTCCAAGTGTGAATTTTGGTTGAAAGAAGTACAATTTTTGGGTCATGTTGTAAGCGACCAGGGTATCAAAGTTGATCCCGCCAAGGTTGAAGCCATCAGCAAGTGGGAGACCTCCACTACTCCGACACATATTCGCCAATTCCTAGGTCTCGCCGGTTACTACCGAAGATTCATCGAAGGATTTTCTCTGATTGCACGTCCTTTGACCGCGCTGACTCACAAGGGCAAGAAGTTCATTTGGGAACCCGCACACGAATCAGCATTTCAAACTTTGAAGAAGAAGTTAACCTCCACACCTATCATATCGCTTCCCGAAGGCAGTGACAATTTCGTTGTTTATTGTGATGCATCGAAGAGTGGTTTTGGTTGTGTACTGATGCAACGATCAAAGGTTATTGCCTATGCCTCCCGCCAATTGAAGATTCACGAGCGGAACTACACTACCCACGATCTTGAACTTGGAGCCATTGTCTTTGCACTCAAATTGTGGAGACATTATTTGTATGGAACTAAGAGCACTATCTTCACCGATCACGAGAGTCTCCAGCACATCTTTGATCAGAAGCAACTGAATATGAGACAGCGTCGATGGATCGAGATGCTCAACGACTACGATTGTGAACTCCGTTATCACCCTGGCAAGGCCAATGTTGTAGCTGACGCTTTAAGCCAAAAGGAGAGGACGGCACCTCTTCGTGTTAGGGCTCTGAACATCACCATTCATTCGAACCTCAACAACCAGATCAGAGTAGCCCAAGTTGAGGCTCTCAAGGAGGAGAACATATCTCATGAACATTTGAACATACTTGTCTCTCGATTCGAGGTTAGGGAGTCTGGACTCCGATGTTATGCCGGAAGAATTTGGGTACCTTATTATGGAGATCTACGGAACCTGATACTTGATGAAGCACACAAATCAAGATATTCGATTCACCCCGGTGCGGGCAAGATGTACCACGACCTCAAATAACAGTATTGGTGGCCGAATCTTAAGAAGGACGTTGCGACTTATGTTGGTAAGTGTTTGACTTGCTCGAAGGTTAAAGCCGAGCATCAGAGACCTTCTGGATTACTTCAGCAACCGGAGATCCCACAATGGAAGTGGGAAAGGATCACAATGGATTTCATCACCAAGCTACCAAAGACGGTGGGCGGATACGATACTATTTGGGTTATTGTTGACCGCCTTAATAAATCTGCACACTTTCTAGCGATGAAGGAAACTGATACAATGGAGAGACTTGCTCAATTATACATTAAGGAGGTTGTATCACGACACGGTGTACCTTTATCGATCATCTCCGATCGCGATCCCCGTTTTGCTTCTAGATTTTGGCGTTCTTTGCAAGAAGCCATGGGAACTCGTCTCGACATGAGTACTGCTTATCATTCTCAGACTGACGGGCAAAGTGAACGAACGATTCAGACGTTGGAAGACATGTTACATGCATGTGTCATTGATTTTGGAAAGGCCTGGGAAAGGCATTTGCCACTAGCCGAATTCTCGTACAACAACAGTTATCACTCTAGCATTAATGCTGCACCTTTTGAAGCATTGTATGGCCGTAAGTGCCGATCTCCTATTTGTTGGGCCGAAGTAGGCGAAAAGCAAATCACCGGACCCGAGGTAGTCCACGAAACCACGGAGAAGATTGCTCAGATTCAAGCTAGACTTAAGACTGCCCGCGATCGTCAGAAGAGTTATGCCGATCTAAACGTAAAGACTTTGAATTCAACGTTGGTGATCGTGTAATGTTAAAGGTTGCACCTTGGAAAGGTGTGATTCGTTTTGGAAAACGTGAAAAGTTAAACCCACGATACATTGGTCCTTTCAAAATCTTGGAACGTGTTGGACCCGTTGCATACCGTTTGGATCTACCAGCACAATTGAGCTCAGTTCATCCTACCTTCCATGTGTCAAACTTAAAGAAGTGTCTTGCTGCACCTGAACTTATCATACCACTTGAGGAACTTACGATTGACGACAAACTCCACTTCGTGGAAGAGCTTGTTGAGATTATGGATCGTGAGATCAAAACTTTGAAACGCAACAAGATTCCAATCGTCCGAGTGCGATGGAATGCCAAACGAGGACCTGAGTTTACTTGGAAGTGAGAGGACCAAATGAAGCGGAAGTATCCTCACCTTTTCTCGACTCCTCCATCTACCTCAGCTTAAAATTTCGGGACGAAATTTTCTTTAACAGGTGGGTAATGTAACGACCCTGGAATTTCCAACATTTATTTATTAATAATTACTATTATTAATACGTGTGATTAAACGAATGTATGTTATTACATTTACATGTTGCCATGACTAAACGTACTTGACTTTAATTGCCCGAAACATCTTTGTGACACCCGAGACTTACACGAATAATATTTTTAGATATTATTTACATTCATGATTAGTTTTATTAATTATTTTAATTAACTAAGGTTGTTGGTTAATTACTTGGGCTTTAAATGGATTAATTTGTTAATTAAGTGAACTTGGGCTTTATTAGTGTAATGGACTCTTGATGTTGGGCTTCTAAGCCCACCCTACATTACTAATGAACTTGGTTAGTCCACTAAGATCATGTAAGTGTCACCTTAAATTGTAACTAGTTAGTTTCATACAATAGGAATCTAGTTTGCATGTGATCCCCATGTAACTCCACCCATTAACCACCTTTATGAACTTTACATGCTAATAACCATTAAACTTAGCCACCCCCCCTTTGAAATGCTGCAGGCCGTGGCCTAAGATGGGCACAAAGGGTGTTCATATATATATTTTTTTCATTACTTGTTTACTAGCATAACTCTTCTCTTTTCAAACACACACATACTTCTCATTTTCTCTCAACCATTTTCTATCTTTTCTCTCTTTCTTGTAAGTATTTTGAACATCTTTTTCTCTCTTCTTTTCCTTGTAAAAACTGAATTTATACACCTCTAAATCATCATCGTCTTTTGTTAGTTGCTTGATTAATTACTTGTCTTGTTGTTGTAGTTACTTACTAGCTTTCAAGAACCTAACTTTCTAGTTTTGGTTCTTCTATTATCTTATAAGTTCAAGAATACAAGAACATAAACTCACTAGTTTATGATTCTACTTCAATTGTTTCAAAAGTTGCAAGTTCCATGTGTTGATTAAAGACATACTTGAAGCTCATGAAGTAAACTTTAAAGTTTACTTTCTAAAGATCAAACTTTGGTTTGAATCTTTAAAGTATGAACAACCATGAACCTTTTCTTGTTTATTTAAGTTTACTTCTTCAATTTATGCACTTTAATTTCATGTAGTTAGTTTATATGGTCAAGTACTACAAGTTAGTCTTGATCTCATATCTCTTGAACAAATTAAGTTAACTTTGAAAGTTCAAGAACACACAAATAAGTTTTCTTTAATATAACTTTGGATCTAGACTTTTGAGTCTTAGATCTTCAAGATCAAACTAAGAACTATGTTCTACTACTTATTATATTGATTAGTTAGTTTAATTTCAAGTTTGTAACTTGTTATTAGCTTTAAAGTCCATGTATGTGTTAGATCTAAGACTTTGATGCAACTTTGGTTCATCAAACTTCATACAACTCTTAAGTGAGTTGTGCTTCATGTCTTAGACTTGCACATGGGTTATGATGGTCAAGACTTGGTTAAGATGATGTAGATACATCAATGAGTTGTACACTTGAAGCTATATGCATCAAGGATGAGAACCATGATGAACATCAAGCACCAAGACCACCGGAACCCTTTTAAACTCACTGTTCTGTCCAAAAGCTACTGGTCTGGTGATTCTGTAACATACCAGTAGACCTGGGCTGTTTTAACCTTGATTTTTAGATATATCTTTTCGAGTAGATAACTTTTCATATAGGACTCGTCTTAATCCGAGTTACGGTTTAAGATTTATGGCTCTCCGATCGTTACTATGTCCTTTAACGTTGTGCAGAAATTTCTGACCTACTCGCACTTAGACCGTCGCCACGGTCAAACCAAGACGAGTTTGCTTCTGTAAATTTTACCACACTTAAGGGACTCATAGACGGAGTCATGGCCACTGGTCTCACCTTAATTCAGTAAGGGTAGAGGCCGTGGTGACTGACTGAAATCAGACTTTGTTTTAAACTACTTTCATAAACGAAACCTACCTTACGCCTTTTGTTTAACGATGAATGATGATGACCCTTAAGACCTTAATTACATACTCTTAAACCTATTAAGACGATTTACTGACTTAGTACTATTTGACTTAGGTTGAGGACTTCGGACCATTTACTTGCACACCTTTCCTGACTACTACTTTACCGCTACATATCATTGTGAGTTATAGCATTCCCTTTTTACTTTAACTTATTTTGGGAACTGAGAATAGATGCGGATTTTATGTTTTACATACTAGGAACGAGTACTTAAACTTATATATGTGTGGGTTATACAACGGCAGAAACATTCCCTTTAGCTCAGTAACGTTTAATCATTGGTTTTTGAACCGTGAACGCGAATCTTAGATATGGATCCATAGGGTTTGACATCCCCACTCGGGCTAGTCGCGCTAGCATTTAATGAGTGTTTAATACTTCGTAAACATACGCACTTGCCAAGTGTACTTTCAGGGGGTATAAACGTTAAGCTAGTTACCAAGTGCCCACGGTTAACATATACTTTATCATACTGTTTTGAAACGCTCTTTGTAGCACTGAAATCTCGTGGCCTACCTTACATACTGTTATAATTAAACTATAGCTCACCAACCTTTGTGTTGACGTTTTTAAGCATGTATTTCTCAGGTGCTTGAGGTTGCTTCCGCTGTCTTACTTGTTGTGCTGTAGACACCCGCTGCTTAGAGTTGTCCACGCATGAACTACTTTACTTTGCATTCAAACATTAGTACTTTTGAATTATGACATGTAACGACCATTTGGGGTCACGTACACTTAATTATTTGCTTCTACTTAGTGAAGCATGCTTTTGAAATGTAAAACATTTGATGTCGGTTATGACATCACCTTTTTATCGTGAATGCAACTTCTTTAATTACAGCATATAGTACTTAACCTTGTAATGATCCTGTTGTTGATGGTCTGTACATGATGATTTAGTACGGGGCATCACACATTCTCTTATCGGCATAACTCTTTTGCCGACTTCTAGCGGTTCTCAATCTCTCTTTAATCTATACGATCTTCTCAGTAGTCTCATGAATAATTTCTGGGCCTGTGAGTTGAGCATCCCCAACCTCATTCCAACAGATAGGAGACCTACACTTTTTACTATACAGAGCTTCAAACGGTGCGGCTTTAATACTTGAATGATAGCTGTTATTATAAGAAAATTCAGCTAGTGGCAAATATCTATCCCACCCATTACCAAAATCAATAACACACGCTCGTAACATGTCTTCTAACGTTTGAATGGTCCTTTCACTCTGACCATCCGTCTGAAGATGATAAGCGGTGCTCATTTCTAACTTAGTTCCCAAGGCTTCCTGTAAGGATTACCAAAACCTCGATGTGAATCGACTGTCTAGGTCTAAAATAATTGACACGAGAACACCATGTCTAGAAACAATCTCCTTTAAATACAAACGAGTAAGCTTCTCCTTCGAATCTGTTTCCTTAATTGGCAAGAAATGAGCTGACTTAGTGAGTCGGTCAACAATCACCCAAATGGTATCATAACCACCCACAACTCTCGGTAACTTTGTAATAAAGTCCATCGTAATACCTTCTCACTTCCACTCGGGAATTTCATGTTGCACCAGAAGTCCGGATGATTTCTGATGTTCAGCTTTGACCTTAGCACAGGTCAAACACTTAGCCACATAAGTAGCCACATCAGCTTTCAAGTTAGGCCACCGATACAGCTCCTTAAGATCTTGATACATCTTCCTTGAACCAGGATAAATAGAGTATCTAGACTTATGAGCTTCATCCAAAACAAGTTGTCGCAAATCATCAAATTTCAAAACCCAAAGACATCCCGCAAAATACTGAGTACCATCGGTTCGTACCTCAACTGTTTACTTAAGCCTCAGACCTTCCCGTTACCAAATTCTCCTCCTTCAAGGCTTCTTGTTGTACCTCAAGAATCTGCCTAGCGAGGTTAGTTCGAATTGTCATATTCAAGGCTCTAAACCTACGAGGTTCAACTCTCTCTTTATGACTCAAGCATCATCCATAACGTTGGCTCTTCCCGAATGATAAAGGAGTTCACAATCAATATCGTTCAACAACTCAACCCATCATCGCTGCCTCATATTCAACTATTTTTTATCAAAGATATGTTGAAGACTTTTGTGATCAGTGTACTCTGTACATTTGACCCCGTATAAGTAATGTCTCCATATCTTGAGAGCGAACATAAAAGTTCCCAATTCTAAATCATGGGTTGTATGATTTTGTTCATGGATCTTCAACTGATGTGACGCGTAAGCACTGACTTTCTTTCGTTGCCTCAAAACACAACGAAGGCCCTGACGCGAAGCATCACAATAGATGACAAAATCATCATTACCCTCAGATAGTGATATTATCGGAGCAGAAGTTAACTTCTTCTTCAGAGTTTGAAAAGCAGCATCTTGTTCATCCTTCCACTCATACTTCTTCTCCTGGTGTGTTAACGTAGTCAGAGGTTTAGCTATTCTAGAGAAATCCTGAATGAACCTTCTATAATAACTCGCTAAACCTAGAAACTGTCAGATCTGAGTAGGAGTCTTCAGAATTCCCCACTTCTCAATCGCCTCAATCTTAGCAGGATCAACTTGAATTCCCTTTTTACTAACAATGTATCCAAGGAATTGAACTTCCTTCAGCCAGAATGCACATTTTGAAAACTTAGCATACAGCTCTTATTTTCTTAACAAATCAAGCACTAACTTCGAATGCTCTTCGTGCTCTTGATCACTCTTGGAATAAATAAGGATATCATCGATGAACATAATAACGAATTTGTCCAGATAGGGTCTACACACACGGTTCATGAGGTCCATGACACAGCAGGTGCGTTGGTTAATCCAAAGGCATAACAAGGAGTTCGTAGTAACTATAACGGGTACGGGAAAAGGTTTTCGGAATATCAGTCTCTTTATCGCGTAATTGGTGATAACTAGAACGAAGATCAACTTTAGAATAAACAGACGAACCTTGGGGCTGATCGAACAGATCATCAACTCTCAGAAGAGGATAACAATTCTTAACAGTAAGCTTGTTCAACTCGGGATAACCAATACACCATCGGAATGAACCATCTTTCTTCTTAACAAACAAAATAGGAGCTCCCCAAGAGGACGAACTAGGACGAATGAAATATTGTTGCAACAATGAAGGAAGAAATATATGGAGTAGTGATGTTTCGCGAGGTGTATATAAAATAGCTTATATTTTTACAGGAAATACTATTAAATACGATACAATTTTACACAAGATATTTATTTATTTAGAGAACGGATATACTTAAACCTTGCTACAACACTTATAGGCAGTGTACCTAATCGTACAGTAGTGTAGTTTTTAGTAAGTCCGGTTCGTTCCACAGGGAATCTTTTTAAACAAAGCTTAACGCTATATTAGTTTACTTTTATAAAAATACAAATATATATATAAGTAATATTATTATTATAAAGGGGGGTTTTTACCGTTTAATGACCGGTTTGTCGATTTTAAAACTTTAGTCGCAGTTAAAACCAAATGTAAAATATTAAAAATAAATACAAGATTTAAATTAAAGCGTAAAGTAAATAACGATAATGAAATTACAAATAATAAAAATGCGATAAAATAAGCGATAATTAAAAAGTACGATAATTAAAAGTGCAATTAACTACAATAATAATAAAAATGTGATAATTAGAAGTGCAATTAAATATAAAATAAAGGAAATTAAATATGAAATAAAAGAATTATGCTTATTTAAACTTCCGTAATCATGATGTTTGACGTGTTGATTTTAGTTTTATACCCATGGGTTAATTGTCCTTTGTCCTGGATTATTTAATATGTCCGTCTGGTTTTTGTCCATAACAGTCCATCAGTCATAAATATAAAGTGCGAGTGTCCTCGTCAGATTATTCTTATACCCGAAGTTAAATATTCCAACTAATTGGGGACTTAAACTGTAACAAGATTTTAATACTTTGTTTAATAATTACACCAGGATGTCGACTGAGTGTAACCCAAGGTTTTAATATTTTGTTATCAATTATACCAAGTGTCCTTGTACATAATTTCACCCCTGTTTTAATTATTCTAGTGGCTATTAATCCATTCCCGTGTCCGGTTAAATGAACGATTATTCGTACATATAAATACCCCGCCCATCGTGTCCGATCGAGTGTATATGGTAATTTATAGGGACGCCCAATTGTAAATCTTTATATTAACATTAACAAACTGTCATTTAGTTAAACAAATATAAAGCCCATTAATAGCCCATAGTCTAATTTCCACAAGTGTTGTTCTTTTGTCCAAACCCCAATTAACATACTTTTAAGTCAAGAACACAAATTTAAAGAAAACTAGTGTTTTAGAAATGTTACCCAAACGAGATGAAGTTGGTACCAAAACGAAGAGGATGAAGAGAGGATCACGAATATGTCATTTAACTATCTAAACATGTTACACTACTCAATTTAGCAATAATTCATGACAAAAATCGGCCATAACCTGTTTATATCAAAAAGCCCCAAATTGCTCAAGAACACAAACCCTAGATTTCTAAAATTTTTGAAGTTTTTGGCTTCAAATCATGTTAAATAGCATCAATCTAGGTTATACATGCATAAAATACTAACAATTTAACACTAATTACACTAGAAATTAACAAAATTGCATTAGGTAAAAAATTGGTAATTATCACAAAAACTAGGAATTTATAGAGTTTAGGGGTGTAATTGTTACCAATTTGCTGAAGAATGAGAATCTAGGCATGATTAGAGCAAGAAAAATGACGAATTACGGTGAATTTTGGCGAAATTTGGTGAAGATTTGAGAGTTTTTTCGGGTGTATGTGTGTGTTTTGTGTGAAGAACAGACCCGCTGCTGTATTTGTTTCTGACCTGCATTTGGTCCCCATGCGATCGCATGGGTTCCAAGTGCAAACCCCATGCGATCGCATGGGGTGCCGGCTACAGTGATTTCTGACTTTTTTTTTTTTTTTTTTATATAAAACCTTATACTGTATAAAACTTATAATTAATTAAATTTTAAAAATTTGGTTTCCTTTAGGAGCGAGGGCGTTTCGGATCGTTGTCCTAGTCTGTCCCTCGACAAAATTTTAGAATTTGTCAAATCAAAGCGCGGTTTTTAAAAGTAATGATTTTTGGGTTTTTTAAATGTTTTTGGCATACTTTAATTCAATAAGATTAAAAATAATGATAATAAAAGTTCTCGTCCCTCCCTCGGGTAAAGCAATTTTGGTTTAAAGACCTAGTCTTCAACTTACGACGAATTTTAAAAATCATATTTTTAACTTAATGAGATAAAGTAAATTTTTGTTTTTAAATTCACACAATTTAAATATAAAATTCAAAATTAATATTAAAAATTCACACCAAACTTAAAATTTGAAATGCAATAAAATTAAAAATTCCTATTTTAAAAATTAAAAATCCACACCAAACTTATATTAATTTTTCAAATATTTATAATTTTAAATATATTGTTTTTATAAAGTTTACAATATTAATTTAAGATTTAAATATTAATTTTAAAAACATGGTAAAAATAAAATTAAAAATCTTTTTGGCTTTTTATCCCACTTTAATCAATCAAATATTATCAAAAATATGCGCCCCTCTTTTCGGTAAAGTAATTTCGGTTCCAAGACCTAATTTAACTCATGACGAATTTTTGAAATATTTTGAGTTGATTGATTAAAGATATTTATACCTTAAGAATAAACGTTAAATTTCGCAGTGATGTAATAAATTTTTGAATGATATCAATAATTTCGGTCGCCAAACCTAATTTTATTCAATACCAATTTAATACTTTATAGCGAACAAATTAGCGTTTATTATCAAAAGGTTAAAAATAAATAAAAAAAATAAAAACTGTACAAACATACCTGTGAAATAGATTTCTTAGTTATATGATCTATCCCATTCATAAGATAGTCGGTTTAATTGGTTTTCCATAGCTACATAGGCGTAACCTCGAGCATTCAGTGTCTTTTCTTCTAAACATATGAACGGTCCGTCTCTGCATAAAGTAACAAATTCGGTGTTTGAATAGGTTTGATTATTTAAACATTTACTCCATGTGACCATTTTCCGCATTTGTGACATCTTTCTAGGTGTCGTGCTCTTCTTTTTGCTGCGGATTTTGATTTTCCTTTACCAAATTGTAACTTATTATCTTCGCATCTAGATTCTTTTCTAACTCCGTCCATTCTTTCTCTGATTACTGATACTATTTCACTCGGAAGTGTGTCATTATTACGTTTAGTGATCAAAGCATGTAGCATTAGACCATGGTTTAGTTCACAGGCAGTCTTCATTTTGTAAAAACCTAAAAAAATAAAAATTCAGAATGGGGGGAGAAGACTAGTTCTTTAGGGTCTGCTAGGGAAAGACCATTCAGGTTCCATTTTCAAGAACTATACGAAAACAGACAATCTAACTCTAACAGAAATACATATTATCTTTTAAAGACTTGATTCTCCCCACACTTAGTTAGCTGTGGTGTCAAAATTGTGATTAACTTCGTTGTCGACTTCCATCGGACTGTCTATATAATGTTTAACTCTGTGTCCATTAACTTTAAATTCAATCCCATTTGAATTTATTAATTCTATCGTTCCGTATGGAAAAACTCTTTTGACTATGAATGGTCCAGACCATCTTGATTTCAATTTTCCAGGAAATAGCTTGAATCGTGAATTGAAAAGAAGAACTCTGTCTCCTTCCTTAAATTCTTTTGAACTTCTGATTCTTTTATCATGCCATTTCTTCGTTCTTTCTTTATAGATTAACGAATTTTCGTATGCTTCATGTCTTAATTCTTCTAATTCGTTTAGTTGACTTAATCGTAGACGTCCGGCTTCATGTAAATCAAGATTACATGTCTTCAAAGCCCAAAATGCTTTGTGTTCAATTTCTACTGGAAGATGACATGCTTTTCCATAAACAAGTCTAAAAGGTGTGGTTCCAATTGGAGTTTTGTAGGCTGTTCTAAAAGTCCAGAGTGCATCCTCTAATTTAATGGACCATTCCTTTGGATTTGATCCTACGGTTTTCTCTAGAATACGTTTTAAAGCTCGGTTGGTATTTTCAACTTGTCCACTTGTTTGTGGATGATATGCGGTGGAGATTTTATGAGTTACTCCATATCTTTTAAGAACTTTCTCAAGTTGATTATTACAGAAATGAGTACCCCGATCACTTATTAAAGCTTTCGGTATTCCAAACCTTGCAAAAAGACGTTTTAAAAAGTTGACTACAACTCGTGCATCGTTAGTTGGGAGAGCTTGTGCTTCCGCCCATTTAGATACATAATCAATGGCTACGAGTATATATAGATTATTATGAGATTTTGGAAATGGACCCATAAAGTCAATACCCCAAATGTCAAATACTTCACATACTTGGATGACATTTTGTGGCATTTCATCACGTTGACTTATTTTTCCGGCCCTTTGACATGCATCACAGGATTTGCAAAGAAGGTGTGCGTCTTTGTAAATTGTAGGCCAATAGAATCCAGCATCATAAACTTTTCTTGCTGTTAGTTGAGGCCCATAATGCCCTCCTGTTGGTCCTGTGTGACAATGGTTTAATATTTTACTAGCTTCATCTCCAAATACACATCGGCGTATTATTCCTTCTGGACAACTTTTAAACAAATGTGGATCTTCCCAGAAATAGTGTTTTATATCACTGAAGAATTTCTTTCGTTTTTGGTACGATAATCCTTTTTCAAGGAATCCACAAACTAAGTAGTTTGCATAGTCTGCAAACCATGGAATTTCTTTATAATCTATCTTCAATAGATATTCATCAGGAAAGTTGTCTTGTATGGCCGATTCATTCAGAACTTCTAATTCGGGATTTTCAAGACGAGAAAGATGATCAGCGGCGAGATTTTCTGCTCCTCTTTTATCTCGGATTTCAATATCAAACTCTTTTAAGAGTAAGATCCAACGGATTAATCATGGTTTAGCATCTTGTTTTGAAAATAGGTATCTAAGAGCAGAATGGTCGGTATAGACCACCGTTTTTGCTAGAACGAGATATGATCGAAATTTGTCAAAAGCAAAGACAATAGCAAGGAGTTCTTTCTCAGTAGTTGTATAGTTCGTTTGTGCTCCTTGTAACGTCTTACTAGCATAATATATAGGTTAAAATCGTTTTTCAATCCTTTGTCCTAAAACGGCTCCCATTGCAAAATCACTTGCATCGCACATTAGTTCAAATGGTAGATTCCAATTTGGTGTTATCATGATCGGCGCATTAGTTAGTTTTTCTTTAAGAATATTAAAAGATTTGATACACTCATCTGAAAAGATGAATGGAGCATCCTTTTCTAGGAGTTTATTCATAGGAGTGGCAATTTTAGAAAAATCTTTTATGAAACGTCGGTAAAAACCGGCATGCCCTAGAAAACTCCTAACTCCTCTAACATTGGTGGGATGTGGAAGTTTAGCAATTACATCTACTTTAGCTCTATCCACTTCAATTCCTTCTTTTGAAATTTTATGACCAAGAACGATGCCTTCTTTAACCATGAAATGGCATTTTTCCCAATTAAGTACTAGATTTGATCGTTCGCATCTAATAAGCATTCGTTCCAGAGTAACTAGACATGATTCAAATGTATCACCGAAGACTGAAAAATCATCCATGAAAACTTCCATGCATTCTTCTATCATGTCGTTAAAAATCGCCATCATACACCTTTGAAAGGTTGCAGGGGCGTTACAAAGTCCAAATGGCATGCGTTTGTAAGCAAAAGTACCATAAGGGCACGTGAATGTGGTTTTCTCTTGGTCTTCGGGTGCTATTGGAATTTGAAAATATCCGGAAAATCCATCTAGAAAACAATAATAACTATTTCCGGCTAATCTTTCCAACATTTGATCTATAAAAGGTAAGGGAAAGTGATCTTTTCTGGTGGCGTCATTTAATTTTCTATAATCAATACACACACGCCATCCTGTTACAGTCCTAGTAGGAATAAGCTCATTTTTCTCATTTGTAATGACAGTCATGCCACCCTTCTTAGGCACGCATTGAACTGGGCTTACCCATGGACTATCAGAGATTGGATAAATTAGACCTGCGTCTAGCAGTTTAATAATCTCTTTCTTAACTACATCTTGCATATTAGGATTTAGTCTTCGTTGGCGTTGCACATACGTTTTATGACCTTCTTCTATAAGGATTTTATGTGTGCAATACGAAGGACTTATTCCTTTAATATCATGAATCTTCCATGCAATGGCTGGTTTATGAGCTTTCAATACAGAAATGAGTTGTGATTTCTCATTTTCAGTAAGAGAAGACGATATTATTACAGGTAATTCAGATTTACCATGTAAATAAGCGTATTCCAAATGGTTTGGAAGTGGCTTTAACTCTAATTTCGGAGGTTCTTCTATCGATGATTTATATCGATATCTGTCTTCTTCTTTTAGCATTTGAATTTCTTCTGTTGTTGGTTCATATCCATTAGCTATAAGTGTAGCTAACATTTCAGCTTCATCAATTGGTTCATTACCTTCTCCTAAAGAACATTCTCCTGTTCCTTGTAATTCTGGAAATTCTTCTAATAATTCTGCATGTGCATCTATAGTTTGAATATAATAACATGTATCATCTGCAGATTGCGATTGTTGCATTGCTCTATCAACTGAAAAGGTAACACTCTCATCCTCTATACTTAGGGTCAATTTCTTACCGAACACGTCTATCATTGCTTTAGCCGTGTTTAAGAATGGTCTTCCTAATATGAGAGGAACTTGAGAATCTTCTTCCATGTCTAAAACAACAAAATCTACTGGAAATACTAAAGTACCAACTTTAACTAGCATGTTCTCCATTATCCCTCTAGGATATTTTATTGATCTATCGGCTAGTTGTATGCTTATTCTGGTTGGTTTCAATTCTCCAAGGTCTAGTTTTGCGTATAGTGAATACGGCATTAGATTTATACTAGCACCTAAGTCTTCCAATGCTTCTATTGAACTAAGACTACCCAGAAAACATGGAATTGTGAAACTTCCTGGATCAGATAATTTTTCTGGTATCTTATTCAACAGCACTGCTGAACAATTAGCATTCATAGTAACAGCCGAGAGTTCTTCCATTTTCTTTCTATTTGAGATTAGATCTTTCAAGAATTTAGCATATCTAGGCATTCCTGAAATCACATCAATGAAAGGAAGATTTACATTTATCTGTTTAAACATATCCAAGAATTTGGATTGCTCGGCTTCAAGTTTCTCTTTCTTCATTTTACTCGGGTAAGGAAGTGGTGATTGGTATGGTTTAACATAAGGTTTAGCCTTAACTGTGTTATCTTCATTAACCTTTTCAACTACCGGTTCTTTTTCCTTATCTTGATCAGGTTGTGGTTCTTGTGGAGTAGGAATAGCTTCATCAGAAGTTACAGGTATTTCAGGTGGTTTAAGTGTTGTACCACTTCTTGTGGTAATGGCTTTAGCTGTTTCATTCCGGGGGTTAGCATTTGTATCACTAGGTAGACTTCCCGGTTTTCTTTCACCTATTAACCTTGCTAGGTTACTTACTTCTTGTTCCAGATTTTGAATAGAAGCTTGTTGATTTCTAAATGCTTGAGCATTTTGTTCATTAGTTTGTTTCTGAGATGTGAAAAACTGCGTTTGAGTTTCAACTAGCTTCGTCATCATATCTTCTAAATTCGGCTTTTTATCATCGGTTTGTTGTGGTGGTTTGTTTTGAAAATTAGGTCTTTGCTGATTATAAGTATTATTGGATACTTGTTGATTGCTAGGACCTTGTTGGTTGTTGTATGGAATATTTCGGTTATAATTTTGGTTTTGATTGTAAATCGGTCTTGGCGGTTGATAATTATTCTGATAATTATTTCCAGGCCTTTGGTTTATGTATGAAATATTCTCTCTTTGTTCCATTTCTTTTGTCAAATGTGGTCCTCCACACTGCTCACAACTAATTCCTATTGAGTGAATATCCTTAGTCATCTTTTCCATTCGTCTCTCCACAGCATCTATCTTTGCGGAAATGGAATCTAAGTCATGGCTAGAATCGGCTCTAGCTGCTTTAGATGATCTAATGATATCTTTTTCTTGGTGCCACTCATGTGAGTGGGAATCAGTGTTATCAATAATTTTGTAAGCATCAGTTTCGGTTTTCTTCATAATAGAACCACCAGCTACTATATCTATGTCTTTTCTTGTAGTGATGTCGCATCCTTGGTAGAATATTTGTACTATTTGACAGGTGTCTAAACCATGTTGCGGACATCCTCTTAATAACTTTCCATATCTAGTCCACGCCTCATATAGAGTTTCATTTGGTTTCTGTGTAAACGTAACAATTTCTGCTTGAAGTCTTACGGCTTTAGATGCAGGAAAGAATTGTTTAAGAAATTTTTCAACTAAAACGTCCCATGTATCAATCGCCCCTTCAGGTAATGATTCCAACCAATCTTTGGCTTCTCCCTTTAAAGTCCAGGGAAATAACATGAGATATATCTGTTCATCTTCCACTTCTCGGATTTTAAATAGTGTGCAGATCCTATTAAAGGTACGTAGATGTTCATTTGGATCTTCCTTCGGCGCACCACTAAATTGGCATTGATTAGTCACCATGTGTAGAATTTGTCCTTTAATTTCATAATCTGGCGCATTAATGTCTGGATGAGTTATTGCGTGACCTTGGTCAGTGCGTTTAGCTCTCATTCGGTCTTCCATACTTAAAGGTTCCAGATTCTCCATAATTGAATTTGTTGAATCGGAATCACTAGAGGATTCTGATTTAATGGTTCGTTCCTCAACAATCTCTGTTTGAATGATTGGTGGTTCCGGAGGAAAGTTTAGTGGTTCAGGATCTACGAATCGTTCCTGAATATTCTCCGGATTCTCAATTGTGAGGTCGGGTTCAAAAAATGGATTATCGGAAATTTGAACTGAAGTACTTGGTCGACTGGATGACGATTCTAAAGAGAAATCAACGGCGGTAATATTTGCTAAATGTCTTGATCTAGTTACAGGTGGTGAACGTCTTGCTCGGTGCATTCACTGAATATCCTATTAGTTTTTAAAAGGAAAGAAAAATTATAATAAGTTATCCAATCAATAGACTTTTCTGATTTTGCCCACGTTTCGAATAGCCAAAAGATGCAGCAGAGGGGCAGGATTCGTTTGGTCTCAATATAATTGAGGACTGTTTGGCTCCAATAACCCGGTCCACGTACAAATCCAACTATTACTACGAACCAGAAAATTTTGATGTCTATCAATTTAACCACTTAAAATAAATTTTCGTAATTTTAAGAAATTTAGATAAGGAGTAGAACAAAAATCTATGTCCTAAAACTAGAATAGCGAGAAATAAGAAAGAAAAAGAGCTCGTCGAAAAAGGTCGAAAAAGAAAAATGGTTGAAAAATAAAAGGTGACGGAAAAATAAAAGAAACTTATAAAACTTAAAACACTTGACTAACCTAACCTTATTACTACAACTAACTTAAAATTATAATCGCAAATTGAGATTACTAATTGGAATAATAATTGATACATAGTAAAAGGTGTCTAAAAATATTAAAGCTTACAGGAAAAACTAAATCCCAAATGGAAATAACTTAAAAAGAAACTAAAACTTAAAAAGGCGTCGCAAAATTCTAAAGCACTTAAATCTTAGTCTAAAGAAAAAGCACTTAAGGAATTCTACGGCAAAGCCTAAAAATCTAGAAGTAAAAATAACTATGGCAAAAACTATGAATTAAAACTAAATATGAGCGAAAAATACAAATATTACGCTAAAACGATTAAAAAGGGACAAAATATAAAAATATATAAAAAGTTGTAAAAAGTACAATTTTTATAAAAATATTATTTTTATATTATTTATTTTATAAAACTATTAATTTTACAATTTAAATAAACTAATTAAACTAAAAATACAAATTAATAATAAAAACTAAATTAATATATATTATATATAACCCTAATTAGGGTTTAAATATAATAATTATTATTATTATCCGTAATTAATGCAGTTGCAGTCTGGCGTGTCAGATGAGCTCATGCGATCGCATGAGTCCTCAGTTGCCCAGCCATGCGATCGCATGAGCTAGGGTTTCGGGCCAAGAGCTGGGCTGCTACAGTGTTCGGGCCGAATTAATTATATTTTTTTTTCTGTTTTTGCTGTAAAATATAAAATATATTTATTAATTAAATAAAACTTATATTTTTACAAACTAAAAAAAATAGAAATAAAGAAACTTTATAAAATTAAATATTTACCAAACTCTAAAAAAAAAAAAAAAATTTATATTTTTGTTTTTCTTTTAATATTTTTGAATATTTAAAACCCATTTTTACAAAAGCATACTAAAAGTAAAAATCTTTTTTTTTATATATATAGCGTTGCGCTTCCGACTTTTAAGACTTTCCCCGGCAGCGGCGCCAAAAATACTTGATGTTTCGCGAGGTGTATATAAAATAGCTTATATTTTTACAGGAAATACTATTAAATACGATACAATTTTACACAAGATATTTATTTATTTAGAGAACGGATATACTTAAACCTTGCTACAACACTTATAGGCAGTGTACCTAATCGTACAGTAGTGTAGTTTTTAGTAAGTCCGGTTCGTTCCACGGGGAATCTTTTTAAACAAAGCTTAACGCTATATTAGTTTACTTTTATAAAAATACAAATATATATATAAGTAATATTATTATTATAAAGGGGGGTTTTTACCGTTTAATGATCGGTTTGTCGATTTTAAAACTTTAGTCGCAGTTAAAACCAAATGTAAAATATTAAAAATATATACAAGATTTAAATTAAAGCGTAAAGTAAATAACGATAATGAAATTGCAAATAATAAAAATGCGATAAAATAAACTTGCGATAATTAAAAAGTACGATAATTAAAAGTGCAATTAACTACAATAATAATAAAAATGTGATAATTAGAAGTGCAATTAAATATAAAATAAAGGAAATTAAATATGAAATAAAAGAATTATGCTTATTTAAACTTCCGTAATCATGATGTTTGACGTGTTGATTTTAGTTTTATACCCATGGGTTAATTGTCCTTTGTCCTGGATTATTTAATATGTCCGTCTGGTTTTTGTCCATAACAGTCCATCAGTCATAAATATAAAGTGCGAGTGTCCTTGTCAAATTATTCTTATACCCGAAGTTAAATATTCCAACTAATTGGGGACTTAAACTGTAACAAGATTTTAATACTTTGTTTAATAATTACACCAGGATGTCGGCTGAGTGTAACCCAAGGTTTTAATATTTTGTTATCAATTATACCAAGTGTCTTTGTACATAATTTCACCCCTGTTTTAATTATTCTAGTGGCTATTAATCCATTCCCGTGTCCGGTTAAATGAACGATTATTCGTACATATAAATACCCCGCCCATCGTGTCCGATCGAGTGTATATGGTAATTTATAGGGACGCCCAATTGTAAATCTTTATATTAACATTAACAAACTATCATTTAGTTAAACAAATATAAAGCCCATTAATAGCCCATAGTCTAATTTCCACAAGTGTTGTTCTTTTGTCCAAACCCCAATTATGGTACAAAGCCCAATTACCCAATTTTAGTAATTAGCCCAACATCATGATTACTTTGTTTTAAATAAGCATAATAATAACTTAGCTACGAGACATTAAATTAAAAAGGTTGAACATAACTTACAATGATTAAAAATAGCGTAGTGTTACACGGACAGAATTTCGACTTACACCCTTACAACATTCGCTAACATACCCTTATTATTAGAATTATAATTAAAATTAAAATTAAAATATAAATTATAAATATAAATATATCGTATGAATGGAGAAAAGAGAAAGATAGATAGATTTGTGGTGCACCAAAGCTCGATTTTTATAGGCATGTGGGCTGGAACTGGGGCTCATGCGATCGCATGGATTTATGCCTTCCAGGCCATGCGATCGCATGGCCAGCTGGGGAGGCTCATATTTGGTTGTTTTCTTCTACCGACAGTTTTATAAATAATATAATATATTAAATAATTATAAGAATTATTTAAATATTATATTATATTTATGTGCATAGTTGACTTGTAATTTTTAGTCCGTTGCGTCGAGCGTTGAGAGTTGACTCTGGTCCCGGTTCCGGATTTTCGAACATCTTTGCGTACAATTTTATATTTTGTACTTTGCGTTTTGAATCTTGTACTCTTGTAATTTCGAGACGTTTCTTATCAATAATTGGAACCTCTTTGATTGTCTTTTGTACTTTTGAGCTTTTTGGTCGTTTGCGTCTTCAATTCGTCGAATCTGTCTTTTGTCTTCACCTTTTATTATTTAAACGAATATCACTTGTAAATAGAACAATTGCAACTAAAAGCTTGTCTTTCTTGAGGAATAATGCTATGAAATATATGTTCGTTTTTAGCATTATCAAGTAGTTACATCGATGGCATAGATATTTAAGGCAATTCTCTCAAAGGAGATAACGAGAATCATGGACTTCAAAGTAAATTTTCATTACATTTCCGAAAGGAAGACGTACGAAAGGTGTGATATTTCAACGAGAGTGAACTTCCTTGTACAATGAGCGAGGAAATCTAGGATTCATCCATATTCTTAAATTTATGTGCGGATGAAAAGAACGTGAATCATGGGTTATAAAGAATGGCTGACTCCAGGTGAGATGAATCTCCAAAACTAATTTCGTGCACCTCAAAGTATTGAATCCTAGGATTGATGTTTACGAGGGTGTTGCGGTTAACAGCGAATATTGAGAGTAGAAACTCCTCAAGCGGTCTAGTGTAATATATATCCATGATACCCACTATAACAACAGTTGCGGTAGAAACCCACCTAGCGCCTTTTCTACAATAGGGTGACCACCGAGTGTACCCCAGAAAATTAATTTATCGGTCCGCGTTTCGGCCATGTCCAACCATAACAGGGAAAATTTTATGAGCGCAAGGACTCTCCAACAAATTTTATAAAACCGGCATCCAAAGTGGTGTAAGAGTTTCTATCAATGAACTTAATGGTAAGTTTCATCCTTAAACAGAGGATGAGAAGAACTGTGATCTAAACACTCCGTAGAGTAATGCGAAAATTTGATAAAATCAATCAAAGGAGTTTGAAAAAGCTTTAAACGTTTGATGTAACAACATAAACGGAACGAAGTTCTTAGTAAATTTAGAAGTATGTACAACGTGTACCATTTTATATAAAACAATTTGGCTTAGTCAAACAGCTCAATACATGAGTGGTTTTAAATAATTTTGAAGGTATGATTTAGTATATACTAGCCAAAATAGGTAAGGGTAAATTTATTCATTTGAATCCATACGTACATATAGAATTATATAATTTGCATACATGACAAAATATTTCATTACTTCTATTCGCCCAAAAATCTCGTGAGAACCGCCCAATTAAACAAATGTGTAAAACTCCCGATGATAAACAGAGTATCTGTATTTCAGAGGTTACGAGTTGAAGTATAATCGTGGAAGATCGAGTAAAGGACTTGAATCGTCGTGTGACATTTGACCCACAAATGTTACGAGGTCATGAAAACTACGAGTTAAATGTTGTTTTGACTATTATCAGGACTAAGTCCTTGGGCCAAAACTGTTCTCGAGTGAAGCTGTCGCTAACAAGCGAGTTATGAAGGATAAAGCATGGGATAGATAATCTGGTTAAAACGAGCTTCTCATATACCAACAAATAAGATAATGAATATTTTCCCTACCCATGCAATACATCGGAATTTCTGAATGAGTAGTGTACAAATTTTCTTTGACTCGCTTTCTATTCCTCATGTCACAATATTGGAACTTCTTTATGAATTACCATAATATAATCACATTGGCCTGATGCCATTATATTTCACTAATTCATAGTTCTATTCCAATAGCACTACATGAGGTCAGGACACGCGATCAACCTCAGATTTCCACACAATTTCTCTAAATCAATTTTTTAAACAATGTGCTAAGGATAGCACAAGAGACAAAACATCATAAGTAACGAATAGGAGTAACGATGACATAGAAATGTCTTCGAAGTACCAAAAATCTCTAAAAGTCAAGAATGACGTTTTCCGGTTCAAAAACCAAAGCACATAGGCACAACGGCATAAAGGCATGTAATATAACAAGAATGTTATATACCTAAACATAATAGCTGACAATGAAATGCCGAGCATTTAGAAGTCAAGAATGACATCTCGCGTAACATAACTCAAACGTCAAACACATAAACATAATAGATGACATAGGAATGTCGAGAATTTCAGAAGTCAAGAATGACATCCCTCGGTTTCACTATCCGAGGTGTTCTTATAAAAGATAAACTCGCATGAGTCAGAGAATACGTTTAAATCGGAATGGGGGTTCCTCCCGGATTCAGAACATAACAGAGATGTATGTATGATAATAATATACATACCAATACGATACAAATAATCACATATAATAATATATAATAGGTCGGGCTGTAGACTAGAAACACTAATGCACCCTATTGACTCGGGTAACGACATCAATGCAGCCTAATTCCCTACAACCTGGCTCTGATACCAACTGAAATGACTCATCAAAGTACACTTGACGACCATAGTTATCTTGGTCCCACAGCTTGATCAATCTCTATATGAATTTGATAAATAACCTTGCATTCTTTATTTAAAAATGATTTTCTATAAAGGAAACCTACCAAAATGTGTAAGTTTAGAAAAACCATACATTATTACTTAATCAAAAGTTGGCCAAAATAAGTCAACAACATCCACTATTAAATGTATCAAAATAGAATGCAAGTTAATGTTTAATAAAAGCTGCCATCATAAATATGCAGACTCTCTAAGCACAGCGGAAGCAATCAATCATGAACCTGAGAATAAAACATGCGAGTAACTGTCAACAAAAATGTTGAGTGAATTATAGGTTTAATATTGCAAACAATATTTAATTTAAACCATAAAAATTTATGTTTGAAAACATAAAAACTCCTTTTTGGACCACAAAATTATATGCTAGAAAACATATAAAAACATTATTCCATTTTCCGTGAGCCACTTGGTAACCACTTAACCATTTATTTACCCTTGCCAAACACAATAAATAATATACACCGAACAAGTGTATCTTCAACTAAATACGAAGTACTAAACATTCCGATTATAAATTGATAGCGCGACTAGCTCGAAATGGGGTTGTCAAACTCGATAGATCTATCCATAGGATTCGCGTTCACCAGTAGAAACCAGTGATTACAATTACCAGATTAGGGAATATTTTTGTTCGACTCACAATGAATAATTTAAACCAACTTCCACTTGTGTCCAATACGTAAAAATAAAATGCATGTATTCTCATCCCAAAAGATTTAAAATAGAAAAATGAGACTATAACTCACCTTAAAGCAAATGAAGTAACCACACAAAAATGCGAACAGCAAACGAGGTAAAGTGATCAGGGATGATCACAACGCTGACCTATAAATAAAGCAGGTCGATATAAATAACTAACTTAGGTCAAGTCTTAGTATGATAGCTATTGTACATGTTGCAAGTAGACATAGAACAACGCTCAACATGCATCGGTTTGATCGGAACAGCGTACGGACACACACTTTCTATTTTTAGAAAGTTTCTATTTTTTGCAGGTTTCCATTTTTGGAAAGTTTCTATTTTAGGAAAGTTTCTATTTTTGGAAAGTTTCTATTTTAGGAAAGTTTCTATTTTTAGAAAGTTTCCAAATTTAGAAAGTTTCCATATTTAGAAAGTTTCTATTTTTAAAAAGTTATTAAGTTAGGAAAGTTTCCTTAATTAGAAAGTCAACAAAGTCAACTAAAAGTCAAAGTAAAAAAAAGTCAACTCAAAAGTCAACCTTGGTCAAACATAGCCAACATTAATTTTTAAAGTATAGGTTATAATAATAACATAGGTTATAATGTTATTTAAAGTCATAAATGTATAATTATATCATAACATAAGTTTAATTAAATTAAATTAAATTATTAAAGTTAACATAAGTTTAAATGATATAATTAATATAACATAAGTATTTAATTAAGTAATTAAATATCAATTATAATATAAGTATTATTAATTAATAATAAATTTTAATCATATCATAAGTATTATTAATTAATAATAAATTATTAATCATATCATAAGTTTGTAATTATAATCATTAAATCATAAGTATTTAATAATTAAATTATAATTAAATAATAACTAAGTCTTATAATAATTAAATAATTAATTAATCCTTATTATAAGTCTTATTATAATAATCTCATAACATAAGTTTAATACTTACCATAAGTATTTTTCATTAATAATAAAAGTATTATTAATCATAAGTTTAATTAAAGTTTCATTAATCATAATTAATTAATAAATGATATAATAAATATGTATATCATAAGTCTTAAATTAAAATAATTACTTTTTATATCATAATTAATTTATTAATAATGAAAATCATTATTTTTATCATAAGTCTTATTTAATAACCATAAGTTTTAATTAAAAGTTCATCGGGTCATAACTTGAGCCCCGGGAATCAGTTTTTGGCGAGTCTTATATATATCTTCGCCTAACCAACCCACCCGACACATTAGTGTGCTCAAGAACATCCCAAGAACAGCCACCAAGTCGTGACTTACAGCCATTATTCAACTTGTAGCTTTAATCCGTTCAAAAACATGTTTTAGTCATTCCGGGTGATCCGTGGCTCGGATTTCGATGACCCAAACATGAATGTTCATCCAATCATCAATATTAACCCAATGGTACACCCTAGAGACTCCAAATATGGTCACAAAGTCAGACCCCAACTGATCAAAATCGTTTTTACATTTTAATTTCAACAAAACCCTAAATCGGGCACAACTTTTGATCCGAAACTCAAAACAACATGAATCCAAAGCCTAAAATTATGTACTCAATGAGAATAAAACATTAAGACACTTAAATTAATCAAAAATATTAGCCAAAGTTACTGATTTAATCGATATAGCTGCTGTCCCAATTTTGATCAACCGAAAACATACGAAATCGAGCATTTCTAAGCAAACTAACAACACCACAATAAAATACAAGTACTATAACATTAACATACATGTAAAATCAGTAAAAATAAATTAAAATTGAAAAGCTAGGGTTTGTGTTCATACCCAAATCAAAAATTGAGAAGAAGGAGATTAAAGATCGCGAAATGATGAATCCGATTATGCAATTGATCTTGATAGATGATGAATAATTGATTGTTGATTAGGTTGGATGAATTTTGATGAAAAAGGTGGAGTGAGTCGTCCATAAGAGGGAGGAGAGGAAAAATGAGGGTTTTTCTAGGTTTAGGTAAAATGTATCAAGTAGTGTAGGTGTAGAAATAATTAGCAAAATTGACAAAACAACCCCTTGGCATATGGGTGGGGTTTTAGGATGAGATATGGAGGGAGTGGGCTCCATTTAGCCCACTTTGAAGTATAGATCAATAGCTTGTGGCCCGAAAGCCCGAACGAAACCCGAAACGCGAAAACACGACTACGTGATTGAAAATTCGGAGAGATAACAAATACGCGACGAAAAATATATATATAAACACTATATATATTAATATGACATTAAAATATCATATTTAAAATAATTAGGAATTAAAAATCCCAAAAGCTTGACCGTTGGTTTGAAAACCGAAAAGATTCGTCGGATAGAAATCCGCGATACGTAGAAATGTATAACTTAAAATATGAATACAAATATTCATTTAACACATAATAATTAATATATTATTACAAAAATAATAATAATATAGGTCATAGAAATGACGTGGCACGAATAACAGTTAACGGTCATTAAATAATTAACGATAAAGATAACGGAAAAAGTAGGGTCGTTACAAAGATAAATGAGGTATAACGATACGTAGAACGAAGATAATCGATGTAGGATGTCATGTAGTACGATGATTATGCTCGAGGTATAGAATGAGATGTTGAGACATGGATTGTTGATGGTACAGGTGCTGTTACTGATGGTACTGTTGGTGTCGGTGATGTTGCTGAAGCTGGTAAATTTTGCACCATATTCTCCAAATTGATTACTCGAGCGTGAAGTTTGTTGACTTCTTCTATTATTTCGGGATGATTGTCGGTCGGAATGATCGGATGAATAAGATCTAGAATTCGAGATAGTATATAATCATGACGAGGTACTCTGGAAATGAGAGAGAAAATGGTATTCCGAGCAGGTTCGCCGGTAAGTGCTTCAGGTTCTTCGTCAAGAGGAAAATTTGGTTGGTGGAAAGTATCGCCTTCTTCTCGTCTCCATTGATTGAGTCGACTACGAACTCAGCCCCAATTCATCCAGAATTGATGATGGGTGATTGGTTGATTCATTCCGGTGACGCTATTTCCGGAGCTTAGGTGAACATCCATGTCAGAATAGCTGTCGGAATAACTATCGGAATAGCTATCGGAATCTGAGGACTCGAACTGGTTGAGGGATTCATCTCGTATGATCAGATGAAGGATTTTCGATAAGAAATAGATTATAGGATGTAGATTAGTACCCTGCAATACATAATTTACATATGCATATATAATACTAAAATCCCATAAGTTACGAAAGAATCTACGGAAGCTGTCAGGTAAAGGTAACAATAACAGATACGCTAATATATGAATTTATCTATATACTGTCTATGCAATAGAGGCAGTAAGACGTGTCTAGACTTTAAGGATGATAAGCAAATAATTTTTGACACTAAATGATAAGCAAAACTTTTGACATGCAGACACGGTCGAAGTCCAGACTCACTAATACATCTAAACATCTATCAGTTAGACACACTAATGCAAGACCTGGTTCGCTAAGACCACCGCTCTGATACCAACTGAAAGGACCCGTTCATATACATTATAAATGATTCACAATAGTTGATTTCATTGCGAGGTACTTGACCTCTATATGATACATTTTACAAACATTGCATTCGTTTTTAAAAGACCAACTTTCATTTATGTCGAAAGTTGAGGGCATGCATACCCTTTCATAATATATCCATCTATAATTGACTTAATAATAATCTTGATGAAATCGACGACTCGAATGCAACGTCTTTTGAAATATGTCATGAATGACTCCAAGTAATATCTCTAATATGAGCAAATGCACAGCGGAAGATTCCTTTCATACCTTAGAATAAACATGCTTTAAAGTGTCAACCAAAAGGTTGGTGAGTTCATTAGTTTATCATCAATATTCATTTCCATCACTTTAATAGACCACAAGAATTTCATTTCCATTTCTCATAAATATACGTCCCATGCATAGAGACAAAAATCATTCATATGGATTGAACACCTGGTAACCGAAATTAACATCATGCATATAGAATATCCCCAAAACAGAAATCCATCTGTATAATATAAACTCGAAGTACTAAAGCATACCATTTTCCAGTATGGGGGAGTTAGTGCCCGTAGATCTACCTTTAGGATTCAGGTCAATTAGGGTGTCTGTTCCCTAATTCTTAGGTTACCAAGCTAAAGGGGTGATATTCGTTTCGATAATCTAACCATAGAATGTAGTTTCGATTACTTGTGTCTATTTCGTAAAACATTTATAAAAGCAGCGCATGTATTCTCAGTCCCAAAAATATATATTGCAAAAGCATTTAAAAAAGGAGCAAATGAAACTCACCATACTGTATTTTGTAGTAAAAATACATATGACGACATTGAACAAGTGCAAGATTGGCCTCGGATTCACGAACCTAAATTAATTATATATATTAAAACATATAATCGTAATCGAACAAGTTATGTATTATTATTAATTGTTATTTTAGTAATTTGTATGTTTCATTAATAACTAAATTAACGATATTTATTTTATATACTTTAGATAAATAGTTAGTATTTATTATGAAAATATTAATGTTGTTATGTGATATGTATTAGATATATTCTTATATAGTTATTTATTTGGTAAAATAATATCAATAATAATAAATAACAATTTGTATCTTTTTATGATAATAATAATAATATTGATACTACTAATAATCTAATAATAATTTTAATAATAGTATAAATTTTGATATAAAAACGGTAATAATAATAATAATAATAATAATAATAATAATAATAATAATAATAATAATAATAATAATAATAATAATAATAACTATCATAACTATCATAACTAAAATAATATTTTTTTTCTAATAATGATAATAATATAATAATAAAAGTGATAACAATAATAAAAATGATAATTTCAATATATTTAATAATAAAAAATGATAATAATAATGGTAGTAATAATAATAATTATAATAATTATAATAACTATAAAAAATAATAATTTTTCTAATAATGCTAATAATAATGATATTAATACTAATAATACTTATTTTAATGATAATAATGATATTAATAATAATAACACTTATAATACCTAATGCTAACACTTATTAATGATATCAGCTCGAGCTCGGCTCGTGATCGGCTTGTTTTCTCTAAGAAACTAAAAACAAGTTTTAGCTCGAATAAAGCTCGGCTCGTTAAGAAAAAACTTGAGCTCGTTAATTGAATCTTTTCAAAAAAAAAAAAAAAAAAAACAACTAGTCTAACTTCATTCAGTTATATTAAATCTAAAACATCCATGTCTTACAACTTCAGCATCACAAAACATATATACAATTATACAAACCAAAAAATTCTACCATGATAAATCTAGAACCATTTCCAAAAAATGAAGTGCAAGCAGCTACATTAAACATACATATAACTATATAAGCCATAAAAATTCAACCATTCAAAGTCTAGAACAACCACTTCAAAAGAAGATCAAAAACTTGTGGTTTATCTTCCAACCTTCCAAATTCAGTTAGCCACATTTCATGAAAACAAAATGACATCAAGTCATATACTTGTGGATTACAAGTTCAAAAATCAATTTTAATTAATCAAGGTAACCTGCATTATACACAACAAAGTAACATCAGAAAATATTCATCTTAATTGATGTTATTGTTATAATCATATTGAAAATACACCTTCAATTCGACTTTTTAACATCGAGCAATGTTATCTCTATCGGTAATTCCTTCTACAAAGTTCAAGATCAGTAACTCATAACAATTATGTACATGTTCAAAATGAAAAATAAAAAATTACATATCATAAGTATACATTTTAAGATAAAAAAAAGTACCTTAACTTTCTTCTTCAATCCAAAAGTTTGTCTAATCCAATCCCCTGCACAAATTAGCATTTCTACCGTGTCCGGTGCTAACGAAAATCGGAATGGTTCAATGACTCTGCCCCAGCACTAAATGTGGCCTCAGATGCAACTGTAGATATTGGAATAACAAGTACATCGCTGGCCATTTTTGATAAAACCAAAAATTTCAGCTTATGAATGTTCCACCACTCTAATACGTTGAATGATTCCATTCCTCCTTGAGTTGTATTTAAGCCTTCATCATAGTACATTTTCAGTTCAGACACTTGTGGCTTTTGCAAATCATATAGTTTAACTTGTTACTCCCAAATTATTTTAGGAACAGTCAAGTGTTCATATTTTCACTTGTGACTTCCATACTATTATTTCATTATTTTATAATTTAATCATTCACAAAATTTATGGTTTAACCTGTTACTCCCAATTTATTCTAAGAACAATCAGTGTTCATATTTTCAC
The DNA here is from genome assembly GCF_046630445.1 of Rutidosis leptorrhynchoides. Classification (NCBI taxonomy): domain Eukaryota; kingdom Viridiplantae; phylum Streptophyta; class Magnoliopsida; order Asterales; family Asteraceae; genus Rutidosis; species Rutidosis leptorrhynchoides. Next base: position 405,064,620 of record NC_092336.1, on the reverse strand, counting down.
TTGTGGCTTCCATACTTACAACTTTAAATAAATATGAAGCAACAATAATACAGCTTCCATACATCTATTACGGAACAACAAGCCAACAATACATCTATTACTTACAGCTTCCATATATACATTAATACATCTATTACGGAGCAACAATAATTTATGAAATGAATACATAAACGAATTTTAAACTATAAATAAATATGAAGTATATGTATGAAGATGAAGTTGATAGATACTTACAGCTTTATAATCGATGAATCGATGATGTTATTTCGTGTTTGAAGTTCATAATTTTGGAACTGAGAAAGACGAATGTGAATGAAGAAAGAGAAAAGGAGAACTATGATCTATGAGGGAGAGAGATTATGAAGAAATTGTAAATAAAATTGAGAAGAGAAATTTACTGACAGAGACGGTGTCAGACTCACTTTTCCAAACTAGACGTACGGACCACTGATCGGCTTAATACCTCTGGCGGTACCTGCGGTATCAACCCTACGCGCGACACGTGTCTTCTTCTACCGCTGGTCCCACTTTTTGAATTTGAACACCGCAGGTTGTCTGCGGTACCGCAGGGTGCATAAAATCGACCGGCGGCACCTGCGGTAAGAGGTTTGAATTCTAGATTTTCGCGCTAGATCTAATATGTGCATAAAAAAATAAAGATGATCAGTGGTATTAGGAATCTTGAGTTTAATATGTGTGAATCTAATGACTGGTCTTGGATGAAAATCGAGACCTCTTACCGCAGGTACCGCCGGTCGATTTTATGCGAAATGCGGTACCGCAGACAACCTGTGGTGTTCAAATTCAAAAAGTGGGACCAGCGGTAGAAGAAGACACGTGTCGCGCTTAGGGTTGATACCGCAGGTACCGCCGGAGGTATTAAGCCGATCCGCGGTCCGTACGTCTAGTTTAGAAAAGTGAGTCTGACACCGTCTCTGTCAGTAAATTTCTCAATTGAGAATGTGAAAGTTAAAAGTCAAGTACTCAAGTTGGACTTTGGAAGTTGGAACAAATTATTACTCTGTACGGGTGTGAGTCTCAATGTAAGTTTAGAAAGGTGAAAAGAGATTTTGGTAAGGTGAAAAGAAATGTAAGGTAGTACAAGTAGGGATGGCAATGGCCACCCGATCCAGTGGACATCCACCCGATTCACCCGCTTCGTGATGGATATGGATGAACCTAAATGAATATGGATACGGATATGGATGAACTTAAATGGATATGGATATGGACATGGATAAAAAGTTTCATCCATGGATATATCCATTACCACCCGAAATACATATACAAATACGTAAATATAGATATATGCTTACGTATTTATTATTACAAGCTAATTTACGAAAAAATTTACATTTTTCTTTCAACCATATAATGAAATAACTATAATATATTACAATAAAACATGTATATCTAATAAAATAAACTTACAAATTTCATATTTAATTTTTTATAGTCTATGCTTTATAGTAAAATTAACAAATTTTGTTATATTTTCGACAAAGTTTACACATTTTTATGGATATATTTTGATTATTTCATGTTATATTTGTTTTTGATATGCTACGTTTTTGTTTTAACCGCATATTAGAAAATATTATAATTTTTTTTAATATCCATTGGATATCCATTAACCCGCTTAATCCACTGGATATGGATATGGACGGATGACCTGAAACTAAATGGATATGGATATGGATATGGATGAACAAAAACTAAATGGATATGGATATGGATACGGCATCACCCGATCCATATCCGATCCATTGCCATCCCTAAGTACAAGTACTGGTTGCTATCATTTTTCATTTAATAAAATAATTATTTAAAGTAACATTAATACAAAATTTAACATATTTAAATGGATTTTATATATATAAAAAAGCTCGTTTAGGCTCGCGAGCTTAAACGAGCTCGACATCTGAAGCTCGAGCTCGGGCTCGTTTATTAAACGATCCCTAACTTAGGCTCGAGCTCGAGCTCGTTTAAGCTCGGCTCGAATCGAGTTTTTAACGAGCCGAGCTCGAGTAGCTCACGAGTAGCTCGGCTCATTTACAGCTCTAATGATATGCTTCTTAATGATAATAACATTAATCATATAACAACAATAAATAATAATAATAATAATAATAATAATAATAATAATAATAATAATAATAATAATAATAATAATAATAATAATAATAATATTAAATAGGAATAAAGTTACTACCTCGATGAAATAGCTTTTAAAAAAAAAATAAACACCACTGCCCGGGCTCGAACCCGCGACCTCTAGCTAACCCATAACGTCTCTAAACCATTCCACTGTCCGTTCTCTTTCTGATTTAATCTAGGACTTAAATTTGAATTAACCCCATTTTTCTGTTTCCTCCTTTTCTTATCTAAGAAAAAAAATTTGCCATAGACCAGGATTGAACTTGCGACCTCTAGCTTAGCAACCACATTCCTAACCAGTTGCTCTGCCAATTACTTTCTTCTTTAATTTACGGAGTAAAACATATAACCAATATATCTGTGTTCTTCTTCTTCATTATCAACATAACATCTTATCGATATAACATTATCACTAAAGTATCATAACGATCTTGTTACCATCCTAATCATTATCCTTTATCACTATACACCCTAAAATCATATCACAGTATCATCATCGAACCAATATCATCGGACCCAAACAAGAGTATTTGGGCTTCGGCCCATGCAACGTTTAAAAGTCCACAGTAGTTCGATCCAAGAGTTTTGGATCTGGCCTGGTAATATTTCAAACGACAATAGATGTGGAAACAGGAATTCATATGCAGTCACCATCATTCATAATCGATCTTCATCATCATCTTCATCCTTACATCCTAACATCATCATCATCATAAACATCGTACCATCATCATCGTATACCACGATATCATCTTCACCGTAACATTCTAAATAATTCATCTAATCATTATCATTATTCTACAACATGATCATAATGTCTTCGTAAAAAAAATCATCATTATGATCATCAAAAAGAATAGAAACCAAGATATGGCATACTGTATCGGTTTCCTTACGATATAAGCTAGTGATTCGGCCCAGTTGTAAAATCAGATACATGATGACCCAACAATCAAATAAACACAGACCTTTAATTAAATCCTGGCCCAAATGAAATAGTGTCCAACCTTGTGAATTATAGATGTCAACAGGAAGTTAGTGTGCGGGGGCCTTCGGTTTTAACCAGGAGCAAAAAGTCATCGACATATCTCATTCATAATCAACATCATTCGTTGTAAAGTATAACCATCATCATCTCATTATTAATTGTTCATAAAAAATGCTGTAGCAGAAACAGTATAAGTGATATATATATGATGGTGTTTGGGTTGTGTTTGTACGGGACAGAAACAGAAAAATAGAAGGAAGATATACGTAGCAGTAGCATGAAATAATCAACAAATAAAATATAAACAACAAGCCTGGTTAGATTGGTGTTGCAGTTAAATGAGTTTGGTGATTGTTCGACGGTCAAAACAGTAGCAGCAACTATCAATTTACATCAGAAAACGGGCAACAGAAACTGGAGCAGCCTAGACTCGATAGTGGTTAACTCAAGTTGGTGTTCATGGAGGTGGTGGTGTGGAGTGGTTGCAACAATAAGGTTCGATAGTTATGGTAGTTGTGATCGAGTTTGTTATATATCTATACGCGTTTTATAGAATAGATAGATGATGGTTTAACCGGTGGTGATTCATGGTGAGAGGAGGTGGAAGAGGGTTGTAAACCGAAGATCGATCAAGAAGATGGTGGTGTTGTGAGGCCGTCAAGCAGCCCATCAAAAGTGATGGTGAATGATTAACGATGGGGTGGTGTTTGTAAAAGAAAATTAAACAGAAATATGTAATAGTCATATGGGTTTCAATGGTAGTGATCACAATGAAGAATAGGTGATGGTAATCGAATTACTTGAAATGGAAACAAGGTGATCGTTCAACGATTGTGAAGTGGGTTAAGGTGATCAAGGTTCATGAATGGTGGCAGTGGTTTGTGGTGGTGTTCTAAGAGGGTTTTAATGGTTTCTTGTTACGGTTTGATGGTAACCGAAAGTGGGTTCACGAAGGAGGAATTTAGAGGTCATTGTGGGTTTGTGTAATTAAGATAGAAACAAAATTAATAGAGCATGAAGATGGGTGATGGAGGATTCATATCTTCTTCAATAGATATAAGTATATTACATATAGAGTGAAAGTGAATTAGACAAAAGCACAGTAATCTAATGAATGAGATGAATTCATACGGAGATTTTAATAGTTTAATTATAATATAATAATAATTATAATATTATAATAAACTCAAATGAATCATAAACGAATCATAAATGTGCACACAAATAGTTCAGCAGCCTCTTCTTTTAAAATGTTGTGCCGACAGTTTTCACGGACTGTGTATCGTGCGAAATCAGTGGCGGATAAAAGTGTTCAGAAAAATCCCAAATTTTTAAATTAACTTTATTTATTTATTTTGGTCATCATGGTATAAAATTCGATCATTAATTTATTAAATAAAAATTACATCAACTGTCCCTCTCATTTATGGGTGCACTATAAAAAGTGTTAAAACTTAACAAATAGTTCCTAAATACATTTTTAATAAGTCTAAAATTTATAGAACTCATTTTTGTATCACCGTTTATTTAAAATTACATAAGTTTGAATTTAACTTGCTTAATATCAATCAAAACATCAAACGAGTATTACAATCATTTAATATTTATTTTTAATATACTTTATTTATATATAGAGATATATTTTAAATAATAATTATTATAATATCATATTTTAATTTTACTTTACATAAATAAACTTTAGTAACAACAACATATAATACTTCAACTTATATTTCAAATTATTATTTATATATATATATATATATATATATATATATATATATATATATACACATATCTATTTACAACAATTGTTCGTGAATCGTCGGGAATGGGCGAAGATTAAATGAATATATGAACATCGTTTCAAAATTTTCTAGATTCAACATTACACACTTTGCTTATCGTATCGAAATCATATAAAGATTAAGTTTAAATTTAGTCAGAAATTCCCGGGTCGTCACAAAGTGTCTCTACTAAATGTTCATATTTTCATCACATCTATAATGTTCGTGAACAAGGTTTTTTCAAAAAAATGAAAAAAAAGTTTTTGCTTCCCCCCGCTTCCCCCAGATTGGTTACTTCCCTCTTGATCCTACCACTATATATATATATATATATATATATATATATATATATATATATATATATATATATATATATATATATATATATATATATATATATATATATATATATATATATGGAGAAGTGAATATCGTGTTGTCATGCATATAAGCTTACATGGAAAACACTTCAAAATAACATGATGATTTTGATGTTTTTCTTATTAAATAACTTTTGGATATGTTACTGAATCTCAAATACAGAATAGAAATTTTTTTTTTCTCATGATTTCTTTACAAAATCCACTACTTATGGATGTCATCTTTTTAACATTAAAATAATACTTGCTAAAAGGGTTTGAGAAAATTTATATAAAACATGACTTCAATCTCAGTTTTGTTGTTTCAAGCGTCGATTTATTGGCGTCTTGACTGCCGCTTAAAGCCTATATTAAATTTCAGACAAGATTTAAAATTCATGAATATTTGATTATATCATTTTCATGGCGTCTCATTTATATATATATTTTATATATATATATATATATATATATATATATATATATATATATATATATATATATATATATATATATATATATATATATATATATATATATATATATATTAACTTTAACTTTAACTTTTTTTCTAATTATTGGTCGGAGTTCCTCTTGAAAGCAATCTTTTAATCCGTCGAACAGAGAGATTGAGGACTTTCTCTACTCTTGGATGGTACTACCAACATCGTCGTGAATTAGGTTTCATCCTAACGTGTGTGTGTGAGTGACATATGATCGCGAATGTGGTTAAGTTTTCTCTGGGTGATGCCAATATCGTTGTTCGAAAAAAAAAGTCACCCAAATTTAACTAATCAAATCATGTTCGAGCTTAGTTGAGCTCCAGTTTAGTGGAACTCAAACTAGACTTGGATCGTTACACCAAGTTATTATTCATGAGGCCCAAAAACTTTAAAATAGCCTGATATTTAAAATATGTGGCCCATGAAGGGGCTATTAATCTACATATTTGTGCCGAGATAATATTCACATGAAGCCCACCAAAGGTACGCCTGACCCAAAAGATTCTGTAAACCCATTAACAAATAGAACTCATAACCAATTCTCTAAGCAGTCTTTACTCTTTAGCCTAACAACCTTGAAGCCTAATGATGGTGAGGGCCGTTTAGATCCACAGACCCAACACCTTGATTTTATGTTATCAAATCAAATACTAGTCACTACTCAATAACGATTATTATTGTTCTGAAGTAATTGTAAAACAACATTAAACCTCGCTATATTTTTTAGGTGATTAAGAAAATGGTTGTAAATATTCAAGAGATAACCCATTTTAACAACGTACATTTATAAAAATATGTCTTTTTTAGTAGCTTGAATTGGAAAAATCTTATCGTTTTAATTATAAAATGATATTATATTCTACAAGAAAATACGTGCATGTTGTATATTGTTAATTTAAAATAAATGAGACATGAACTAGAACATGTAACTCATTTTTCATTTTTTTTTATCAGAATCGAGCATTTAACTCATTGAAATGCTTACATGTTATATATTGTTAATTAAAAATAAATAAATGAGACATGAATAGAACATGTAACTCATTTTTCATTTTTTAACATAATCGAGCATTTAACTCATTGATTTTGTAAGGTCATTTTGATGTTGATATGGTATATGGTATACCATGTTTTCGTTTTATGATTTTATTTTAAAAAATAGATACTCGCATTTAAACGTTCATCATCCTTGCTAGGATGAAATCAGTACCAATACCGTTACTAAATTGTACCGAAACTGAAAATGCACAATTTTAAGTATTGAATATTCAACCGATTTACCAAAGCGGTATCATTTTAATTGGTTTTGGTTTGGTACCGTTATTGACTTTCATTAAGTGATATGGAAGCTTTCATCTATTTTTGTATGTAAATTACACGAACGAATATAAACACAGTTGCGCTCGTTAATAATTTGTAAGCAAACATAAACACGTATCATAATAACCCGAAAAAATTCATTTGCATATGTGAACCGGATCAAAAAGTCATACACATTTATTAATTTGGTATTCATGTTCGATTTACGTGTACCCATTGGTACCGAACCGAATGGTATCGAAACCAAACTCGTCCCACATCAAGAACCGAAACAGAATCCCCATCGACTCGATTTTCAATACCGGTTCATTTTCATTTTTTCGAGATTTTTACTCATGTATTCCATGCGGTTGGGTCCCTTTTACACTTATGATAAACTCTTAAGATACAATAAAATTAAAATATAAAATAAATTGGTAATATTAAAGTTAAGACTTTTTGATGGGTCGTGGTTTATGTTATACTCCCAGGTTTGTCCCTGGATATTGGGTCGGGTTAGGATTACAATTCACAACTAAATTGTATTTTTCCTTCTATTCAATAACAAAGTAATGATGTTGTTTAACTAAGTTTCTTTAAGCTACAAGTATAAATACAGATAAATGGGGTGGAAGATGAACCTATTGAAGGTGTTGAATAACATTTTACCTAAGAAATTGTTGCTTGCTTATCATTTTTTCAAACAAAACGAAAATAAAGTCAAAACCTTGGATATTTTTTAGTGATCCCACGCCCTTTTTCACATGAATATTTTATAATTTCTTAAACCCAATTAAATTAATCAAATAATAGGCTAAAAGTAACAACTTTTCGCCATCTTAGCCGTTGGTGATCACAAGTGTGATTTCATGGCAAAAAGGGAGCCTTTACCTTCATTCTCCTAACCTTTTTCTTCTTCTTTTTATAAACCTCATGTTTCTTTCTTAAATTATTATTCATTTGTGTGTTGTTGTTTACTTGTTTCTTTATCTGTTTTTATACTTTTCTTGAATTTTTAAATTTGTTATTCATCTTTTGAATTTGTAGGAGATGTTTAGCTAAAGAAAGTTTCCAACTTTACAACCAACATCTTCCAAACTTGCAAGTTCCATCCCTTGTGTGATTTTTGTTTTTGCATTTTTTTCTTTCTTGTGATTGATTTACACTTTTCTTGAAAATGATGGGGACAATGTCTCTTGGTTCTTCCATCTTTGTTCTACAAAAAAAGTCTCGAAATTTGGCGGGTAATGATCATACGAATTACCCGTGGTTGTTTAAGAAGAAGATTAACTGTGTGATGTATTGTTGTCATAGTGAAGGAGATGTGATTAAGACTAATGGGTTGCCTCCTGTTTCTAACAAACGATCCGTTTTGGTCAATGCGGATCCTGGAACAGCTCTTTTGGATACCGAAAACTTGGTTTTGGTTCCAAATGGGAATGGGAGTGTTTTATACAATGGGTCACAAAATGCTTCTGTGATGGGTGTGAATGGTAATGGTATTGGAATTGGAATTGTGAATGTGCTCAAAGGAAAAGGGTTTTTTGTTACTGGTGCAACAGGCTTCTTGGGTAAAGGTACGTACATACACAAGCAATCGCCTTTCTTTATATATTTTCTATGAACGATGTTTTCGACCTTATAAGTTAGGGGAGTGATTCCTATACCAACATATTTTATCTATATACTGCTAAAACTGCTTCAAAGATTGTACAGTACAACATTCTATTATAATATATATTTAGTTGCATATGGATAATTTTGGTGGTGTATGGATGATCACCCAATTGCTAAAAGTTGATATTTGATTGATGAAAATTGAAGGTTAGTTTTTTATTACTTAAGATAGTTGAAAACATAAGGTATTGATCAATATCACAAAGAAACCATCATTAGATCCCAAATATGACATCAATTGAATACTTAGTTAAATCAGTTTTAGTTTTATTGTTGTTGGTTTCACACTTTGAATAACATGTTTTAGTGTTTAATGGTTTGTGCTACAAATACTAACTAAAATTATGAATTGTTGGGTACAATTTGGTTCAAGAAATGACCCATTTACTCACCAGATTCATGGTACATTTTATCTATAATGGGTCAATTTGGAAGGTAATAGAGAATAGCTTGCAAGAAATGGGCCAGGAACTTAATCCTCCCCTAAAGTGTATTGATATTGTTTAAAATCTCCCACCTCTGAGTTTAAACTGTCAGTCAACTAATAAAGTTCATATAATCACATTTGAGACATTACTATTTGTAAAAAGGTCTTTTTTTTAACAAAAAAATGTTTCGGTTCCATTATTTAGTATTCATAGAGAAGATACTGCGAACGGTGCCTGATGTTGGCAAGATATATCTCCTAATCAAGGCGAAAGACATGGAAGCTGCAATGGAAAGATTGAATAATGAAGTATGTGCATTTTCATTTTTTTTTCTTCTTCTTTTGTATGTCCTGCGCATAAGTTTTTACGATTAAGTAGTTAAGTTAAATTTAATATAGGACTACATTACAGATAATTAATACTGAACTTTTCAAGTCCCTCCAACAAGCTTATGGAAAATCATATCAATCTTTCATGTTAAGCAAGCTTGTTCCTGTAATTGGAAATGTTTGTGAATCCAATCTCGGTTTAGATGATGATACAGCTGATGTGATTGCGAAAGATGTTGATATAATTGTAAACTCTGCAGCTAATACTACTTTTGATGAAAGGTTATCTTTTTCTTTATTTTTTCAATGTTAATTAATTACATTTTAGTAGGAAAATGGTAAAGATCTGTTAAAGTTCTAAACTTGGAATCACAGATATGATGTTGCTCTTGACATTAATACCGGGGGGCCTACTCGTCTTATGAGTTTTGCCAAAAAATGCAAGAAACTCAACCTTTTCCTGCAAGTTTCTACAGGTAATATAGTTATAGTTACCACCATAATAGTAGATATTATAAACTTGAATTATAATTATAGTTATATTTTTACATTCTTTTTGGTTGTAGCATATGTCAATGGACAAAGACAAGGAAAAATTATGGAAAAGCCGTTTAATGTAGGCGAGAGTATAGCACGCGAGAGTCTCATATATGGGAAACATATGCCAAAGTTGAACGTTGAAGACGAAATAAAAATGGTTTTGGAAACAAAGAAATTTTTGGGAGAAAATGAAATGGGTCAAAAGCTAAAAGAACTTGGATTGGAAAGGTACAATGGATTTGTATTTGAATACATCCTTATATTGTCTTCTAACTCAAAAGTTGAAATCAACTATAACGTCTAATTTTGTTGAGTTGTGAGATTTAAACAGGGCAAAGTTGTACGGGTGGCAAGACACGTACGTTTTCACTAAGGCGATGGGAGAAATGATGATTGATAAATTGGGAGGAGATATACCGGTAGTCATTATTCGGCCTAGTGTCATCGAAAGCACTTACAAAGAACCTTTTCCAGGATGGATGGAAGGAAACAGGTACAATTTTTATAAGAGGTGGCAATATGGGTTGGGTCGTCCAGATTTTTTCTTATCAAAATGGGTTGGGCATACCCATTAGGACCTCTTTGTCCAATTGAACTGAAGTGGTTTAGGAAGTTGTAAGGATTCAAAACACTTGACTTTTGACCCGTTTCACCAATTTCACCTGTTTACTCGTAAACCATTTCATAAGCTAATGGGTCGAAATTGACACCTTTACTGTTCCAGATTAATTCTAACTTAATTTGCTTCATGAACCTTATATCCATCAATTATAAATCACATCGAAGTTCATTTTTTTTACTCCTTGCTCTTGTTTGAAGGATGATGGATCCAATAGTACTTTACTACGGAAAGGGACAACTAAGTGGATTTCTTGTTGACCCGAATGGTGTTCTTGATGTGGTAAGTAAATACTTCATAATTCCCATATTTTAGGGTCAAAATTCAACAACTCTTTTCATGAATGATATGAAATATCGATGCAGGTTCCAGCCGATATGGTGGTGAATGCCACCCTTGCGGCAATGTCAAAACACTTATCCGGTGGTAAAACCGAAGATAACTACATATATCAAATAGCTTCATCTGTAGTGAACCCATTGGTCTTTAAGGATTTAGCAAGCTTACTTTATGAACACTTTAATTCTTCTCCATGTTTGGACTTAAAAGGGAGGCCGGTTAATGTACCAATTATGCAACTTTATCGGTCTATGGAAGATTTCTCCGCTCATTTATGGAAAGATGCAGTCAATAGAATCGGACTCAATAGTTCGGGTTCTACAAGTAAAGGGAAATTTTCACTTAAACTTGAAAACATTTGCAAGAAATCAGTAGAGCAAGCACAATATTTGGCAAATATATATGAACCATACACATTTTATGGTGGAAGGTAATATCATACTTTATATTTAGTATCATTTACACTTTAACTAATTCTTACATCATATGATATGCTAATATAGCAAATACCACACACATATGGAACTAATACTACACAACAAAACAATAATACCCAACTCGCGTATGCAAGTTATGAAACTACATTGTGTTAATACTTTGCAAATTTTATAAAAATGATAATTTTTTTGGCAGGTTTGATAATAGCAACACTCAGAAGTTGATGGGAATGATGTCAGAAGAAGAAAACAAGACATTTGGATTTGATGTGGGGAAAATAGATTGGAGAGATTACATTTCAAATGTTCATATTCCTGGATTAAGGAGGCATGTAATGAAGGGAAGAGGAATGTGCACTTAAATCAACAAAACCCCCATATGCATATGCATGCCTCTATAAATAGAAATGTTATTGTAATAAATTTAAGTTATAATTATATTTCTCTATCATTTTCTTTTGAATTAAGTGAATTTCGTTGAATGTTACAGTTAATGAAATCGTATGTTGTAACTCATACTATATGTTGTCATCTAACTACGTTGTAAGTTGTTTGCTTAAATACTGTCTAAATGAGACGTTTAAACAAACTTTTAATGACGATTCGTGAGTGTTTGTCGTTTTTTCTACTTATTAAATGTAAGTTTTATGGTTTAGATTATTAATGAAGTGAGAATCTTAATTTTGTATAATTGTTCGGGGTCTAACTATGTTATCATGTTATTACTTTTTTCTTAATCTATTTCAAGATGTGTTGATAATGAAATTTAAACTTTCATCATTAGGATATTTTGGGATGATTTCTCTTCAAGTCAAAGAACAATAAATCTATTTTGGGATGAAATTTTTCTGTACTGATTTTAGTCATTTCTAGTCATGGTTATTTTTGATGAGGAAGAGTAACAAACACTCAAAATGTTAAGTACACTTCCACCAAACATTAATGTAATTTATATTTTGCCCCCCTTAACAAATAAAAAATGACAAAATCAACCCTTACCTGTAAATTAAATTACATCTCCATTTTAATCACACAACAATAACTTCAAATCCAATTAACAAATTCACTCCAAGATCTGATTCACCACCGACGACCACCATGAGAGTAACCGGCCAATCACCACCGCCACCAAAATCACCATCTTCACCGTCAACCACATTAACATCAAAAGATGCCGAATCACTCTTCCGTTCAAAACCTATATCCGAGATCCGAATCATTGAATCCGAAACCCGAAAACAAATTCAAAACAAATCCGAAGACCTCCGTCAGCTCGTCGGCAATCGTTACCGTGATCTCATTGATTCCGCCGATTCAATAGTCAACATGACGTCATCGTGTCACTCAATTTCAAATAACATTTCTTCAATTCATCACGGTATTATTCATTCTCTTACGTATAATTCATCGAATAATTCTAATTCTGTATCTAGTAATCCTGCTAGGGCTCGTATTTACGGTATTGCGTGTCGTGTTAAGTATATAGTTGATACACCTGAGAACATTTGGGGATGTTTAGATGAATGTATGTTTGTAGATGCTGCTGCTCGCTACATTCGAGCGAAATTAGTTTATGATGGTCTATCGAATGATAGTGATAGTAAAAATGTGTTGTATAAGTTTCCTTTGTTACAACATCAGTGGCAGATTGTTGAGAGTTTTAAAGGACAGATTTCGCAGCGGAGTCGAGAGAAGTTGTTGTTGGATCAGACCGTAGGGCTTGAGATTTCGGCTTATGCCGATGCTCTTGCTGCTGTTGCGGTTATCGATGAGTTAAATCCGGCACAGGTTTTGAAATTGTTGCTCGAGTCAAGACGAGCTTGTGTCTCGCAGAAGTTAGGTAGTTGTAAGGAGGTTAGTGAGGATGTGATTATGGTTTTTTGTGAAGTGTTGAAGGTGATTCAGGTTAGTGTAGCGCATATAGGGGAGTTGTTTTTGCAGGTTTTGAGTGATATGCCGTTGTTTTATAAAACGGTGTTGGATTCACCGCCCGTGTCTCAGTTGTTTGGTGGGATACCAAATCCAGATGAGGAAGTAAGGTCGTGGAAGTCTTCTAGGGAGAAGTTGGAGTCTGTAATGGTAATGCTAGATCGGGATTTCATTGCAAAGGGTTGTTTGGATTTTTTGAAGAGTTGTGGGAAGGAAATTGTTAATAAGGTCAACGGGCGGTACTTAATTGATGCGATTGAGAGTGGGCAACAGCTTGCTGCAGCTGAGAAGTTGATTAGGGAGACAATGGAAGGGAAGGATGTGTTGGCAGGGAGTTTGGAGTGGTTAAAGAGCGTTTTTGGTTCCGAGATTGAAATGCCTTGGAGTAGAACTCGTGAGCTTGTTTTAGGCAATGATGATGATCTTTGGGATGAGATTTTTGAAGAGGCTTTTGCAAGTAGAATGAAAGCGATTATTCATTATGGATTTGATAAGATGAATGATATTGTTAATGTGAAGGAGTCAATTCTTACCATTGATGAGGGTCCCGGTTTGAATAGGTCTCCTTTAGGTGGCGGGGTTTGGTTTATGGAGACAATAAAGAAAAAGGGTAGTGTATTGACTAGCCCTAGAGTATCTTCAGAAAGTAGTGATTACCTGAGCTGTTTAAATGCGTACTTTGGTGATGAAGTTGGTCGAATTAGAAATGCAGTGGACAACCATTGCAAGAATGTACTTGAAGACGTGTTAAGCTTCTTAGAGTCCCCAAAAGCTTCTTTAAGGTTAAAGGAACTAGCACCATATTTACAAAGCAAGTGTTTTGAAAGTATGTCAGCTATACTTAAAGAACTTACAAACGAATTGGAAAACTTGTATACAGCATTGGGACATTTCAAAGATGATTCTTCACTATCTCCGGGTATAATTGTCGAGAGGTCATTATTTATAGGAAGGCTATTGTTTGCATTCCAAAAGTACTCAAGAAATATTCCTGTTATACTTGGGTCACCTCGAATGTGGTTGAATGAATCTATGGCAGCAAATTCAGGTAGAGTGTCACCACTTTTGAGGTATTCAAGTGGAATGTATGATTCTTTTACGTCTGAAAACCCCGGGAAGAAATTGCTGACATCACCTAGAAGACAATCTTCACTTGCTGCTTCTGCATTATTTGGAGTTGATGATAGTTCGAGCCCGCAACTTGGTGAATTTAGAAAAACAACACAGGATCTTTGTATTAAAGCTCATAACTTGTGGATTACTTGGGTTTCGGATGAATTGTCAACTAATCTGTCAAACCGTCTAAGAAATGATGAAAGTTTATCGGCAACCACTCCATTGAGAGTAAGTGCTCATTAATAATTGCTTTCTAGTGAGATTTAACATGACATGTGTTCTCCGTGTATATATTAGCAGTAAACATGGAAAATTGGATTTTAAGTTACTGGGAATGAGCACAAATTTTCTGCATAGGCTTAAAATTGGGGACTTGGTGTTTTCTTAAATGAATTGATTTTGTTGCAAGTTTTTCCTGTTAAGGAAATGAGTTCTCTTTTTGTATATACTTTGTCTCGTTTCTCATTACTCCAATGGAAGCTAAGCATCAATCTATTCCACATTTTATTGATCTGTATGGTAGCCCATAAAAAGATATTACAAGTCTATATTGAACATAGAAACCGGGCTTATATTTCAAAACTCAATTTGAATGTTATATGACTCGAAAATTGTTGGCGTGTGCATATGCTTGTATGTAAGACATTGAACTTACTAAAAGGCATAACACGCTCCAAACTACATCTATATGGAAACTAATAAATTGATATGTATTACACTTTTACTCCAGGAGTGGTTGACATTGCATAATTATCTTCTTTAGCTGCAAATCGTATTTCCTTTATCAAATGAGTGTTTTGTGACTTGGCACATACACTCGGTCTTTAGGTGATTAACTTGACCAAATAATGCTATGCGATAAGTATGTCCCTTGTGCTATCTTCTTGAAGTCCTTTCAAGTTTTAAGCATATATATCTGAAAGTCTACATTTCAAATTTCGATGTCCCGTTCTTTTGCCTTTTTGATTCCCACGTGCTATTTTAGTTTCTGTTCTAGCTGAGTGATGCCGCCATTAATCTAAAATGCTATCTGTGTTGAATAGGGCTGGGAGGAGACTATAGTCAAACAAGACGAATCTGCCGAGCACCCATCAGAAATCAAAATTTCTCTTCCATCCATGCCGTCTTTGTATATCACCTCATATTTATTTCAAGCTTGTGAAGAAATCCACCGAGTCGGGGGTCATGTTCTAGACAAACCAATTCTCCAAAATTTGGCTGCACGATTGTTGGAAAAGGTATTTTTAAATGCTTGCTTCGATATCAATATTATATTATGGCTACTTTTGAGCAACCTTAAGTTTGTCATATTCTTCTTGTATGCTGATGCAGGTGATTGATCTTTATTTGGATTTTCTATCTAATGATGATGCTAGTGCAACGCGTGTGTCTGAAAAAGGAGTTCTGCAAATTTTACTGGATCTAAGATTTACTGCTGACATTCTGTCGGGTGGTGATATTAAAGGGAACGAGAACATATCGAAAACATCAAAGACAAAATCGGCTTATAGAAGGAAGCAAGATATGCAACAACCAAAGTCGGCTATGAAAGATCGCCTTGATGGGTTGGTGAATCGTCTAACACAAAGGCTAGACCCAATAGACTGGCTCACGTACGCTTTCATTTACCTTATTTTTATCAGATTAATAAGTAATATAATAACAATAATGGTTTTCAGCATTTCACAGTTTTCAAAAATATCATTTACTTGTGTAGGTATGAGCCATACCTTATGGAGAACGAGAAGCAGACCTACCTGCGGCATGCAGTCTTGTTTGGTTTCTTTGTGCAGCTTCATCGTATGTACACAGACACTATGCAAAAATTACTTACAAATTCAGAATCAAATATAATGAGATGCTCTACCGTTCCTCGTTTTAAATATTTACCCATCAGGTTTGTCTTTTAGTTGTATACTTTTTGTGTTTATATGAAACTGTGCTTAGAATTGGCTTATTGATCTCGAATTTGGTTGTGCAGTGCTCCTGTATTATCTGCAAAGGGGACAAGTAAGTCCTCCATATCAACATCTATCGATGATGTCTCTTTAAGAAGTTCTTGGAGAAATTATACACAAGACGAGCTCTCCCGCAATATGGATATGGACGACAGTTCAAGTTTAGGGGTTGCGACACCTTTCTTGAAATCTTTCATGCAGGTTAAATCTCTTTATAATTTCACTTGTGCGTCGAGTTTATATTCATGCCTTATGGGAATATGGACTTACTATCTTCAACGCACACGTTTCTAATGAAATGGGACCTCGTTGAAGATTAGGGGCTACGTCCTTTCATGGTTGCAAATGGTGGTTGCGGTGGCCTTTGCGGCGGCCGTTGCGACGGTTTGATGACTAGCCCGTCCCGTTTTCAAAAACTTCTAATTAGTCTGTCAACGCTAAAAAGTCAGGTCAAAGTCGGGTCAAGTCAAAAGTCTGACTTTTTGTCTGGCCTTGTTCTAGTGTAAATGAAAATCCCAACCCATTAAAAAATTAGCTCGGAAAAAGTAAGAACACTGATTTACATGGTATCCTTTAAGCTAAATTATTAAATAATTAAAGAAAACATTATAAAAAACCTATTTATTATTTAAACGAACAACATCGTCTTATTTGTAAATCATTTATTTTCAAAATATGTATGTTAATAATATTCTTGTTTGAAATATTTATAAATATTTATTATTAAAAGTCAATGTTGGTGAATGTCCGTCTCGACCAACTCGACCTTTCAAGATCCTGACCGTCTCCGTCTCACGTCTATCTCATACTTGCGTCCTTTGACTTACACGATCAGCAACCTTAATGAAATATAGTTTCTGTATAAGGAAGTTTCACAAAATTAATAAATTTATATGTTTGAATGAGGATTTGGTTTCCTTGTTTCATTGGACTTCAACCTAAGATTAAAGCAATCTTGATATTTAGTTTTTGTTGATAACTTTTCAGGTTGGCAGTAGGTTTGGGGAGAGCACGCTGAAACTTGGTTCGATGCTAACGGAAGGACAAGTGGGCAGGTTTGGTGACATTTTACCAGCTCAAGCAGCTGGACTTCTATCCCAATTTACAGCCGGAAGATCAGATTATTAGTTTCATTCATGATTCATCCCACCCCGAAACACCATTTATCCCGAGTAACAAGCTAGCTATGATGTCGGCAAACATTGGATAATCGGATGCCAAGTTAAGGCCACAATGCACTGTATGCCCACAAGACCCGTTCGCCCAGTGGGTATATGTTTCCTGCGCTGATATAAAACGTGCATTTTCGGGGAAACTTGTGAAGAGCATATCGTTGTTTGAATGGGGCTATAGTCTTAAGTTTTGTGTGTTTGTTAATGTACATTTCGGGAGCATTACCCTTAAAGGAGGTGAACTGTGAACTTATACTTCATTTTTCGTATTATGTTTTATTTATGATAATTATGACTTAAAGTTAGTACAGGGGAATGTTAGGTTTGTACTTTTAGAACTGTGGTTTTGTTGGTATTGTCAGCTATTGATATTTGTGTACCGGTTTGGGCAATTGTAACAATGTTCTTATTTTAAGATATGATAAAAATAATTATTTGACTTATTATGTTAACTTAGTGGAAATATTCATTATCCATTGTGTATCCAAATTTTCATAAAATAAATGAAAATAAATGTGAGTGCATTCATCACAATAAGATCTGAATTTTATAGAATTGATGTGTTTCTGTTCAAAATAATAGATAATATAATGTAATGTAATATAACGTATAATGTAATGTAATACACTCTGTAATATAGTGTAATGAAATGAAATGTAGGATTTGTGATTTTCACTCACATAATATAGTGTAATGTAATGTATGATTTGGGATTTAAAATATTTACCGGGTGAATAGCTTTTATCTAAAATATATATATATATATATATATATATATATATATATATATATATATATATATATATATATATATATATATATATATATATATATATATATATATATGTTGATTTTAGTTTGATACATACTCGACCAACACTTAGCGACTCATTTTACTCGCTTTCAAAAAACATGAATTTACCAAATAAATTCGCCACCTTTATATATACATATGCTTTTCACTCACATAAAGGCAATCCACGTATCTCGATCCACTCCATTCTTTCATCAACAAGAAAAATCACCCGAAATATTTTTCATAACCGATAAAAGTGATTTCATTGTGTTATTTTCCATGAACAATTTACACGCTGTAGCATTTGATAAACAAATCCATATCCATTGGCCACCAACATGTCTTATATTAAGAACAGAGAATCCTTCTTGGGTGCACAAATTATAAATATTGTGCATTGATTCCACCTCTTTACACATAAGTAACTGGACCTTTACATTATTGGTAGTCTGATGCAATTCCTCCTCCTCCAATATAACTTTTTAGTATTTTTCACACTTGAAACAGTTGGTGTTACTTTTGGGCCTTTTACAATTTAAGCATATGAATTTTCACCAATTTTTGAAGAAAAGTTATTGTTGTTGATCAGGACATAGATTTGTCTCACACGATCACTTGAACCACTTTTCCCAACTTCTGGTTTCTTCACTCACCCCTCTTGAACTCGATACAGATACATAAACATACTTATCTCCAATACGGACAGAAGACAATAAAGTAGCGAAGTAATCAGCGTGATCAATCTATTTGAATTGAATAAAACCGAAGTTTAAATAATCAAGCTCTATGTTTTCTCAAAGGTGAACAAATAGTTATTTTTTTACGTTATATATTTTCCCTAACATGAAGCATATTACATATTACATACAATGGTGGATCTATATGGGATCCAGTGGTAGCACATGCTATCACTGGAATACGCGATGCAGTGGAAAATTTTCGGAGTTTTTAACTAGTGATACCACTGGATAGTGTAATATTTTGTGTGTGACACTATTGGATAGTGTAATTTTTTTTTTTGAACTTTTAACTAGTGAAACCAGTGACTACGAAACCTAGATCCGCCACTGATTACATATTACTCCTATGGTCTTTTATATTAATTTTGTCTTTCGATTTTTCATAGCGGGAGTATCGATACTGAACCGCACAGTATAGAAATCATTTTTTGTGTAAACTAGGAACTGATATCAATATCGAATACCCTTTGGTACGGTATTTAGTTACGATACCAATACGCTATCAATCTTTTTGAGTATTTTTCCTTATTCTTAGTTTGGGGACTTATTTTGTAGGATACTCTAAAATGCAAGGCATTAAGTTGTTACTTTTCATACTTAATTGATCCCTATCAAATAAAACCAATCGAACCGTATTGCTAGCTCAAACGACGATCTTCTTCCAGCGACAATACACCAAGGTCTGGATTAGGGTTTGATGCTTCTTTGTATATATCTATCCTTGAATTTATACTGTAAGTATGAACCTTATGATTTGTATAAAACATTTTCTATCAGTGTTTGAGATTGATCGAATCAGAGCGTTCGTTATTCGGCAGTTCGTTTAGTGAAAATAACGATTCAGTGGACCTTAATTAGGGCTCACAACTGCTACCTATGCGTATATAACTTATAATAATTACAATTGGATTTGATAATTGTATGATAAGTTTGCAATTTATGTTAAACTATTGGTTTTGTATATAGCTACTTCACTTGAAATTTGTAAGTTGTTTCATATTTTTGTAATCTGTTTAGTAATATTATATTTGGATTTATATATTTTTTTAAGTCCATTATTATTGTATCACAAACTCTAATTTACTTGTCATATATTGTATGTGTGTGTGTTTTCTGTTGTAAAGATTTTAGTTGTGTATAGCATTGGCTGCTTGTTTTGGTGTACAGTATTCAATTAGTACATCTGTGAGAAACAATGAATCAACATCTTTAGTGAAATTGTATTATATGAAGTGCATATGACGTAGAGTACGTAGGTTTTGTAGCGGTTTTTAACCTCATTTTTTACATTTTGGTGCTTAGAACTATAGAAAGGTTGAAGTATATATCGTGTGGCTGCGATGGGTGATTTAGATCCTAGAAGTTCGTTGAGATGTCGGCACTGTGCAGGTCCTCTAACCAAGGATATGGTAACTTCTGTTAACTAAGCTTATTTGACAACCACTTCTGGTTTATTTCTTAATCAGTTTAAATATTTCTAGAAACTACCGAAGTTTTGTTTGTAGGATGTAGAGGTTGATTTAGTATTTAAACCATAAATAAATTTGTTACAACTTTGATTAATACAGACGGTAGGCAGTTTGGAAGTGCTATTGGGAAATGAATCAAACTATTGTCTCTTTAGTACTGTCTAATTTCACAAGTTGTACTAAAAATATTAATTATGATCATGGATTTTGGATGATTGCTGAAATGTATAATTTTTTTTTTTTTTTTTGGGCTTCTATTCTTGTTTATATATCTGGTTGATGGCAGGAAACCAGTGATTGGACTGTTGGACCCCTTATTAGAGATAGCTTTTCTATGGTAAGTGGTAACTTTCGTCTGTTAGGTTTTCATTTGAAAGCATGGAGAAGAGAGCAATCGTTTTTTTCATATTAAAAATAAGCATTAAATGTAAAAAAAATGAATGTAAATGTGATTTTTAATTTTTTTTTGGAGAAAGTTCCATATATCTTGACAACACCTTCTCCGTGTATTCAAATTTTCTCCTTACACGTTTTTTTAAAATGGTCTTATTTTGCCATCTTGATAATTCAGATTGGGTCTGCTGTTGGTGGTGTTTCAAGTGCATTCTATGGATTCAATCTAGGTAGGTGCTGCATTATAAGTCAGTTTGTACTCGTAATTCAAGTAGTGATTCTTTTGCAAGACTTGTATACATGCGTTGCCAGGAATTTAGCTTTCAAATGTCAGGCGCTAAATTATTAGCAGATTGAACTTTCTTTGAAGAGTATTATTCATTGCTTTTTATCGTGTAGTTATGCCGGTTGTTCAAAGGCGGGTGAAAGGGCCTATGTGGTTGCATTTTCTGATTGGTGTAAGTTTCTAACTCTACATGTTAATGGGCACTCACTTCCAGTTAGCGACTTAAGATTCACCATTTAGTATGTCTAAATTTACAGAGTATTAGCTTGTAAAATCTACCATTCATGGAGGATATAAATGCCATAGATTGGAGGTGATAATATGGGCGTGCGGAATGAGTTGGGTAAAAGAAAATTTTTTGTATGGGTCATAACATGCCAAGCTAGGTTTACCAGAAACTGTTTTCATCCAAAATCCAAAATTAGTTATATAATAAAAAAAAAACTCGTCTGTTTATTTCTGATGCAATTGTGTATTTTGTTGATGTTCATCTTGAATTCATTTCTTCTGGTGGCTGAAAATTCTCATGCAGGCCCCGCCTGTGATAGTTTTCTCATCAGCGTGTGCAGGATTGGCAGGTTAGTCTCTTATTTATGTTGTATTCTTATCATCACGTGCAAATGTGCCTCCTTCTTTTTCTCCTCTCTTATGTGTTATACAGTATCCATCAACTAAATTACTCTTTTTGATTGAATGAAATATGTAGGTGGTGCAATTCCAGCACTTGCTCAACTTGCATCTTCGTCTTATCACGCTGCAGTCTCGTCCCCATCATTACCTACACCTCCACCTCAGGATGGCGACATCAACAAATCCAGAACTTCCTCCACTCTGTAATCAAACTCTGCTTATATAATCCTTGCTTGTTCATTCGAGCAAATGCCCTTTTAGGCCATGAATTACTTCATTTCCATGTAAATTATTGTTTGAATTTTTGAAACTTGATCTATGTCATAACAAATACATACCAATTAGCAACTACATACTAATTTGTAGTTTATGCCTTGCATGGCATCATATATTCATATATTAAGTGTAACATTTTCTGAATTTCCTCTGCTTACCTTGACTTTAGTTCATTATAATTGACATTAGTCTTAACATCCGAAGTGTTAACTTGTAGTGTCTAACCACTGAAGGTGCTTTGGTTCACTGTCTTGGAATCGAAACGGATTGGATATTAGATTGATTTATGTTGCAATTCGAATGCCAAGTTTACCTAATCATTTGTTTGCTACTTTATATCTGTATCTAATATATATACATTTCCTAGATAATATTACCAGTAACAGTCCTACCATGTAGCTCTGTATATGACGTGCTCCTGAGTTTCCTTTTTATTTACACCAAATCAAAGCTAAGCAGTTCAGCTCTGTTTAAACAACACCAATAATCATAAGCTCCATCCTTTTTTGTTTGCTCAAAATGTGTTGAGTTACCTTCCGGTTTTTTGAGTGCTGGTCCATTTTCAACCAAACTTGACACCCGATAACAACCCTTAAAAATTGCAGGGTTGTGGAGCTATGTTCAATCAAACTTGACAAAGTCCATTGAAGACCTTAATTGAGCGACAACATATTTAAAAGCATCTTCAATTGGGTGGTTTAGATCCAAAATTCTAGTAGTATTGTCGAACTTAAGTTCTCTTGGTTTTAGGTTTTTCTCTTTTGCTTCGTTGTCGATGTTTGTCTATTTTATTTCCTTTTTCTAAATCTTTGTACTTGGTTTTTCTTTGCTGTTTAATGAACTCTTTTCCTTTTTTTGGTCCAAAAAGGAAAAAATCAACCTTTGAAATACAATTGATAAAGTTTAACAAACTTTTATGCTGGAAGATGCGATATAAGGTGATTAAAGTCAACTAAGATGATCATTCGTCGGTAACTACATTATATTCATATTTCATAATCATAGGGCCTCCGACTATCGTTTCAATATGAGTGCTAGTATATCATTAACTTTTACCGTTTCAATATGAATGCGACCAAATTATATTAATTGAATTTAGTCGGTCAATAAACTAGACTTGTCTTACTGTGTAGGTTTGCCCAAATGAACAGTTAGTTGGTACCACGTTGTTTAAAATGATACTTCTTTCGTCCCCTGTTGTAACCTTGAGAAGTAGAGATTGACCATTTAGTTACGATACATTGCGTGCTAGTTCCTGCAGTTAGACCCCTTCTACAGAAACAGAATAACATCCCATTCTCCACCTACGTTTGTCATGACAACTTTTTGATTGTGAGCCTCATTCTATCAATCTTCCTACAAGTAACTCAGCCAGATTCAGTCAACAAACACGAGTTAGTAAATGTGCAGTTGTTGACGGGTACCTTGTGCAGACACTTTTTTTGGACAGCGGTTAGGGAGTCACTGACGGGGCCCACCAGAAGTGGAGCCACTCACCCGATCATATCGTGCCACGTGTCGAGAGGAAACCACGGAACCCGCTCCCAAAAGGTAACGCGGCCGACTGCGAAAACTGTTCATGAGGTTCAAACGCAAGACGTTACGAAACCTCGATATATACTAAGCAGCACAAGTAGTATATTTTTTTGTCGACTCAAACTAATAACCTCAATGTTAACGAGCCTCCTTGATACCGTTGGGCCGTAAGTACCTGTGTTAGTTTTATGCTCTGTAGTTAAAATTAGTCGCCCTGCTTTTAATTTAGTTTATTCACTTTGGTTATATTAGTGTTTGGATCTCAATTGGATCTGGATCTTAGTTAATGAGTGATTCAGATGAGCTCGTATATTTGTTAATTCCATACGAATTGGAAGTCATCAGATTTTCTTTAAAAAAAAAAAATTCACACAACTTTATCACATTATTGGACATTCATACATATCAAACCTATCAAACACGGTTTAAAACATTTATCACAACCTTACCTTACCACGTTGAATACACCGTTACAAATGGTACAACAAAAGATAAACTGAACTTTCTCAAGGTACTAAATTCATATCACGCCTTAGGAGTGAACCTAAAAGCTTTAATATCTTCTATCAATGAAGCTAAACTGTTAGCAGACGACCCACCTTTATGCACACTCCGTTTCGCTTTCATACTTAACTCTTTTAAATTACGTTTGATGATTTCAACCATATCTGATCCATCTTGTAATTTCGCAATCGCTTCTACAATCATTTGTTTCCCAATCACTGGGCTGGTAATATCGAAATCCGGGTTCCAAACCTCTGCACCAACCTTAACTCCAATTCCCAAAAGCTCAACCAATTTCTCGTTTTCAAAATGATCCGCGGTTAATGGCCACGTCACTAATGGCACCCCAGCAACCACAGCTTCAAGCACTGATCCCCATCCACAATGAGTAAAGAATCTTCCAACTGCAAAATGTTGTAGTATTTCAACTTGTGGGGCCCACTCAGTAATGATGAAACCCTTGTTCGCCTTCATAATTCGCTCCTCAAACCCTTCCGGAAGCCCATCGATTTCTTCTCGATTATCGTCTTTCTTTTTAACCACCCAAACAAACGGTTGGTCGCATTCTTCTAGCGCCAACGCGATTTCCGTAATTTGAGCTGCCGGAAACGTTGTCATACTTCCAAAACACGCGTATATAACCGATTTAGGCTTTTGAGTGTCAAGCCAATAGAGAGATTCGTGCATATTCGACAGACCAGGTAAACGGGTAAACATGTAAGGTTTTTCCAGTACAAACGTCTTCGTCAAACAATCACTATTATTGTTGTTGAAAAATTGGAACAAAGGACCAATATGCCAAATTTTCGGTCCGTTAACACTCTTCTTCATATGATCAGCATACGCCGGTTCAATCTCATAAAACGAATTATGAACCAATCCATAACTTCGCTTCTCTGATCGGAACATGGCGTCTATCAGATCACCAAACATTGTGTTTAACTTGACACCATCAGGGACCTCTGGCCGTTTCATGGTAACTTTATCGGGTAAATTCGGAACAACAAAGGTCCCATCTTCCGATTTCGCAATAGTACTCGAATAGTGCACTTTCAGACTATATAAAACAGAATGAAAAAACATACTATCTGGATAAAACATCAATGTAGGGATTTTGAGTTCATCTGCCAAGTCAACGGTCCATGTAAGAAACATGTCCGAAAATATACAATTTGGAACAAGATCTCGAACCGCTTGTTCCATTGGTTTTCGGACAACGTTTATTTGAGCTAACCCATTCCACGGCGGAATGTTAACGGTGTGAAACGAAATCGGGTAACCACGGGCTATATCGAAGTTAATGTTGTCCTGAAACATGGGGAGAGTATGGCTCGATGTAACGATGGTTGAACGGACGCCACGGGCCGCAAACAGTCTTGCAACGCAGACTAGAGGCATCATGTGGCTGGCACATAATAAAGGGAGGAACACGACGTGAAAGTTGCCGTCGTTGGTTGCCAGTTCAGACGGATAATTCTTCTCCGGCGACATGTAGATGGAGACCTAACAATGGATATATTTGGTGTCATTTTTCTTTCTTATTACATCAGTTTATATAGAGATCATCAAACAATAAATAAACTACTACGTACATTCTAATGTGTATCGCGTGCATGTACTTTAAGTGTCTGACTGTCTGTTTTATTTCTAATTAGGGTCAGATAAATATATATGATATCTATTACAGTATCTATGTACGTAGTATTGATACTGTACGTAGTATTATTTATGTTATGTACCGAATAACAATATACGGAGTATGAATAACTGAAATTACTAAATTAAATTGTTTTTTTTTTTAAACGGCGATATCGACATCGAATGCTCTCATTAGTCACCCACACACGCGTTAAGAGGAAACCCAAGTTGGCAGTACCATCGAAGGTTGGGAAAACCCCCCAGAGACCTTCCCAAATCGCATTGATGTTGGCAGTACCATCAAAGGTTAGAAACTCTCTGCTTTGAGTGGGAATTGAACCTGAGTTGGCAGTACCCCAAGTTGAATTCCACTTCATACCACTAAAGCCAAGCTTCGGTGGTACTAAATTAAATTATATATATTTAAATAGCAGTTAACACCAATTTTAAAAAAATATGGAGTAAAGAATGTAATTCACACTTATTTAAATATAAATTTCAATAAAACAAGTTTTATCAAATAAGTTAAAATCAAACATTATTCAAATAACTCTCTGTATTAAGTTCTAAAAAAGATTATCTAAGTTTCATATATTTATTCTTACATACGGAGTATATAAACTATAAAAATGAGCGGTAGCTGCATCTATTTTCTTTTACGGTGATTCTCACTATTTAATTTATGAATTTTGCTAATGACAACTCTCAAGTCTGTAGTGAACATTCATAAAAACGTGTACAATTTAATAACCGCCACTTAAAAGTCAATATATAATCGTTATGTACAAGCTTCTTATGCGTGTTAATGATAACCATAAGAGCTATTGTTAGTAAAATTCTTAAAATATTTTTAACGGCCATATGGATTTAAAACAAAAGCCAAAGAACATACTAAGAAAAGAATGCTTGGAAGAGGACGTACAAAACAAAACAGAACAATATCGTTATGGTCGTTAGAGCACCCCAAAGATCAAAATGGAAAGTGCAAATGAGTACAAAGTTAGTTTTGGCCGGAGAATACCTTTGTCATATTCTATATATATTCAAATAGTTCAAATGGAAAATGTTTTAATTGAAAAGGTAACAAACCATAAACTAACTGATGGAAATGTTAGCAATAATTCTGTGAAATATTTAATATTATCATAAATAGATAATTGAATCAAAATTAATAAGAAATTTTAATAATTAATTTAACTAAGGTTGAAAATGTATTTATAGTAGTTAGTTAGTTCTATACGAAGCGGTTGCTCATTATTCACTTTAATTAAAATTAGTTTACTCTTTTTTTTTTAAAATGATAACATTAAAAAAATCTTTTTCATCAATAGATGAAAAAGATGAACAAGGATACAAGTGAACCAAAGCACTTCTCGGAAACAATAAACAATCCCTAACACTAAACAAAGAGCAAAAACTAACTAAACCCGAACCTTCAGCAACCAGATCATGAAAACGATCTCGGACCACAAACAAATATAAGAACCAAAACAAAAACCCAAGACTGACTAAACAAACGACATACAATACTAAAAAAACAAACCGAAGACGAACTACCCGACAACCGCTTACCTTTCAAAGTCTTGATGATCGGTTTAACAACCACACCATCAACTTTCAATCGAATGAGTTTCTTGCGCGCCCGATTTTCAATCGCATACGATGAAACCTTTGTCGAAGAGCTTCCAATCCTAATACCCGGCACGGAAGGAGGGAGACAACCTTGTTTCTCAAGACCCTCAAAAAAACCAACATTCCCATCGAATTCATCACCACCGTCATCATCACGGGTCTCCAACACCTCATTATCAATTAAACCCGAAGTACCCTCACTAAGAACACCGGTTGAAGGAGGCTTAACATTGCGAATCGCTAAATCTTTAGAAAACCTTTTTTTGCTATCCTTTAAAGCATCAATAACCTCTTCATTCTCATCCCTTAAAACGAAACTATCATTGCTCGACCCCAATTTCTGTTTTAACTTGGCACCCCGATCCTTTTTTGTTCGATCAGTACCCATACCAATACAATCACAAACACCTTGGGCCTTAGAACCATGAAAGGCATCACCAACATTATTAACCGAAACATGCTCATCATTTTGAACCAAAGCAGAAGCAACAGGTTCATTTTGAACTGAACTAAGATCGTCACCATCATTCTGAACCAAAAAAGATTCCCCGACCCTTTTTGAACCGAATCAGAAACATCAATGGAATCACTAACATGTATCGAACCAATGACATCTTGATCCCCCATACTACCAAACTGCAAGTCGAATTTGTTGGGAAGTTATCCCACATCGATCATGGACAAAAAACAAATGTATGCATATAAGTCAAAGGGGAAGTCCCTCTATCACCAATTGGTTTTAGAAAAGGATGGACTCTTGGACTTATATGTTGTACATGTTGTTGGACTATACGATTTATTAATTCTGTCATGGTATCAGAGCTTAGGTGGACGGTTTGTTCTACAGCGAGTCCGAGTCAGGCCCCCATGAGTGTGCCGCCGTCGCTACAAAGAGATTGAGTCAGGCCTTCTTCTTGCCGCCATCTCTACGACCGTTCCACGCCTTGATGTGAGGGGGCGTGTTGGGAAGTTATCCCACATCGATCATGGACAAAAAACAAATGTATGCATATAAGTCAAAGGGGAAGTTCCTCTATCACCAATTGGTTTTAGAAAATGATGGACTCTTGGACTTATATGTTGTACATGTTGTTGGACTATACGATTTATTAATTCTGTCAGAATTCACCCACAACCGAAATAGGGACCTTAACCGAAATAGGGACCTCTACCACAACATCATTAACTCGATATTCGACCATCGAAGGTGGATCAACAACATCATTAACCCCGGGGCAGTCGTCATCCACAACATCCTTAACACTAACGGGCTCATCCACAACCAGAGCTTCCGACACGGCTTATATATGTTGACCGTACAAAGTGTGATGCCCCGTACAAAACCATCGTGTACGAATCATCAACAACAGGATCATTACAAGGTCAAATACTATATGCGGTTTCAAAAGAAGTTTGCATTCATGAATAAAGGTGATGTCTTAACCAACATCAAATGTCTTACAACAAAAGTATGCTTCAATGAACAGAAGAAATTAGTAATAGTGCGTGACCCAATAGTCGTTACAAATCATTGTTTCAAAAGGTAACATAGTTTGAATGCAAATAAAATATTTCATGCGGTGACAACTCTAACAAGCGCAGCGGGTGTCTACAAGGCATGACTAGTACAACAGCGGAAGCAAGCAACCTTAAGCACCTGAGAAAAACATGCTTAAAAACGTCAACACAAAGGTTGGTGAGCTATAGTTTAAGTATAACAGTATGTAAGGTAGACCACGAGATTTCAGTGCTTCAACAGTGTTTCAAAACAGTATGTAAAGTATATGTTTAACCGTGGGCACTTGGTAACTAACTTAACGTTTATCACCCCCTAAAAGTACACTTGGCGAGTGCGTATGTTTACGAAGTATTAAACACCCGTTAAATGCTAGCGCTACTAGCCCGAGTGGGGATGTCAAACCCTATGGATCCATATCTAAGATTCGCGTTCACCGGTTCAAAGACCAATGACTAAACGTTACCGAGCTAAGGGGAAAGTTTATGCCATTGTATAACCCACACATATATAAAGTTTAAGTACTCGTGTCTAGTATGTAAAACGTAAAATGCGCATGTATTCTCAGTTCCCAAAATAGTTAAAGTAAAAAGGGATGCTATAACTCACAGTGAAAAATAGTAGTAAAGTTGACTCGGGAAAAGTAAGAAAGTATGTAGGTCCGAAAAGTCCTCAACCTAAGTCAAAAGTTACTAAGTTAGTAAATCGTCCCATTAGGTTTAAATGTATGTAAATTAGGTCTTAAGTATCATCATCATTCATCATCAAACAAAAAGTGTAAAGTAAGTTTCATTCAAGAAAAGAGTTTAAAACAAAGGCTGACTTCGATCAGTCACCACGGCCTCTATACCTACTGAAATGAGGTGAGACCAGTGGCCATGGCTCCATATATGAGTCCTTTAGTTGCTGTAAAAATTCCAGAACCAAACTCGTCTTCGTTTGACCGTGGTGACGGTTTAAGTGCGAGTAGGGCAGAATTTTCAGCACAACGTTAAAAGGACATAGTGACGTTCGGACGGCCATTGATCTTAAACCGTAACTCGGATTAAGACGAGTCTTAAATGAAAAATTATCTACTCGAACAGAGCTAACTGAAAATCAACTTTACAGTAGCCCAGGTGGTCTGATCAGTTCCATAAAACAGTAGCTTTAGTGTTCCGGTGGGTTCTTGGTGCTCGATGCTCATCACGGTTCTCATCCTTGATGCATATAGCTTCAAGTGTACAACTCGTTGATGTGTTTGCATCATCTTAAACAAGCTTTGACCGTCATAACACTTGTGTAAGTCTAAGATATGTAGCACAACTCACTTAAGAGTTGTATGAAGTTTGATGAACCAAAGTTGCATCAAGATCTTAGATCCAACACATACATGAACTCTAAAAGTAATAATAAGCTATAAACTTGAAAGCAACCTTATATAAACAAGATCTTAAGTTTGTAGAACATAGTTCTTAGTTAGATCTTAAATATCCTAGACCCAAAAGTCTAGATCTAACATAAGTGTATAAAGTTATAATTAAAAGTTTTACTTACATGTTCTTGAACTTACAAAGTAGTTTCAAGAAATATGAGATCAAGATTTAATAGTAATACTTGACCAAATTAACAACACTACAACTTTAAATAAATGAAATGAAGAAATAAATTAAAACTACAAGTATTATGTTCATATTTGCTTCCTACTTGAGAAGATTTGAACCAAAGTTTAGATCTTAAGAATTCAAGTCTACAAAACATAAACATAAAGAAGATTATAAAACTTATGAACTTTTAGTCTTGAAAACACTTAAATGTAGAACCACAAACTAATAAGTTTGAGTTCTTGTTCTTGGTTCTTCATCAACAAAAGAGTGAAGAAACAAGATTCATGGAGATGCAAACTAACAAGTTTGATCTCTAACAACAAACAACAAACAATATTCAAGTAACAATTCAAGTTAAAGATGATGATACATGGATGTGGGCTACGGTTTTTAGAGAGGAAAAAGGAGAGAAATAATCTTGTTACTTACTAGTTTTTTAGAGAAGAAATGAGAGAAAATGAAGTGTTGTATGTATGTGTGTGTAAAGGAAGCAAAGTCTAGTGTATAAGTAACAAAATTTGAAAGAAAAAAAAAAAGAAACTCCCTCCATGCTTACAAGAGTGGACGGTTTTTGCAACTAAAATGGGAAGTCAAATGGCAAACTTTCAAACATAGGAATGATGTGTTAGCTAGAATGAGTTACAAGTTAAAATAACTCTTGCATGCCTGAGACAACTTGGTCTCCTAACTAGCTTAATTAACCATGATTATCCTTAATGTAATACTAACATAATACATGGGCTTACAAGTCCATTAAAAGTGTAGGGTGGGCTTACTAGTTCAAATCCATTAATAAAAGGTCCAAGCCCAAGTATGCAACAATTAAATAAATCAAGCCCAAGTAATTAACTAGTTACTTTAGTTAATTAAAAATGATTAATAATAAATAATCATGAATGTATATAATATTCAAAAATATTATTCGTGAAAAGTACACGTGTCATAAAGACTTGTCGGGCCATGGAAAGTTAAATACGATAACAAGTAAATGTAATAAAATACATTTAGTAAAGCGCAAGTATTAATAATAAATATTAATAATAAACGTTGGAAAATTCCGGGTTGTTACATTACCCACCTGTTAAAGAAAATTTCGTCCCGAAATTTTAAGCTGAGGTAGATGGAGGAGTTGGGAAAAGGTGAGGATACTTCCGTATCATTTGATCCTTTCGTTCCCAGGTATACTCAGGTCCTCGTTTGGCATTCCATCATACTCGGACGATCGGAATCTTGTTGCGTTTCAAAGTTTTAACCTCACTGTCCATAATTTCAACGGGCTCTTTCACGAAGTGGAGTTTGTCATCAATTGTAAGTTCCTCCAGTGGTATGACGAGTTCTGGTTCAGCAAGACACTTCTTCAAATTTGATACATGGAAGGTAGGATGAACTGAGCTCAATTGAGTTGGGAGATCCAAACGGTAAGCAACGGGTCCAACACGTTCCAAGATTTCAAAAGGACCAATATATCGTGGCTTTAACTTTCCACGTTTTCCAAAACGAATCACACCTTTCCAAGGTGCAACCTTCAACATTACACGGTCACCGACGTTGAATTCAAAGTCTTTACGTTTGAGGTCGGCATAACTCTTTTGACGATCACGGGCCGTCTTAAGTCTCGCTTGAATCTGAGCAATCTTCTCCGTTGTTTCATGGACTACCTCGGGTCCAGTGATTTTCTTTTCACCTACTTCAGCCCAACAAATAGGAGATCGGCACTTGCGGTCATACAACGCTTCAAAAGGTGCGGCATTAATGCTCGAGTGATAACTGTTGTTGTAAGAAAATTCGGCGAGTGACAAATGCCTTTCCCAGGCTTTTCTGAAATCGATAACACATGCACGCAACATGTCCTCCAAAGTCTGTATCGTGCGTTCACTTTGCCCGTCAGTCTGTGGGTGATATGCAGTACTCATGTCGAGACGGGTTCCCATGGTTTCTTGTAAAGAACGCCAAAATCTGGAAGCAAAACGGGGATCGCGATCTGAGATGATTAATAAAGGTACACCATGACGAGATTCAACCTCCTTGATGTATAGTTGAGCAAGTCTCTCCATCGTATCCGTCTCCTTCATGGCTAAGAAGTGTGCAGATTTAGTGAGACGGTCAACGATAACCCAGATGGTATCGTATCCGCCCACCGCCTTTGGTAGCTTAGTAATGAAGTCCATCGTTATCCTCTTCCACTTCCATTGCGGGATTTCCGATTGTTGAAGTAATCCAGAAGGCCTCTGATGTTCGGCCTTAACTTTCGAGCAAGTCAAACACTTACCAACATAAGTTGACCGGTGATTCACGAACGTTAAAACTTGTAAAAACTATATGATGTCATATATAAGGATATATATATATATATATATATATATATATATATATATATATATATATATATATATATATATATATATATATATATATATATATATATAGTTAAAATGGTATTATGATAAGTAAACATATCATTAAGTATATTAACAATGAACTACATATGTAAAAACAAGACTACTAACTTAATGATTTCGAAACGAGACATATATGTAACGATTATCGTTGTAACGACATTTAATTGTATATATATCATATTAAGATATATTAATATATCATAATATCATGATAATGTAATAATTTAACATCTCATTTGATATAATAAACAATGGGTTAACAACACTTAACAGGATCGTTAACCTAAAGGCTTCAAAATAACATTTACATGTAACGACTAACGATGACTTAACGACTTAGTTAAAATGTATATACATGTAGTGTTTTAATATGTATTCATACAATTTTGAAAGACTTCAAGATACTTATCAAAATACTTCTACTTAACAAAAATGCTTACAATTACATCCTCATTCAGTTTCATTAACAATTCTACTCGTATGCACCCGTATTCGTACTCGAACAATACACAGCTTTTAGATGTATGTACTATTGGTATATACACTCCAATGATTAGATCTTAGCAGCCCATGTGAGTCACCTAACACATGTGGGAATCATCATTTGTCAACTAGCATGAAATATCTCATAAAATTACAAAAATATTAATAATCATTCATGACTTATTTACATGTAAACAAAATTACACATCCTTTATATCTAATCCATATACCAACGACCAAAAACACCTACAAACACTTTCATTCTTCAATTTTCTTCATCAAATTGATCTCTCTCAAGTTCTATCTTCAAGTTCTAAGTGTTCTTCATAAATTCTATAAGTTCTAGTTTCATAAAATCAAGAATACTTCCAAGTTTGCTAGCTTACTTCTAATCTTGTAAAGTGATCATCCAACCTCAAGAAATCTTTCTTATTTACAGTAAGATATCTTTCTAATACAAGGTAATACTCATATTCAAACTTTGATTCAATTTCTATAACTATAACAATCTTATTTCGAGTGGAAATCTTACTTGAACTTGTTTTCGTGTCATGATTCTGCTTCAAGAACTTTCAAGCCATTCAAGGATCCTTTGAAGCTAGATCTATTTTTCTCATTTCCAGAAGGTTTATCCACAAAACCTGAGGTAGTAATGATGTTCATAACATCATTCGATTCATATATATAAAACTACCTTATTTGAAGGTTTAAACTTGAAATCACTAGAACATAGTTTAGTTAATTCTAAACTTGTTCACAAACAAAAGTTAATCCTTCTAACTTGACTTTTAAAATTAACTAGACACATGTTCTATATCTATATGATATGCTAACTTAATGATTTAAAACCTAAAAACACGAAAAACACCGTAAAACAGGATATACGCCGTCGTAGTAACATCGCGGGCTGTTTTGGGTTAGTTAATTAAAAACTATGATAAACTTTGATTTAAAAGTTGTTCTTCTGTGAAAATGATTTTTCTTATGAACATGAAACTATATCCAAAAATCATGATTAAACTCAAAGTGGAAGTATGTTTTCCAAAATGGTCATCTAGACGTCGTTCTTTCGACTGAAATGACTACCTTTACAAAAATGACTTGTAACCTATATTTCTGACTATAAACTTATAATTTTTTTGTATATATTCATAAACTTAAATTCAATATGAAACCATAGCAATTGGATTCACTCAAAACGGATTTAAAATGAAGAAGTTATGGGTAAAACAAGATTGGATATTTTTACTTGTTGTAGCCACGTGAAAATTGGTAACAAATCCCATATCCTAGCTAACTTATATTGTATAATACATATATTCTAATATATTATGTTATCTTGGGATACCATAGACACGTATGCAAATGTTTTGACATATCATATCGACCCATATATATATATTATTTGGAACAACCATAGACACTCTATATGCAGTAATGTTAGAGTTAGCTATACAGGGTTGAGGTTGATTCCAAAAACATATATACTTTGAGTTGTGATCTAGCCTGAGACGTGTATACACTGGGTCATGGATTAGGTCAAGATAATATATCAATTTATTTCTGTACATCTAACTATGGACAACTAGTTGTAGGTTACTAACGAGGACAGCTGACTTAATAAACTTAAAACATTAAAACGTATTTGAAATGTTGTAAATATATTTTGAACATACGTTGATATATATGTACATATTTGTTATAGGTTCGTGAATCGACCAGTGGCCAAGTCTTACTTCCCGACGAAGTAAAAATCTGTGAAAGTGAGTTATAGTCCCACTTTAAAATCTAATATTTTTGAGATGAGAATACATGCAGCTTTATAAATGTTTTACAAAATAGACACAAGTACATGAAACTACTTTCTATGGTTGAACGATCGAAGCCAAATATGCCCCTTTTACTTGGTAACCTAAGAATTAGTAAACCAGTCTACTAATTGACGCGAATCGTAAAGATAGATCTGTTGGGCCCAACAAACCCCATCCGTTGTAGCGGATGCTTTAGTACTTCGAGTTTTTATATCATGTCCGATGGATGTCCCGGAATGATGGGGATATTCTTATATGCATCTTGTTAATGTCGGTTACCAGGTGTTCACCGTATGAATGATTTTTATCTCTATGTATGGGATGTATTGAAATATGAAATCTTGTGGTCTATTATTATGATTTGATAATATATAGGTTAAACCTATAACTCACCAACATTTTTGTTGACGTTTTAAGCATGTTTATTCTCAGGTGATTATTAAGAGCTTCCGCTGTTGCATACTAAAATAAGGACAAGATTTGGAGTCCATGCTTATATGATATTATGTCAAACTGCATTCAAGAAACTTATTTTTGATGTAATATATTCATATTGTAAACCATTATGTAATGGTCGTGTGTAAACGGTATATTTTAGATTATCATTATTTAATAATCTACTTAATGCTTTTTAAACATTTATCGATAAAATAAAGGTTATGGTTGTTTTAAAAATGAATGCAGTCTTTGAAAAACATCTCATATAGAGGTCAAAACCTCGCGACGAAATCAATTAATATGGAACGTTTATAATCAATATGAACGGGACATTTCAGTTGGTATCCGAGCGCTGGTCTTAGAGAACCAGAAATTTGCATTAGTGTGTCTTATCGAGTTTGTTAGGATACATTAGTGAGTCTGATGATGTTATAGAAATTACCACGACCCAATTTAATAAAGCGAAAGAAAATAATAAGGGAAAAGGTATAAAAATAGAGAAACTCGATTCCAACCCCGATGAACTTTATATGTATCGGCAACATTCGTATTTTCTAAAATGTAACAATGACCCGGGAACCTCTAAAACACCAGTTTTTCTAAACCATTGTGAAAAATGACGGCTCGTATTAGAGGAACACCATATATTCCTAGAAAATTAGGAAAATGAACCAAGTCCGAAGAAGAAGAAACCAGTGATTCAGATTAGAGGGTTATAATCATGTTGTGTATTATATGTATTGTAGTGTGCTTGTACTTTTATGTTCTATGTAAAAATTGCTTGTATTGTTTGTTAATTATCTTTTACGAATCTAATCCTTGTCTATTTTACAGTATAAAAACAAAATGGACGTTAAGGGTAGACAACCGAATATTTTAGAAGACCTACCAGAGGATATGATTGAGAAAATCTTGTCTAGAGTCGGTCAGAATTCATCAGCACATTTAGTTATGGCGAAATTAACTTGTCGAACATTTGAAAGACTTTTCAGAAATGCCTTAGTTTATAAAAGGCTTTCCTTTGATAGGTGGGGTATATCACATTGGGGAGACCGTAAGTTACGCCGTGTTTTCTTTAAAGCTTTAAATGCGGGGAACCCAAATGCAATTTTACGCTACGGGTTAAGAACCTATTTTGACTCAACATATCCCAACATAGGATTTCGTGAATTAGAAAGAGCTTCTAACATGAAACATAATGAAGCATGTTATGCTTACGGGTTAGTAATGTTCGCTTCTTACAAAAGTGAGAAAAAGAACATCGGATTGCAGCTTTTAAATAAAACCTTCCCACAAGTGACGGATTCAGTAGTTGGGGTGAGAAACAAGGTTTTTAGATTATTACGGGGCTGTTGGACATTACGAAACCCTCGTCCTTTTGACGACATTACAACATGCTGCCTAGCTAATGGTCATAACAATTATTTTCCACAAGATCAAGGATGGGAAGTCGTCTTAGTAAAACCTGAATGCATGACTTGTTTCTGGACTGATGAATTACGTGTCTTTATTTCTTTTGCTGAACAACTTGCGTATTAACTAGACTTGCCTTCATAGCTGCCGAGTAGCAAAGTTATTATTTGCTATATTTCATCCTATATGTATTATAGCGGTATTGTAAGTTTGTAAAATATTGTATAAAGTTTGAACGCGAAATATTATTGTAATAAGTTTTTCATATAGAATCGTAGTAGTTGAATTGTATAATAGCTGCTAAGTATGAACTTAACGGGTAGGTACTACCCGAATTAAAACTATAAAATGCTAATATGAAGAAAAAGCTTTTATAAATAAGTTCATATTATGCTATGAAATACTATTGACTACTCTTAAATTCTATATGATTAACTCAATTCTTTTGGCTATTTTGAAGGAAATGGCACCGGCGACTCGGCAGAACTTGAACATGAGTGAGGAAGACTTCCGTCTTTTCCTTGCTGCGAACATAGCCGCAGTGCAGGCTGCAATGCAAAATAACAATAACTCTGGATCTAGCAGTGGAACTAATTCCGCAAGAAATTGTGTAGGATGCTCCTACAAAGAATTCACTGCTTGCAAACCTTTGGAATTTGATGGAACCGAAGGACCAATTGGATTGAAATGGTGGACCGAGAAGGTCAAATCGGTGTTTGCCATAAGTAAGTATACTGAAGAGGACAAAGTTAAGTACGCTACGCATACCTTCACAGGTACGGCGTTAATGTGGTGGAATACCAATCTCGAGCAGGTAGGACAAGATGCTGCTTACGCACTACCATGGTCAGCATTCAAGCAATTGATGAACGAGCAGTATCATCCCAGGAATGAGGTCAATAAGCTCAAGGTAGAGCTTAGAGGATTACGAACGCAAGGTTTCAATATCACAACGTACGAACGACGATTCACATAATTGTGCCTATTGTGTCCCAGAACGTTTGGAGACGAAGAAGAGAAGATCGACGCATTTGTAAAAGGGTTACCGGAAAGAATTCAAGAAGATGTGAGTTCACACGAGCCCGCCTCCATACAAAAGGCAAGTCGAATGGCTCACAAATTAGTGAACCAGATCGAAGGAAGGATTAAAGAGCAGGCGACCGAAGAGGCTAACATGAAACAAGTCAAGAGAAAGCGGAAAGAAACCAATGACAAGAGTCACCAATACAACAACAACAATCACAACCAAAATCGCAACAACTATCCCAATAACCGCAACATCAATCGCAACAACAACTTCAACAAACGTCCCAACAACTACAATAACTGGCCCAACAACAATAACAACAGTAACAATAACAATCCCAACAACAATCTCAATAACAACAATGGCAACAAAAACCAAAAACAGCCATGCCAAAGATGTGAAGAGCATCACCTGGGGTTCTGCACGACATTTTGCAACAGGTGTAAAAGAAATGGTCATAGCGCGAAGAAGTGCGAAATCTACGGACCAATGCATAACAGAACTAAAGGAACAAATAATGTCGGAACAAATAATACCTCCATAGTTTGTTTTGGATGTGGAAAACCGGGCCACTTTAGTAGAAATTGCCCGAATCAGGGGAATACTAATGGGCAGGGCCGCGGAAGAGTTTTCAATATTAATACGGCAGAAGCGCCGGAAGACCCGGAGCTTGTTACGGGTACGTTTCTCATTGACAATAAATCTGCTTATGCTTTATTTGATTCGGGTGCGGATAGAAGCTATATGAGTAGAGATTTTTGTGCTAAACTAAGTTGTTCACCGACGCCCTTGAATAATAAATTTTTACTTGAATTAGCAAACGGTAAATTAATTACATCAGATAATATATGTCGGAATCGAGAAATTAAACTGGTTAGCGAAACATTTAAGATTGACTTGATACCAGTAGAGTTAGGGAGTTTTGATGTGATAATCGGTATGGACTGGTTGAAAGAAGTAAAAGCAGAGATCATTTGTTACAAAAATGCAATTCGCATTATACGAGAAAAAGAAAAACCCTTAATGGTGTACGGAGAAAAGAGCAACGCGAAGTTAAATCTTATTAGTAACCTGAAGGTACAAAAACTAATAAGAAAAGGTTGCTATGCTGTGCTAGTACACGTCGAGAAAGTCAATTCCGAAGAAAAGAACATCAATGATGTTCCAGTCGCAAAAGAATTTCCTGATGTATTTCCGAAAGAATTACCGGGACTACCTCCACACCGATCCGTTGAATTTCAAATAGACCTTGTACCGGGAGCTGCACCAATAGCTCGTGCTCCATACAGACTCGCACCTAGCGAAATGAAGGAACTTCAGAGCCAATTGCAAGAACTTTTAGAGCGTGGTTTCATTCGACCAAGCACATCACCGTGGGGAGCTCCTGTTTTGTTTGTCAAGAAGAAGGATGGTACATTTAGGTTGTGTATCGACTATCGAGAGTTGAACAAACTTACCATCAAGAATCGCTACCCACTACCGAGAATAGACGACTTATTTGATCAACTACAAGGCTCGTCGGTTTATTCGAAGATTGATTTATGTTCTGGGTATCATCAAATGCGGGTGAAGGATGATGATATTCCAAAGACTGCTTTTAGGACGCGTTACGGTCATTACAAGTTTATGGTTATGCCGTTTGGATTGACGAACGCACCAGCTGTGTTCATGGACCTCATGAACCGAGTATGTGGGCCATATCTTGACAAGTTTGTCATTGTTTTCATCGATGACATACTTATTTACTCGAAGAATGATCAAGAGCATGAAGAACATTTAAGAAAAGTGCTAGAGTTGCTGAGAAAAGAAAAACTGTACGGTAAGTTTTCAAAGTATGCATTTTGGTTGGAAGAAGTTCAATTCCTCGGTCACATAGTGAACAAAGAAGGTATTCAGGTGGATCCAGCAAAGATTGAAACCGTTGAAAAATGGGAAACCCCGAAAACTCCGAAGCATATACGCCAATTTTTAGGACTAGCTGGTTACTACAGAAGGTTCATCCAAGACTTTTCCATAATAGCAAACCCTTGACTGCATTAACGCATAAAGGGAGGAAATTTGAATGGAAGGATGAACAAGAGAAAGCGTTTCAATTGTTAAAGAAAAAGTTAACTACGGCACCTATATTGTCATTACCTGAAGGGAATGATGATTTTGAGATATATTGTGACGCTTCAAAGCAAGGTCTCGGTTGTGTATTAATGCAACGAATGAAGGTAATTGCTTATGCGTCTAGACAATTGAAGATTCACGAGCAGAATTATACGACGCATGATTTGGAATTAGGTTCAGTTGTTTTTGCATTAAAGACTTGGAGGCACTACTTATATGGGGTCAAATGTATTATATATACCGACCACAAAAGTCTTCAATATATATTTAATCAGAAACAACTGAACATGAGGCAAAGCAGGTGGATTGATGTAAGACCCAAATATTTCACCGTACATATGCGTAAATATGATCTTTGAAGTGTGGGTGTTCGTTTCATAATTTAAAAAGAAGGCAGAATCTGGTCTGGGCGTTTGGCGCGCCGCGCGGCCTTTTGGCGCGCCACGCCGTTTGTCTGTGACAGATTCCTTCTTTCTTTTAAATTAGATATTTTGAGGGCAATTTGGTAAATTCACAAAAGGGCCAACTTTAAGGCCTTAGATCAGTTTATGGAGCCTCATTAACTCCATTTCCATCTACTTCAACCTCATCCATTCAATTCTAGAGAGAGAGTGATAACCTAGTGAGAGAAAACTCATTTTGGAGAAGAAGAAGGAGGATTCTTGCTTAAGTTCAAGTTCTAAAGTTGTTCATCTACTTCCTAGCTACGTTTTGGTGGTAGTGGTATGCTTTAATCTTGATTTCTTGATTCAATTTTGTGTAAGGGTTAGAGTTAGGGTTTATGGTGAACTTAAAACCCACTTTGTTAGTAAATTGGGTGTTTTGGGTGAATTTGGGTTATGTTGACTCAAAGAGGACTAATTAGGGTTTTTCAAGTATTAATTGTTGTTAATGAACCTTAAGTAGTTAGTAAATTGCTAGCACACCTATATATATGTAAGTGAGCGTTGTGTGGGTTAATGGGTGACCCGAAATGGGTGTGTTGACCTTAAATTGGTCAAACGGGTCAAAATAGACCTAGGTTGGTTAATGTTTGTGATTAATGCATAAACTTAATGTTAAAAGGTGTTTTAAGACCTAACTTGGCTAATGTTAAGGTTTTGGCGAAAGATGACCCAATTTTAGGGTTAAGTGTTCAAATGGGTCAAAATGACCTAGTAGTGGTGAGTGTTGTGGGTTTGACCAACTTGGATGGTTGATTGATTATATGTACTTTGTAATAGGTGCGTTACCTTGAAGATTCAAGCTTGGTTTATTGATTCACCTAAGGTGTAAGGTGAGTGGAATAAGTATACATGTACGTATATGATGTGTTTACTTGTAGAAATGGATATGTGTTGTCCAAGTTAGTGATATATGCGTTGTACGCTAACGGTTTTAAGAACGGATATATGTTGTCCAATTTAGTGTTATATGTGTTGTACACTAATGATTTATGAATGGATATGTGTTGTCCGATTTAGTGTTATATGTGTTGTACACTAACGATTTTATAAACGGATATGTGTTGTCCAAGGGTTAGTGATATATGTGTTGTGCACTAACGGTTGTTATGAACACCAATGGGAAATTAGAGTACCATTCCTTTTACGATTGGTTAACCATGGTTGTATGAATTGTGCATTAGCATACTTAATTATGAACTATATGCTTTTGTTGTTGCTAGCTCAATGTGAATTGCGGTTATTGGTATATGCATAATGTTTTGCATGGTTGTCGAATTGCTAGCTTGTGTACGGTATTGTGTAAGTGTTTGCACGTAGATATATTATATATGTGTATGTATAATTATTGCATTCACTAAGCTTTTCTTATCCTCTCGTTGTTTACCTTTTTATAGGTTCGGTTATGGACAAGGGTAAGGGCATTATTTTGGAGTAGAGTTCCTGCTTGTTGATAGGGGATGCCTTTTGGAAGTGTTAGCTTTTGGAGTTTGACCGAGGCTTGGGTAATTTAACCCCAAACACCATGCTCGTAATGTCGTTTGGTATTTAAACTTAATGTGGTCAAAACTCAAACTTTTGTATGAAACTCGTAAAACGGCCGATGTGGGCCCCGCTTTGTAAAACTTATTTTATGTTTGAATCGTGTTAGTTTTACATATTGGAACTTGTTGTTAAAAGCGTTTCGTCTAAAGATGTCGGGAAGTGGCCAATCTTTTTCACGTTTAAAGACTTTTTGGACAGACCAGTTTGGCGCACCGCACGGCCATATGGCGCGCCGCGCCATTTGCTGAACAGAGAAATAATTTTTTTTTTGTGATATTTCGAGCGGGTTTGTTCGTGG
Source organism: Rutidosis leptorrhynchoides (assembly GCF_046630445.1). Classification (NCBI taxonomy): domain Eukaryota; kingdom Viridiplantae; phylum Streptophyta; class Magnoliopsida; order Asterales; family Asteraceae; genus Rutidosis; species Rutidosis leptorrhynchoides. The sequence continues at coordinate 405,022,012 of NC_092336.1, read as the reverse complement.
TTTGGTGTGGGTTGTTACAAGTGGTATCAGAGCATGGTCTAAGGGATTTAGGCGACTTGAGATAGGTGCCTAGACTTAGACTTTATTGTGTGTACGCTTTATGCGGGGCTTGTAGGACTTTGGGTCTAATCGGGAATTGTTAGTACTTTGGTTTATGTGAACTAACCTTGTTCTAATGGTTTTGTGTTGTGCTTAGCAATCATCAAGCGAGATGGACGTGGTACTATCAAGTTAATGCGACGTGCTCGCGTAACAATGATTAGCTACTGTTGTTACGGGTGCAAATCGTGTCAAACAATTAATGTACGACGATTGTCGAGCAAGATGGAGTAGTGTGGTGTATATGTATATACATATGTGTTAAGTCCTTTCGTTTCGTTGTTTAAATCTTTTCCGTTTTATAGAATGAAGATGAGAAATGGACACGACACCAATGATGGAAGTACGAGTGAGGACGTTGAGTTCACGGCTAAAGTTGAGGCCATCTTTAAACGTCAAAAGGCGGAGTTCCTTGAGGATGTTAAGAAAATGTTTCTAGATACGATTGACGAGCAATTAGTCAATGTAGTCAAGGAGCAAGTGAAGGCCGTTCTTCAAGAGGATAATGTGGGGAGACGGGACTTCTTCTATAAGAATTTCAAGGACTCTCAACCTCCCACTTTCGATGGTGAACGGGACCCACTTAAGAGTGCCCGTTGGATCTCCGATATGGAGGGCGCTTTTCGTACGTGTGAATACCCTCTTGATAAAAAGACGAGATATGGTTGTAGCATGTTAAGAGGTGATGCTAAATTGTGGTGGGACGCGAAGATCCGACTTTATGGCGAAGAACAATGCATGGAGTTCACATGGGATGAATTCAAGGTGGAGTTTTTCAATGAATACCGAACTTCGGCCGATCTTACAAGGCTTAAGGATGAACTACGTTCCTTGAGGCAAGGGTCGATGGATTTGAACACTCTCAAATCCGTGTTTTTGTCCAAGACCCAATTTTGCCCGGAGTATGTCGGGAATGATAAAATGTTGAAAGAAGATTTCTATCGAATCTTGAATGATAACTATCAAGAGAAAATTAGTGTGAACGTGGTGAAGAGCTTTGATGAATTGTTCAATATGGCAAAGGGTTTTGAAGCGCTTGTGTTGAGAAAGTGTAGTTTTACTTTTGGAAAGAGGAAGTTCGAGAATTCGAGTCAATCGAGCTTTTCCAACAAAAAGAACAAGAAGGGCTCCGAAAGTGTTAATAGTGTGAAGAAAGGTGGCTCCGGTGGTCATGTACCCACTTGGTATACTTGTGGTCAAAAAGGTCACATCTCTCGTGATTGCCCCAACTCACCTTCCACAACCAAATTTACTTGTTTCAATTGTGGTAAAGAAGGGCACAAAAGGCCCGAGTGTCCCGAGTTGCGCAATGATAATGTTAAGTGGTTAGAGAAGGCGGTGGGTACGGCGAGGGGTCGCAACTATTTGATGACCAATGATGAAGCCAAACAATCGAACGAAGTTGTCTCAGGTACTTTCATGATCAATTCTAATCCGGCAAGGATTCTTTTTGATAGCGGTGCAAATTTGTCGTTTGTGTCTCCTAAATTTGTGCCTAAACTTAATAGACCGTTAGCTAAGTTAAGTCGTGCGGTAGAAGTCGAAATAGTGGACTGCAAGACGGTGCTAGTGGTCGACGTGTGTAAAAATTGTGATGTTGTGTTTGGTGCCGAAAACTTTAAGATAGATCTCATTCCGATGACCTTGGGCGATTTCGATATTGTTGTGGGTATGGATTGGCTCGATCATAATAGAGCCGATATTGCATGCCATGAAAAATTTATTCGTGTGAAGACCCCAAGTGGGGGAGAGTTAATTATTCATGGCGATAAGCGAAGAAGACTTGTGCCGATATGTTCTTTTACAAAGGCACGTCGTTTCCTTGTTAGTGGTGGCATGGCCTTTCTTGCCCATGTTGTTGATACTCGTGATGAGTCACCACCCATTCGTGAAATTCTGGTGGTTAGTGAATTTGAAGACGTTTTTCCGGATGAGTTACCGGGTGTTCCGGCGAAAAGACAAGTTGAATTTCGCATTGAGTTGGTTCCGGGGGCTACTCCCATTGCTAAAACTTCTTATCGTTTAGCACCAACGGAAATGCAAGAGTTGTTAAATCAAAACCAAAGAGTTGCTTGAAAAGGGTTTTATTCGACCGAGTGCTTCGCCATGGGGCGCTCCGGTTTTATTCGTGAAAAAGAAGGATGGTAGTATGCGGATGTGCATCGATTACCGAGAGTTGAATAAAGTGACGATCAAGAATCGTTATCCTTTGCCTAGGATTAACGATTTGTTTGACCAACTCCAAGGTGTAACGTATTTCTCTAAAATCGACCTACGATCCGGCTATCACTAAATGCGGGTCTGTGAGGAAGACATCGAGAAAACGGCTTTTCGAACGCGTTATGGGCATTTTGAATTCACAGTTATGCCTTTTGGTCTTACGAATGCACCGGCGGCATTCATGGACCTTAGGAACCGAGTGTGCCAACCTATGTTGGACAAGTCGGTAATTGTGTTCATCGACGATATACTTGTTTATTCGAAGAGTATGAATGAACATGAACGTCATTTGCGCGAAGTATTGAAGATGTTACGAAAGGAGAAGTTGTATGCTAAGTTCTCCAAATGTGAATTTTGGCTAAGGGAGGTTCAATTCCTTGGCCACATTGTGAACAAAGACGGTATTCAAGTAGATCTGGGGAAGATAGAGACGGTGAAGAGTTGGAGATAACCGACTACGCCTACGGAAGTCCGAAGTTTTCTCGAATTGGCCTGTTATTATCGTCAGTTTATCCAAGACTTTTCTAAGATCGCTTCTTCATTGACAAAATTGACAAGGAAGAACGCGAGGTTTAATTGGGAGAACGAACAAGAAATTGCTTTTCAATTGTTAAAAGAGAAGTTGTGTCAAGCTCCGGTGTTAGTGTTGCCGGAAGGAGTGGAAGACATGACGGTTTATTGTGATGCTTCGTTAAATGGGCTCGGGTGTGTTCTAATGTAAAGGGGTAAAGTCATCGATTATGCCTCGCGACAATTAAAGGAACACGAAACGAGATATTCGACTCATGATCTTGAGTTGGCGGCGGTTGTGCATGCGTTGAAAATTTGGTGCCATTACTTGTATGGTGTTAAGAGTACGATTTATTCAGATCATAAGAGCTTGAAACATCTCTTTAATCAACGAGATTTGAATTATCGTCAACGTAGGTAGATGGTTGTGGTAAAAGATTATGATTGTGAAATACTTTATCATCCGGGCAAGGCGAATGTGGTCGCGGATGCGTTAAGTCGAAAGAGTCACCACCCAGCGTTACGATTGGGATTGTTACGTATGATTATTACTAACGATTTTCTTGAAAAACTTGGTGTGACTCAAATAGAGGCTTACGTTCACAACAAGCATGCAGAATGAATTGTGAGGCAATCGGAATTCATTACTATGGGTTCGCGTGGGTTGTTGTCTTTTCAAGGAAGGGTGTGGGTGCCTAAGATGGGGGATTACCGGCGGGTGCTACTTGATGAAGCACATAAGTCAAAGTACTCCATTCATCCGGGCGCGACGAAAATGTATCATGATTTGAGGAAGGATTATTGGTGGCCGGGCATGAAACGTGATGTTGTGAAGTATGTCGAGCAATGCGTCACGTGTTTGCAAGTTAAGGCTGAGCACCAAAAGCCGTATGGTAAGTTACAACCGTTAGAAATCCCGAAGTGGAAATGGGAGCACATTACCATGGATTTCATTACAAAGTTACCTAAAATGGCGAGAACCCAATTTGATTCGATTTGGGTAATAGTTGATCGATTGACGAAAAGTGCTTTGTTTCTTCCCATTAACGAAGCAATATCGTCAGAGGCCTTGGCTAAGTTGTTTGTCAAGGAAGTAGTATCGAGACACGGGTGTAACGACCCGGATTTTTCCGATCATTTTATACCTATGAGATTAATATTTACATAAATTAAACCTTACCAACATGATAAGTAATCTAAATTGTTGAGATTTATGTTTTTAAAAAGAGTTTTACACAACGTTTGACCGTCCAATTTGACCGATGATATCACGAACTATATAACAAATGATAATTATACGTTTTTGTATATATATGTATTTATATATATTTAACATGATCTAAGAATGGTTTAACATCTTATTGTGTACTAATAACAATAAGTTATAAGTATACTTTGAGACTACTAACTTAAGTTTTCAAAATGATAACTATACGTAACGTTATTTGACATATATACCTTTAACCTATAATACTTATACAAGTATCATATAAATATGTATTTAATCACTTTTAAAGGGCTTATATACATAAAACAATATAAGTATATTTACAAAAGATAGCTATATTTGAATTCTCGTTCCGTTTCCTCAAAATTTCTACATGTATACCTAGAGTATATGTACTCGTATCATACCCAGCTCCTATACGTATTTACTATTAGTATATACACATCACAATCACTTTATTAGCAGCCATGAGTCAGCCAATTTTGGATCTTAGCATGCATGATTAATCAATTTGGCATATTACAAGACTTTTGCACAATATTACAAATTTATACATCTTTTCACCACCATTTATACTCCATTCCAATTTCATTTTTACTACACATTTTCTCTAACCAAAAACACACTCTTAGGAACCTTAAGTGTTCTTCACAATCTCAGCAAATAACCATGAAGATCTAGCTTCAAAAACAAGCCTTAATCATCATAATAAATTCCTTACAAGAAAACTTCAATAATCCTTCCAAAAATACAAGTTTACTTCCAACCTTTTGATCCAACTCCACCACTCTTTTGGTTCTAAGATTTTTCTCATCTTTTACAGTAACTTTGTCCAAGTAACTTGAGGTAGTAACCTTGTTCATAACCTTATTCGATTCATATTTATATAGCTATCTTATTTTGTGTTGTAAAATTTTAATAACAAGAACATAGTTTGAATGATTTCAAACTTGTTTGCAAACTAAATAGATCCTTCTAACTTAACTTTTAAAACACTTCAAGACCTGTAATATATCATAATGATATGCTAACTTAACAAGATATAACTTGGTTTTACAAAGAACATCTTAAAAACTGAATCTACGTCGTCGGAGTGCAACCGGGGGCTGTTTTGGGTTGGATAATTAAAAACCATCTTAAGCTTTGAATTGGAAGTTTATGTTCTGGAAAAATGATATTTCTTATGAATATGTTAACACATAAAAATTTCATGGTTTAACTCAAAGTGTAAGTATTTTTAGAAAAATGATCATTAAATGTTGTTTTTATGATGGAAAATGATCACTTTCATAAGTTTCACCAAAGTTTGACCTATAACCTGTGATTTCGAATACAACCTAAGGTATTTTCAGTTCATATTCTTAAAATTTGACTCGATCCAAGGAAGTGGCAAGTTGAACCAACAAAAACGGAGTTGTAATGAAGAAACTACGACTAAAACAAGATCGGGTATCCGAAGCTAGTTTAGCTACGAAAATATTTGGTGAAAAATTAAATTAATCATATATTTCGAATTAATATGATATTTCATATATATTTACTTATGATTTGATTTTATATATTTCAGGACCACCCGTAAACAACACGAGAAGATTAATCATAAGACCTCATGATTGTACGCAACACGTCATTTGACAACACGGTACTTTATGTACGCAACACGTCACTTGACAACATGGTACCATGGGTCGAGATTAATTCTGATCAATACGAATACGATGGGGTCTTTATTTATTTTATTTAAGCAACTAATTGTGGACCACTAACATCGGACTGCTAACTACGGACTAAGAAAATATTAAAAGTATTAAAAGTATATATATATATATATATATATATATATATATATATATATATATATATATATATATATATATATATATATGTAACGATTACTTAAAAAGAAAATATGTTGATATATTATATATATGATTAGGTTCGTGATATCTATCGGAGACCAAGTCGTGATAAATACCTTCAAGGCAAAAGTGAGTATATAGTCCCACTTTTAAACTCTAAATATTTCGGGATGAGAATACATGCATTTTATGATTTACGTTATGGACACAAGTGATTAAAAATATATATTCTACGTTGAGTTGTACCACTGGCATACTTCCTTGTAACTTGGTAACTATTATTTACATGAGGTATTGTAAACGCGAATCCTGTTGATAGATCTATCGGGCCTGACAACCTCAACCGGACTGGACGACCAGTATTCAACGGTTGCACAGTACTTCGTTTCGGTAACTACACTTGGTACGGTGTAGTAAGATTTCATAATAAAGGGAATATGCGACGTTGATTAAATGTTAAGTATGGTTATCAAGTGCTCAACAACTTAGAATATTTTTATTAAAACGTTTATATATGAAATCTTGTGGTCTATATTTATAACGCTGCCGGCATTAAACCTATATCTCACCAACTTTATGTTGACGTTTTAAGCATGTTTATTCTCAGGTGATAACTAAAAGCTTCCGCTGCAACATGTTGAATTTAAGCAAGATCTTGAGTATGCATATTTGTGTCAAAAATAAAACTGCATATCGGAGGATTTGTAATGTAAAATATGTTGGAGGTCGTATTGTTATTATCACATGTAAAGTTTGTAAGTCTAAGATTATCGCTAAATGATAATCATTATTAAGTTGTTTAAACCTTGTATTTGTAATAAAAGATATGGTTTGTATTGTAAAAACGAATGCAGTTTTTGAAAAATGTCGCATATAGAGGTCAATACCTCGCGATGAAATCATATGTTATTGTATTCGTCCTTAGGGTTAAGGTCGGGTTTTGACATGTGGTATCAGAGCGTTGGTCTTAGAGAACCAGAAAATTTGCATTAGTGTGTCTTATCGAGTTTGTTAGGATGCATTAGTGAGTCTGGACTTTGACCGTGTTTGATTTAGAAAACTATTGCTTATCCCTGTTGGTTAAAAAAATTAATATGTAAATATTATGTGATACTAACATGCTAGTTGTTATGTCATAGATGTCTAGCTTAGAACTTGTTATCACATTCAGCGACTCCGAACCAGAATCTTCAGATGGTGTTCCAGTCATTAACCTATCCGATGATGAAAACGACACCTTTGGGGAAGACTCACAAGTTCCGGATGAATCAATTGAAGAGGAACCGGAAAGTGATCCTGAGGAGGAAGAAATACAGGAAATTACGAAAGACAAGTTCGAACGAGGAAAGAAACGAAAGGCTACTGAAATGGAAAATCTAAATCCCGAGTCTAGAGAGGATGTTGTGGCACCAACTCCACCAGATACTTCCACACCTATTCCCGCTATTCCTATTAGTTCTATCCCAACATCCAGTTCTTCGGTTCCTCAGCCAAAACGCAGGGAGACAACCAGGATAACCTTTAAGCGATTTCTTTGAACACAAACGCTTTGGGTTAAATGATGCGCTGTTGTTTTAAACCATGGGATTATATAATGTTTTGTATAATATTACTAGTGTGGTTTGCTTAATGTTTGATGTAAGATAAGCATATGTAAAATAGTGAAGTGTGAAATGCAATAATTTTCCATGGTTGAGTATTATTTGGGTGATAGTAATTGATTTTCGTACTAAGCTATTAAGTATGAACTTTAACGGGTAGGTACTACCCTAGGTATAATTATAAAACGCTAATAAGAAGAAAAGGCTTTTATAATAATAACTGGTTCATATTATTAATAAGCTACGATGTACTGTAAATACATACTACATCTATAATATTCCATGTGAATAATTATTTTTTTTTCCATTTTTATTGAAGATTATGGCGCGATTGAACTGAATGACGGAACAAGAAATCCAGGAACTCATCAATCAGCGAGTGAATGACAGAATGTTATGGGTCGAGGCTGCAAGAGGTGCTGCAGTTAGCCCAAATCTTCGTGTGGGATGCACTTACAAAACTTTTCAAGGTTGCAAGCCCTCATCATTCAGTGGAACAGAAGGACCGGTCGGTTTAACCCGGTGGATCGAAAAGATTGAGTCTGTGTTTAAAATCAGTGGTTGTATTGAGAAGGACATGACCAAGTATGCATCATGCACCTTATAGGATAGTGCACTCACGTGGTGGAAAAACTATGTGAAGGCCGTAGGAGGAGATGTAGCTTATGATACTCCCTGGGAAGAATTCAAAACAATGCTAATCAACGAGTATTGTCCAAGGAACGAGGTTTGGAAGTTGGAAGCTGAATTACGAAGCCTGAAAGTTGTTGGTACTGAACTCATCAACTACAATTAGCGATTCATGGAATTAGCTTTGCTATGTCCCGAATTAGTACCAACCGAAGAACGAAAGATTGAACTGTACAAAGACGGTTTGCCTAAAAAGGTCAAGGCAAATGTTACAGCATCCAAACCCAAGACTATTCATGAAGCTATCACCATGGCGAATGAGTTGATGGACCAGATTATTCTAGATAAGAACACCGATGTCAAGACATCGGGAAACAAAAGAAAGTGGGAAGGTAATCATCAACAATCCAACAAGAAACAAGAAACCACGCAAGGTGCGGGTAGCGGTTCGAACTCAGGTTACAAGGGATGAAATCCTTTATGTAACAAATGCCACAAACATCACTCTGGTTATTGTAATGTGGGGTGCAACAATTGTAATCGAAAAGGTCATCTTGCTGAAGATTGTAGGGTTTCCGCTACAAATACAAACGGTACCAAGACTCCTGCCACCAATGCAAATAGAACTGCCTTGGCCACTGTTACTTGTTATGGGTGTGGGAAACAGGGTCATTATAAGAGTCAGTGCCTGAATCCAGAGAAGAATAATGGATCTGCACGTGGAAGAGCATTTGTTATTAATGCTAGAGAGGCGTATGAAGACCTGGAGCTTGTTACGGGTACGTTTACCATTAATAACTTATCCGCATCTATTATATTTGATACTGGTGCCGATAGAAGTTACGTGTGTAGAGACTTTCATGCTAAATTGAATTGTTCATCATTACCTCTAGATGCTAAGTACATGATTGAGTTAGCTAATGGTAAACTAATTAAAGCCGATAAAATTTGCCGTGATTGTAAAATAAATTTAGCCGGAGAAACATTTAAAATTGATTTGATACCCGTAGAATTAGGAAGTTTTGATGTAATAGTCGGCATGGACTGGATGTCCAAAATAGGAGCTGAAGTTGTGTGCGCCAAGAAGGCAATTCGCATTCCTCGTAAGGATAGAACGCCATTAATGATTTATGGAGAGAAGGGTAACTCAAAACTAAAACTCATTAGTTGTTTGAAAGCTCAAAAGTGCTTGAAGAAAGGGTGCTATGCTATCCTAGCACATGTTAATAAAGTCGAAACGAAGGAAAAAGTGAAGAGCATCAACGACGTGCCTGTGGCAAGAGATTTTCCTGAAGTATTTCCGGAAGAGTTGCCGGGATTACCTCCATTTAGATCTGTAGAATTTCAAATAGATCTAGTACCAGGAGCTGCACCAGTGGCTCGTGCTCCATATAGACTTGCACCATCTGAGATGAAAGAGTTACAAAGCCAGTTACAAGAATTACTGGACCGCGGTTTCATTCGACCGAGCACTTCACCGTGGGGAGCTCCGATTTTATTCGTCAAGAAGAAAGATGGATCTTTCCGAATGTGTATAGATTATCGTGAATTAAATAAGTTAACTATCAAGAATCGGTATCCACTACCGAGAATTGATGACCTATTTGATCAATTACAAGGATCATGTGTGTACTCGAAAATCGACTTAAGATCGGGCTATCATCAATTACGTGTCAAAGAAGAAGATATTCCGAAAACTGCTTTTCGGACACGCTACGGTCATTATGAATTTTTGGTCATGCCGTTTGGGTTGACTAATACGCCAGCTGTATTCATGGACCTCATGAATTGAGTTTGTAGTCCGTATTTAGATAAGTTTGTTATCGTTTTCATTGACGATATTCTTATCTATTCCAAGAGTGAGCAAGAGCATGAGCAGCATTTAAGGTTGGTATTAGAATTGTTAAGAAAAGAACAGTTATACGCCAAATTTTCTAAGTGTGCATTTTGGTTGAAAGAAGTGCAATTTCTTGGCCACGTTGTTAGTAGCAAAGGAATTCAGGTTGATCCAGCTAAAATTGAGGCCATTGAAAAATGGGAGACTCCTAAGACACCAACGCATATACGCCAATTTTTGGGTTTAGCCGGTTATTATAGAAGGTTTATTCAAGATTTTTCCCGAATAGCTAAACCATTGACAGCGTTAACACAAAAAGGGAAGAAGTACGAATGGACTTCTGAGCAGGAGAGTGCATTTCAATTACTGAAGAAGAAGTTGACTACAGCACCTATTTTATCATTACCTGAAGGGAACGATGATTTTGAGATATATTGTGATGCTTCGTGACAAGGTTTTGGTTGCGTCCTTATGCAACGGAAGAAGGTTATAGCATACGCATCCCGACAATTGAAGATTCATGAGCGGAATTATACGACGCATGATTTAGAATTGGGAGCAGTAGTGTTTGCAATGAAGATATGGAGACACTACTTATATGGGGTTAAATGCACTGTGTTTACCGATCATAAAAGCCTTCAACATATCTTCGATCAGAAACAGCTGAACATGAGGCAACGTAGGTGGGTCGAGCTGATAAACGACTATGATTGTGAGATTTGCTATCATCCCGGGAAAGCGAATGTAGTGGCCGACGCTCTAAGCAGAAAGGAACGAGAACCAATTCGAGTACGAGCAATGAACATAAAAATTCGCATGAATCTCAACTCACAAATCAAAGAGGCTCAACGAGAAGCTCTTACTAAAGAAAACATAGGAAATGAAATAATGAAGAAGTATGAGAAGCAACTCGTTATGCGGGAAGACGGAATTCGATTTTTTGCAAACCGTATTTGGGTACCAAAGTTGGGTGGATTAAGGAAGTTAATATTGAATGAGGCACATAAGACAAGATACTCGATACATCCTGGAGTTGGAAAGATGTATCAAGATCTTAAGACGCATTATTGGTGGCCTAATTTGAAGACAGACGTTGCAACATATGTTGGGGAATGTTTAACTTGTTCCAAAGTCAAAGCAGAACACCAGAAGCCGTCAGGATTACTTCAACAACCAGAAATCCCAGAATGGAAATGGGACGGTATTAACATGGATTTCATCACAAAGTTACCTAAGACTGCCTGGGGTTATGACACCATTTGGGTAATAGTTGATCGTCTCACCAAATCTGCACATTTCTTGCCTATAAAGGAAACGGATAGAATGGAGAAACTATTACGATTATACATAAAGGAAATTGTTTCAAGGCATGGAATACCTATTTCCATTATATCCGATCGTGATAGTAGATTTACATCAAAGTTTTGGCAATCACTACAGGAGGCCTTGGGAACTCGTTTGGATATGAGCACCGCATATCATCCACAAACTGACGGGCAGAGTGAAAGAACAATTCAGACTCTTGAAGACATGCTCAGGGCATGTGTGATCGATTTTGGAAACGGATGGGATAAATATCTACCATTAGCAGAATTCTCATATAATAACAGTTATCATGCGAGCATTAAAGCTGCACCATTCGAAGCACTGTATTGAAGGAAGTGTAGATCCCCTATCTGTTGGAATGAAGTAGGAGATCGACAATTAACTGGTCCCGAGATCATACACGAAACGACTGAGAAGATAGTACAAATCAAGGAGAGATTGAAAACAGCCCGTAGTCGCCAAAAGAGCTACGCCGATGTCCGAAGGAAACCATTAGAGTTTCAGATCGGTGACATGGTTATGTTAAAGGTGTCGCCTTGGAAAGGTGTAATACGTTTCGGTAAAAGGGGTAAACTGAACCCAAGGTATGTAGGCCCGTTCAAGATCATCGAACGCATTGGACCGGTAGCTTATCGACTCGAGTTGCCGCAACAACTCGCCGGAGTACATAATACATTTCACGTATCAAACCTTAAGAAATGTCTTGCAAAGAAAGATCTCACCATTCCTCTTGAAGAAATCCAAGTCGACGAGAAACTACAATTCATAGAAGAACCAGTCGAAATCATGGACCGTGAAGTTAAACAACTCAAGCAGAGCAACATACCGATCGTTAAGGTTCGTTAGAATGCTCGAAGGGGTCCCGAGTTTACTTGGGAACGAGAGGATCAGATAAAATGAAAGTACCCACATTTGTTTCCCGAGAACGCAAAATAGGTACAATTTTAAAATTTCGGGACGAAATTTATTTAACGGGTAGGTACTGTAACGACCCGGATTTTTCCGATCATTTTATACCTATGAGATTAATATTTATATAAATTAAACCTTACCAACATGATAAGTAATCTAAATTGTTGAGATTTATGTTTTTAAAAAGAGTTTTACACAACGTTTGACCGTCCAATTTGACCGATGATATCACGAACTATATAACAAACGATAATTATACGTTTGTGTATATATATGTATTTATATATATTTAACATGATCTAAGAATGGTTTAACATCTTATTGTGTACTAATAACAATAAGTTATAAGTATACTTTGAGACTACTAACTTAAGTTTTCAAAATGATAACTATACGTAACGTTATTTGACATATATACCTTTAACCTATAATACTTATACAAGTATCATATAAATATGTATTTAATCACTTTTAAAGGGCTTATATACATAAAACAATATAAGTATATTTACAAAAGATAGCTATATTTGAATTCTCGTTCCGTTTCCTCAAAATTTCTACATGTATACCTAGAGTATATGTACTCGTATCATACCCAGCTCCTATACGTATTTACTATTAGTATATACACATCACAATCACTTTATTAGCAGCCATGAGTTAGCCAATTTTGGATCTTAGCATGCATGATTAATCAATTTGGCATATTACAAGACTTTTGCACAATATTACAAATTTATACATCTTTTCACCACCATTTATACTCCATTCCAATTTCATTTTTACTACACATTTTCTCTAACCAAAAACATACTCTTAGGAACCTTAAGTGTTCTTCACAATCTCAGTAAATAACCATGAAGATCTAGCTTCAAAAACAAGCCTTAATCATCATAATAAATTCCTTACAAGAAAACTTCAATAATCCTTCCAAAAATACAAGTTTACTTCCAACCTTTTGATCCAACTCCACCACTCTTTTGGTTCTAAGATTTTTCTCATCTTTTTACAGTAACTTTGTCCAAGTAACTTGAGGTAGTAACCTTGTTCATAACCTTATTCGATTCATATTTATATAGCTATCTTATTTTGTGTTGTAAAATTTTAATAACAAGAACATAGTTTGAATGATTTCAAACTTGTTTGCAAACTAAATAGATCCTTCTAACTTAACTTTTAAAACACTTCAAGATCTGTAATATATCATAATGATATGCTAACTTAACAAGATATAACTTGGTTTTACAAAGAACATCTTAAAAACTGAATCTACGTCGTCGGAGTGCAACCGGGGGCTGTTTTGGGTTGGATAATTAAAAACCATCTTAAGCTTTGAATTGGAAGTTTATGTTCTGGAAAAATGATATTTCTTATGAATATGTTAACACATAAAAATTTCATGGTTTAACTCAAAGTGTAAGTATTTTTAGAAAAATGATCATTAAATGTTGTTTTTATGATGGAAAATGATCACTTTCATAAGTTTCACCAAAGTTTGACCTATAACCTGTGATTTTGAATACAACCTAAGGTATTTTCAGTTCATATTCTTAAAATTTGACTCGATCCAAGGAAGTGGCAAGTTGAACCAACAAAAACGGAGTTGTAATGAAGAAACTACGACTAAAACAAGATCGGGTATCCGAAGCTAGTTTAGCTACGAAAATATTTGGAGAAAAATTAAATTAATCATATATTTCTAATTAATATGATATTTCATATATATTTACTTATGATTTGATTTTATATATTTCAGGACCACCCGTAAACAACACGAGAAGATTAATCATAAGACCTCATGATTGTACGCAACACGTCATTTGACAACACGGTACTTTATGTACGCAACACGTCACTTGACAACATGGTACCATGGGTCGAGATTAATTCTGATCAATACGAATACGATGGGGTCTTTATTTATTTTATTTAAACAACTAATTATGGACCACTAACATCGGACTGCTAACTACGGACTAAGAAAATATTAAAAGTATTAAAAGTATATATATATATATATATATATATATGTATATATATATATATGTATATATATATATATATATATATATATATATATATATATATATATATATATATATATATATATATATGTAACGATTACTTAAAAAGAAAATATGTTGATATATTATATATATGGTTAGGTTCGTGATATCTATCGGAGACCAAGTCGTGATAAATACCTTCATGGCAAAAGTGAGTATATAGTCCCACTTTTAAACTCTAAATATTTCGGGATGAGAATACATGCATTTTATGATTTACGTTATGGACACAAGTGATTAAAAATATATATTCTACGTTGAGTTGTACCACTGGCATACTTCCTTGTAACTTGGTAACTATTATTTACATGAGGTATTGTAAACGCGAATCCTGTTGATAGATCTATCGGGCCTGACAACCCCAACCGGACTGGACGACCAGTATTCAACGGTTGCACAGTACTTCGTTTTGGTAACTACACTTGGTACGGTGTAGTAAGATTTCATAATAAAGGGAATATGCGACGTTGATTAAATGTTAAGTATGGTTATCAAGTGCTCAACAACTTAGAATATTTTTATTAAAACGTTTATATATGAAATCTTGTGGTCTATATTTATAACGCTGCCGACATTAAACCTATATCTCACCAACTTTATGTTGACGTTTTAAGCATGTTTATTCTCAGGTGATAACTAAAAGCTTCCGCTGCAACATGTTGAATTTAAGCAAGATCTTGAGTATGCATATTTGTGTCAAAAATAAAACTGCATATCGGAGGATTTGTAATGTAAAATATGTTGGAGGTCGTATTGTTATTATCACATGTAAAGTTTGTAAGTCTAAGATTATCGCTAAACGATAATCATTATTAAGTTGTTTAAACCTTGTATTTGTAATAAAAGCTATGGTTTGTATTGTAAAAACGAATGCAGTTTTTGAAAAATGTCGCATATAGAGGTCAATACCTCGCGATGAAATCATATGTTATTGTATTCGTCCTTAGGGTTAAGGTCGGGTTTTGACAACGGGGTTCCTATATCTATTGTTTCGGACAGAGATACTCGTTTTACATCTCGGTTTTGGGAAAAGTTTCACGAAGATATGGGTACGCAATTGAAATTGAGCACGGCGTATCATCCTCAAACGGACGGTCAAACCGAACGTACAAATCAAACATTGGAGGATATGTTACGGGCGTGTATTATTGATTTCGGTGGTAGTTGGGATGAGCATTTGCCTTTGGTGGAATTCTCGTACAATAATAGTTATCACACTAGTATCGGGATGCCACCTTATGAGATGCTTTATGGGCGTAGGTGTCGAACTCCAATTTGTTGGGGTGAAGTGGGTCAAGGAGAAATCGGGAGTACCGATTTGGTTTTGGAGACAAATAACAAAATTGATATTATTCGGGATCATTTAAAGAAGGCTCAAGATAGACAAAAGTCGTATGCCGATAAACGTAGACGAACGATCGAATTTCAAGAAGGTGACATGGTGATGCCTAAGGTTTCGCCATGGAAAGGGATTATTCGTTTTAGAAAATGGGGGAAGTTAGCTCCTCGGTTTATTGGTCCATTTAAAGTTTTGGATCGTGTTGGTGAAGTTGCTTATCGTTTGGAATTACCCGAAGAGCTTGCGGGGATCCATAATACATTTCATGTTTCCCATCTCCGTAAGTGTCTTGCGGATGATTCTTCATGGGTGCCGTTAGACGAGATTGAACTAAACAATAAGTTAGAGTATATTGAGGAACCGATTGCTATCCTCGATGAGAAGGTCAAAAGGTTGAGACATAAGGAGGTTAGGACTTTTAAAGTCCAATGGCATCGTAGTAAAGGTTCCGAGTTTACTTGGGAGCCCGAAGAATTCGTGTTAGTTTATCTTCCTTCTTGTCATGCGGCTTGGATCGCGAGGACGCAATCCGAATAAGTGGGGGAGAGTTGTAAGACCCAAATATTTCATCGTACATATGCGTAAATATGATCTTTGAAGTGTGGGTGTTCGTTTCATAATTTAAAAAGAAGGCAGAATCTGGTCTGGGCGTTTGGCGCGCCGCGCCGTTTGTCTGTGACAGATTCCTTCTTTCTTTTAAATTAGATATTTTGAGGGCAATTTGGTAAATTCACAAAAGGGCCGACTTTAAGGCCTTAGATCAGTTTATGGAGCCTCATTAACTCCATTTCCATCTACTTCAACCTCATCCATTCAATTCTAGAGAGAAAGTGATAATCTAGTGAGAGAAAACTCATTTTTGGAGAAGAAGAAGGAGGATTCTTGCTTAAGCTCAAGTTCTAAAGTTGTTCATCTACTTCCTAGCTACGTTTTGGTGGTAATGGTATGCTTTAATCTTGATTTCTTGATTCAATTTTGTGTAAGGGTTAGAGTTAGGGTTTATGGTGAACTTAAAACCCACTTTGTTAGTAAATTGGGTGTTTTGGGTGAATTTGGGTTATGTTGACTCAAAGAGGACTAACTAGGGTTTTTCAAGTATTAATTGTTGTTAATAAACCTTAAGTAGTTAGTAAATTGCTAACACACCTATATATATGTAAGTGGGCATTGTGTGGGTTAATGGGTGACCCGAAATGGGTGTGTTGACCTTAAATTGGTCAAACGGGTCAAAATGGACCTAGGTTGGTTAATGTTTGTGATTAATGCATAAACTTAGTGTTAAAAGGTGTTTTAAGACCTAACTTGGCTAATGTTAGGGTTTTGGCGAAAGATGACCCAATTTTAGGGTTAAGTGTTCAAATGGGTCAAAATGACCTAGTAGTGGTGAGTGTTGTGGGTTTGACCAACTTGGATGGTTGATTGATTATATGTACTTTGTAATAGGTGCGTTACCTTGAAGATTCAAGCTTGGTTTATTGATTCACCTAAGGCGTAAGGTGAGTGGAATAAGTATACATGTACGTATATGATGTGTTTACTTGTAGAAATGGATATGTGTTGTCCATGTTAGCGATATATGCGTTGTACGCTAACGGTTTTAAGAACGGATATATGTTGTCCAATTTAGTGTTATATGTGTTGTACACTAATGATTTATGAATGGATATGTGTTGTCCAATTTAGTGTTATATGTGTTGTACACTAACGATTTTATAAACGGATATGTGTTGTCCAAGGGTTAGTGATATATGTGTTGTGCACTAACGGTTGTTATGAACACCAATGGGAAATTAGAGTACCATTCCTTTTTTGATTGGTTAACCATGGTTATATGAATTGTGCATTAGCATACTTAATTATGAACTATATGCTTTTGTTGTTGCTAGCTCAATGTGAATTGCGGTTATTGGTATATGCATAATGTTTTGGATGGTTGTCGAATTGCTAGCTTGTGTACGGTATTGTGTAAGTGTTTACAAGTAGATATATTATATATGTGTATGTATAATTATTGCATTCACTAAGCTTTTCTTACCCTCTCGTTGTTTACCTTTTTATAGGTTCGGTTGTGGACAAGGGTAAGGGCATTATTTTAGAGTAGAGTTCCCGCTTGTTGATAGGGGATGCCATTTGGAAGTGTTAGCTTTTGGAGTTTGACCGAGGCTTGGGTAGTTTAACCCCAAACACCATGCTCGTAATGCCGTTTGGTATTTAAACTTAATGTGGTCGAAACTCAAACTTTTGTATGAAACTCGTAAAACGGCCGATGTGGGCCCCGCTTTATAAAACTTATTTTATGTTTGAATCGTGTTAGTTTTACATATTGGAACTTGTTGTTAAAAGCGTTTCGTCTAAAGATGTCGGGAAGTGGCCAACCTTTTTCACGTTTAAAGACTTTTTGGACAGACCAGTTTGGTGTGCCGCGCGGCCATATGGCACGCCGCGCTATTTGCTGAACAGAGAAATAAATTTTTTTTTTGGTGATATTTCGAGCGGGTTTGTTCGTGGTTTGGTGTGGGTTGTTACAATTGAATTGTTGAATGATTACGACTTTGAGATTCGTTACCACCCGAGGAAGGCGAATGTGGTAGCCGACGCTTTGAGTAGAAAGGACAGAGAACCCATTCGAGTAAAAGCTATGAATATAATGATTCACAATAACCTTACTACTCAAATAAAGGAGGCGCAACAAGGAGTTTTAAAAGAGGGAAATTTAAAGGATGAAATACCCAAAGGATCGGAGAAGCATCTTAATATTCGGGAAGACGGAACCCGGTATAGGGCTGAAAGAATTTGGGTACCAAAATTTGGAGATATGAGAGAAATGGTACTTAGAGAAGCTCATAAAACCAGATACTCAATACATCCTAGAACGGGGAAGATGTACAAAAATCTCAAGAAACATTTTTGGTGGCCAGGTATGAAAGCCGATGTTGCTAAATACGTAGGGGAATGTTTGACGTGTTCTAAGGTCAAAGCGGAGCATCAGAAACCATCAGGTCTACTTCAACAACCCAAAATCCCGGAATGGAAATGGGAAAACATTACCATGGATTTCATCACTAAATTGCCAAGGACTGCAAGTGGTTTTGATACTATTTGGGTAATAGTTGATCGTCTCACTAAATCAGCACACTTCCTGCCAATAAGAGAAGATGACAAGATGGAGAAGTTAGCACGACTGTGTTTGAAGGAAGTCGTCTCCAGACATGGAATACCAATCTCTATTATCTTTGATAGGGATGGCAGATTTATTTCAAGATTCTGGCGGACATTACAGCAAGCATTAGGAACTCGTCTAGACATGAGTACTACCTATCATTCACAAACTGATGGGCAGAGTGAAAGGACGATACAAACACTTGAAGACATGCTACGAGCATGTGTTATTGATTTCGGAAATAGTTGGGATCGACATCTACCGTTAGCAGAATTTTCCTACAACAACAGCTACCATTCAAGCATTGAGATGGCGCCGTTTGAAGCACTTTATGGTAGAAAGTGAAGGTCTCCGATTTGTTGGAGTGAAGTGGGGGATAGACAGATTACAGGTCCGAAGATAATACAAGAAACTACCGAGAAGATCATCCAAATTCAACAACGGTTGAAAACCGCCCAAAGTCGACAAAAGAGCTACGCCGACATTAAAAGAAAAGATATAGAATTTGAAATTGGAGAGATGGTCATGCTTAAGGTTGCACCTTGGAAAGGCGTTGTTCAATTTGGTAAACGAGGGAAATTAAATTCAAGGTATATAGGACCATTCAAGATTATTGATCGTGTCGGACCAGTAGCTTACCGACTTGAATTACCACAACAACTCGTGGCTGTACATAACACTTTCCACATCTCAAATTTGAAGAAATGTTTTTCTAAAGAAGATCTCACTATTCCGTTAGACGAAATCCAAATCAACGAAAAACTTCAATTCGTCGAAGAACCCGTCGAAATAATGGATCGTAAGGTTAAAAGACTTAAGCAAAACAAGATACCAATTGTTAAAGTTCGATGGAATGCTCGTAGAGGACCCGAGTTCACATGGGAATGAGAAGATCAAGTGAAGAAGAAATACCCGCACTTATTTCCAGAAGATACGTCAACACCTCTAACTGCTTAAAAATTTCGGGACGAAATTTATTTAACGGGTAGGTACTGTAGTGACCCGAACTTTTCCATGTTTATATATATTAAATGAAATTGATATTTATATGATTAAGTGTTTCCAACATCTTAAGCAATCAAACTTGTTAAGACTTGATTAATTGAAATAGGTTTTATATAGACAATTGACCACCCAAGTTGACCGGTGATTCACGAACGTTAAAACTTGTAAAAACTATATGATGTCATATATATGGATATATATAGTTAAAATGGTATTATGATAAGTAAACATATCATTAAGTATATTAACAATGAACTACATATGTAAAAACAAGACTACTAACTTAATGATTTCGAAACGAGACATATATGTAATGATTATCGTTGTAATGACATTTAATTGTATATATATATATCATATTAAGATATATTAATATATCATAGTATCATGATAATGTAATAATTCAACATCTCATTTGATATAATAAACAATGGGTTAACAACACTTAACAGGATCGTTAACCTAAAGGCTTCAAAACAACATTTACATGTAACGACTAACGATGACTTAACGACTCAGTTAAAATGTATATACATGTAGTGTTTTAATATGTATTCATACACTTTTGAAAGACTTCAAGACATTTATCAAAATACTTCTACTTAACAAAAATGCTTACAATTACATCCTCATTCAGTTTCATCAACAATTCTACTCGTATGCACCCGTATTCGTACTCGTACAATACACAGCTTTTAGATGTATGTACTATTGGTATACACACTCCAATGATCAGCTCTTAGCAGCCCATGTAAGTCACCTAACACATGTGGGAACCATCATTTGGAAACTATCATGAAATATCTCATAAAATTACAAAAATATTAGTAATCATTCATGACTTATTTACATGTAAACAAAATTACACATCCTTTATATCTAATCCATATACCAACGACCAAAAACACCTACAAACACTTTCATTCTTCAATTTTCTTCATCAAATTGATCTCTCTCAACTTCTATCTTCAAGTTCTAAGTGTTCTTCATAAATTCTATAAGTTCTAGTTTCATAAAATCAAGAATACTTCTAAGTTTGCTAGCTTACTTCCAATCTTGTAAAGTGAACATCCAACCTCAAGAAATCTTTCTTATTTATAGTAAGATATATTTCTAATACAAGGTAATACTCATATTCAAACTTTGATTCAATTTCTATAACTATAACAATCTTATTTCGAGTGGAAATCTTACTTGAACTTGTTTTCGTGTCATGATTCTGCTTCAAGAACTTTCAAGCCATCCAAGGATCCTTTGAAGCTAGATTTATTTTTATTATTTCCAGTAGGTTTATCCACAAAACCTGAGGTAGTAATGATGTTCATAACATCATTCGATTCATATATATAAAACTACCTTATTCGAAGGTTTAAACTTGAAATCACTAGAACATAGTTTAGTTAATTCTAAACTTGTTCGCAAACAAAAGTTAATGCTTCTAAATTGACTTTTAAAATTAACTAGACACATGTTCTATATCTATATGATATGCTAACTTAATGATTTAAAATCTGAAAATACGAAAAACACCGTAAAACTGGATATACGCCGTCGTAGTAACACCGCGGGCTGTTTTGGGTTAGTTAATTAAAAACTATGATAAACTTTGATTTAAAAGTTGTTCTTCTGGGAAAATGATTTTTCTTATGAACATGAAACTATATTCGAAAATCATGATTAAACTCAAAGTGGAAGTATGTTTTCCAAAATGGTCATCTAGACGTCGTTCTTTCGACTGAAATGACTACCTTTACAAAAATGACTTGTAACCTGTATTTCCAACTATAAACTTATACTTTTTCTGTATAGATTCATAAACTTAAGTTCAATATGAAACCATAGCAATTGGATTCACTCAAAACGGATTTAAAACGAAGAAGTTATGGGTAAAACAAGATTGGATATTTTTACTTGTTGTAGCTACGTGAAAATTGGTAACAAATCTATATTAATCATATCCTAGCTAAATTATATTGTATAATACATATATTCTAATATATTATGTAATCTTGGGAAACCATAGATACGTATGCAAATGTTTTGACATATCATATAGACCCATCTATATATATTATTTGGAACAACCATAGACACTCTATATGCAGTAATGTTGGAGTTAGCTATACAGGGTTGAGGTTGATTCCAAAAATACATATACTTTGAGTTGTGATCTAGCCTAAGACGTGTATACACTGGGTCGTGGATTGGGTCAAGATAATATATCAATTTATTTCTGTACATCTAACTATGGACAACTAGTTGTAGGTTACTAACGAGGATAGCTGACTTAATAAACTTAAAACATTAAAACATATTAGAAATGTTGTAAATATATTTTGAACATACGTTGATATATATGTACATATTTTTTATAGGTTCGTGAATCGACCAGTGGCCAAGTCTTACTTCCCGACGAAGTAAAAATCTGTGAAAGTGACTTATAGTCCCACTTTTAAAATCTAATATTTTTGGGATGAGAATACACGCAGCTTTATAAATGTTTTACAAAATAGACACAAGTACATGAAACTACTTTCTATGGTTGAACGATCGAAGCCGAATATGCCCCTTTTATTTGGTAACCTAAGAATTAGTAAACCAGTCTACTAATTGACGCGAATCCTAAAGATAGATCTATTGGGCCCAACAAACCCCATCCGTTGTAGCAGATGCTTTAGTACTTCAATTTTTTATATCATGTCCGATGGATGTCCCGGAATGATGGGGATATTCTTATATGCATCTTGTTAATGTCGGTTACCAGGTGTTCACCGTATGAATGATTTTTATCTCTATGTATGGGATGTGTTGAAATATGAAATCTTGTGGTCTATTATTATGATTTGATAATATATAGGTTAAACCAATAACTCACCAACATTTTTGTTGACGTTTTAAGCATGTTTATTCTCAGGTGATTATTAAGAGCTTCTGCTGTTGTATACTAAAATAAGGACAAGATTTGAAGTCCATGCTTGTATGATATTATGTAAAACTGCATTCAAGAAACTTATTTTTGATGTAATATATTCATATTGTAAACCATTATGTAATGGTCGTGTGTAAACGGTATATTTTAGATTATCATTATTTGGTAATCTACTTAATGCTTTTTAAACCTTTATTGATAAAATAAAGGTTATGATTGTTTTAAAAATGAATGCAGTGTTTGAAAAACGTCTCATATAGAGGTCAAAACCTCGTGACGAAATCAATTAATATGGAACGTTTATAATCAATATGAACGGGACATTTCAGAGGGTGGCTGTACAGGTGCATCATCAGGGTCCTTATCTGAATCCTCGTCACTAGAGTCGTCATAGGATGAGTCGTTGGATGAAGAATCGGCGGATGATGGGTCGTCTAGATCGGCTGGGGGTGGCTGTACGGGTGGCTCTCCTCGGGCGGCCATCATCTGTCGGTATTTGGCGGGCCCGATCGGCACGAGACTTCCATCAGGAAGGCGTCGGCACCAATGGTTATGCTCATTACGGACTAGACCTTCCCCAAGTTCCGCGAAAATTACAGCACCACCGGAATGGTGCTGTGGCTCCGAGGGTCCTGGGGCAAGTGGAGCTGGAATCTCCTGTAGGTCCTCAGCTCCGTCAGAGGTGATCACTGGGCCGGGCGCATGGCTACTAGCTCCGGAGGATGAAGTGCCAGAGTCACTGGAAGGTGTAGATGACGGGATCGAGTCAGCAACAACGGTAGGTGAGGTGGCCGATGAGTTCGATTCGCTCTCCAAGCGAATGATAGTGGGCGGTTCATCCGACATCTGAACAAGGAAAAATTACTTTTTCCATGTCAGTAAGTCATAAAGCAAGCACGTATTAGGCAAATTAACTACGACAGTCTAAATCATGTATAGCAGTAAGTAGCATGGAAATAATGACAAGTATCATGCAATCGAAAGCAGATAGTAGCATGCAGTAGTGAAATCATGTAGTAGCATATGGCATATAGCAGTAAAAGTAAGCAGCAGCATGCAGTAAATTCCGCAGAAACAAGTAAACTAGCAAGTTGTAGATTAGTCCTATTAGTGAATCCTACTCGGTCGGGTCTTGACTCACTAATGCAACCTAATTCCCTACAACCAATGCTCTGATACCAAATGTGATACCCCGTACAAAACCATCGTGTACGAATCATCAACAACAGGATCATTACAAGGTCAAATACTATATGCGGTTTCAAAAGAAGTTTGCATTCATGAATAAAGGTGATGTCCTAACCAACATCAAATGTCTTACAACAAAAGTATGCTTCAATGAACAGAAGCAATTAGTAATAGTGCGTGACCCAATGGTCGTTACAAATCATTGTTTCAAAAGGTAACATAGTTTGATTGCAAATAAAACGTTTCATGCGGTGACAACTCTAACAAGCGCAGCGGGTGTCTACAAGGCATGACTAGTACAACAACGGAAGCAAGCAACCTTAAGCACCTGAGAAAAACATGCTTAAAAATGTCAACACAAAGGTTGGTGAGCTATAGTTTAAGTATAACAGTATGTAAGGTAGGCCACGAGATTTCAGTGCTTCAACAGCGTTTCAAAACAGTATGTAAAGTATATGTTTAACCGTGGGCACTTGGTAACTAACTTAACGTTTATCACCCCCTAAAAGTACACTTGACGAGTGCGTATGTTTACGAAGTATTAAACACCCGTTAGATACTAGCGCTACTAGCCCGAGTGGGGATGTCAAACCCTATGGATCCATATCTAAGATTCGTGTTCACCGGTTCAAAGACCAATGACTAAACGTTACCGAGCTAAGGGGAAAGTTTATGCCGTTGTATAACCCACACATATATAAAGTTTAATTACTCGTGCCTA
Organism: Rutidosis leptorrhynchoides; assembly: GCF_046630445.1. Taxonomy (NCBI): domain Eukaryota; kingdom Viridiplantae; phylum Streptophyta; class Magnoliopsida; order Asterales; family Asteraceae; genus Rutidosis; species Rutidosis leptorrhynchoides. The sequence continues at coordinate 404,997,382 of NC_092336.1, read as the reverse complement.
GTTTGTAAAACATAAAATGTACATGTATTCTCAGTTTCCAAAATAGTTAAAGTAAAAAGTGATGCTATAACTCACAGTGAAAAAGTAGTAGTAAATTTGACTCGGGAAAAGTAAGCAAGTATGTAGGTCCGAAAAGTCCTCAACCTAAGTCAAAAGTTACTAAGTCAGTAAATCGTCCCATTAGGTTTAAATGTATATAAATTAGGTCTTAAGTATCATCATCATTCATCATCAAACAAAAGTGTAAAGTAAGTTTCATTCAAGAAAAGAGTTTAAAACAAAGGCTGAATTCGATCAGTCACCACGGCCTCTATACCTACTGAAATGAGGTGAGACTAGTGGCCATGGCTCCGTATATGAGTCCTTTAGTTGCTGTAAAAATTACAGAACCAAACTCGTCTTTGTTTGACCGTGGCGACGGTTTAAGTGCGAGTAGGTCAGAATTTTCAGCACAACGTTAAAAGGACATAGTGACGTTCGGAGGGCCATTGATCTTAAACCGTAACTCGGATTAAGACGAGTCTTAAACAAAAAATTATCTACTCGAACAGAACTAACTGAAAATAAACTTTATAGTAGCCCATGTGGTATAATCAGTTCCAGAAAACAGTAGCTTTAGTGTTCCGGTGGGTTCTTGGTGTTCGATGCTCATCACGGTTCTCATCCTTGATGCATATAGCTTCAAGTGTACAACTCGTTGATGTGTTTGCATCATATTAACTAGGGTTTGACCATCATAACACTTGTGTAAGTCTAAGATATGTAGCACAACTCAATTAAGGGTTGTAAGTAGTTTGATGAACCAAAGTTACATCAAGATCTTAGATCCGACACATACATGAACTCTAATAGTGATATTAACCAAGTTTTGACTATCATGACACTTGTGTAAGTCTAAGATATGTAGCACAACTCACTTAAGAGTTGTATGAAGTTTGATGAACCAAAGTTGCATCAAGATCTTAGATCCAACACATACATGAACTCTAAAAGTAATAATAAGCTATAAACTTGAAAGTAACCTTATATAAACAAGATCTTAAGTTTGTAGAACATAGTTCTTAGTTAGATCTTGAAGATCCTAGACCCAAAAGTCTACATCTAACATAAGTGTACAAAGTTATAATTAAAAGTTTTACTTACATGTTCTTGAACTTACAAAGTAGTTTCAAGAAATATGAGATCAAGATTTACTAGTAATATTTGACCAAATTAACAACACTACAACTTTAAATAAATGAAATGAAGAAATAAATTAAAACTACAAGTATTATGTTCATATTTGCTTCCTACTTAAGAAGATTTAAACCAAAGTTTAGATCTTAAGAATTCAAGTCTACAAAACATAAACATAAAGAAGATTATAAAACTTATGAACTTTTAGTCTTGAAAACACTTAAATGTAGAACCACAAACTAACAAGTTTGAGTTCTTGTTCTTGGTTCTTCATCAACAAAAGAGTGAAGAAACAAGATTCATGGAGATGCAAACTAACAAGTTTGATCTCTAACAACAAATAACAAACAATATTCAAGTAACAATTCAAGTTAAAGATGATGATACATGGATGTGGGTTACGGTTTTTAGAGAGGAAAAAGGAGAGAAATAATCTTGTTACTTACTAGTTTTTGAGAGAAGAAATGAGAGAAAATGGAGTGTTGTATGAATGTGTGTGTAAAGGAAGCAAAGTCTAGTGTATAAGTAACAAAAATTGAAGAAAAAAATAAAAAAAGAAACTCCCTCCATGCTTACAAGAGTGGACGGTTTTTGCAACTAAAATGGGAAGTCAAATGGCAAACTTTCAAACATGGGAAGGATGTGTTAGCTAGAATGAGTAACAAGTTAAAATAACTCTTACATGCTTGAGACAACTTGGTCTCCTAACTAGCTTAATTAACCATGATTATCCTTAATGTAATACTAACATAATACATGGGCTTACAAGTCCATTAAAAGTGTAGGGTGGGCTTACTAGTTCAAATCCATTAATAAAAGGTTCAAGCCCAAGTATGCAACAATTAAATAAATCAAGCCCAAGTAATTAACTAGTTACTTTAGTTAATTAAAAATGATTAATAATAAATAATCATGAATGTATATATTATTCAAAAATATTATTCGTGAAAAGTACGCGTGTCACAAAGACTTGTCGGGCCATGGAAAGTTAAATACGGTAACAAGTAAATGTAATAAAATACATTTAGTAAAGCGCAAGTATTAATAATAAATATTAATAATAAACGTTGGAAAATTCCAGGTTGTTACACAACGGATGACCCGACAATAAGCGTAAAAAGATATTGTACATTTTAGTGACAAAATTCAACATGTAACTTCCGGGTACAATAATTTTATACACACTAAAGGTAGTCAGCCTTTAGGGTCGTCTATAGAAAACTTGTTATACCTTTTAATTTTGATTCTCAACAAGCATGAAACTCTATTGTTTGCAACCTTCGTAAATTATTGAACTTTTTTTTAAGAAAGATTAAAATTAAAGTAGAGATTGGAACTTTTCATGAATATATGAACAATTGAAATAGAAGCGATTTTTTAGGGAGAGCCGTCAAGGGCCAAAAACAAAGGGTTTTCATCAATAAATGAACTTTTTGTCAATAGATATTGAACTTTTATCTATAGTTTCTATTAAAATGCTATAATTATGTCATTATTAGGTTAATTCATTTGTTAAGAAAAAATCAAAAATAAAAAGAAAAAATCTAAGCAAGGTGAGTGATGTCATTAATCTAATAATTTTGAAATAAAATTAAATCTTATTAATTAATTATTATTATCAAATCTTGTTAATAATTATTTTAACTATTAAAATTAAATAATTTTGAATTATTTTAATTAATTTTTTTATTGAGTACGAGAAGGTATAAAAGCTAGGAGAAAGAAACCTATTCTAAATTTATATATTAATTACACTTTTAAAATAAAATGACAACTAATATTATCTTTTATGATTGAATGTGGATTGTTTAATATGCATTTTAGGTGTTTGAAGAAATATACCGCTGACAAGTTTCTTAGTCGGACTATGTGGTTTCACGGGTCATTAAACTAAATGACTTTAGCATTTACGTTCACTTAATACCTAAAACATATCATTAAACTGTTTCGTTTAAACAAACCCGTGGTTCCACGGGTCATTTCACTAGTTTATTAGTAAACACCATGGTGACTCCTCCGTGTCTTTAGAAGAGGTTTCCGGGCTAGCAATTGGTTTGCGATCTTCGTTGTCGATGAACGACGTCGTTATTGGTGAAGACTGAAAATGGTTCTCGATACGATGTTTCACGTGATATGTGTTCAATAGTAGTTTATCGATTGTTTGTTAGAGAGGTCCCAACCATGACAGAACTTCTTCCAGGACTAACCAACCATTCAGTACCACATCAGCACTTCCATCTCACTTTCTTCCCAGGACTAAACCCAGGACTAAAAACTCCCAACCATGACACTCCTTCCTTCCATATTTATATTTTCTATTTTAATTTTTTATATTATCAAATAATTACAATTATTTTAATAAAACTAAATTTTTTATTAAAAATAAAAAATCATTACAATAATTAAAAAACATTACAATAATTAAAAAAAATACATTAAAATAAAACATACAATTTGTTATAATAATAATAATAATATAGATATGGATAGTCAATTTTGGTGTATACATATAGTCAATTTTGGTACACAAAGTATGTATTTTTATATTGAGATTTTAGGCTATAAATACTCATGAATGCAAGCATTAAACTTGCACCATTTCTCACACTTACAAAGTGTTTCTTTCTTTCTCTCCATTATCATCTTTGTTCTTACACTTCATTATTAGTATTCTAAATCAAGAATCAAATCACTAAAGGTAGTTATAAGCCTACTGAATTATAACATCAAGAATCAAACCACTAAAGGTAGTTATAAGCCTACTGAATTATAACATCAAGAATCAAACCACTAAAGGTAGTTATAAGCCTACTGAATTATAACACGTTATCAGCACGATAATCTTAATACTAAATATGGTTGGCTCTGCCACCAAAATGATATATGGTCGGTTATACCACCAAAATGATATATGGTCGGTTATACCACCAAAATGATATATGGTCGGTTATACCACCAGAATGATATAGGTCGGTTATACCACCTGAAAAAATATATGGTCGACACTGTCGCCAAATTTTTCATTTATGTTTACTAATATTTATATTTTTGTTATATAACATTTATTTATGATTGCTTACACATGGTCGACACTGTCACCTACTTATCATTTATGTTATATTAAATTTATGTTTAATGTTTATATACTTATGAATATAAATTGACTCTAATTTATCATGATGTTTGTTTTAATTTTTGATAATAGAAAATGTCGAATCTGGAAAAGCTTAAATTTACTCCTTTAGAATCAACTGGAAACAACTACATGCCATGGGTTATAAAAGTAAAAATGCATCTTAAATCAATGGGCATTCTTGAAACCATAAATGAAAACAACACTTGTTCTGAAAAAGAACAAGCTACGGCATGTTGCTTTATTCATCAACATATTGATGAATGCTTACAAAATAATTATGTGACTGTAGAAGATCCCCATGTTTTATGGGAAGGTCTCAAAAGCAGATTCAATAATCAAAGAGAAATTTTACTTCCAGCTGCAATGGAACAATGGAGAACATTAAGGTTCCAAGACTTTAAGAAAGTAAATGAATACAGCTCAGCTCTGTATAATACATGTTCACAACTTAAATTCTGTGGACATGAAATTAGTGATGCAGACATGATGGAGAAAACTTTCTCCACAATGAATGCTGCAAACATCACAGTGCAAAGAAATTTGAGAATGCTAAAGTTCAAAACATATCCTGAACTTAATTCATATCTCTTAGTTGCAGAGCAAAATGATGAGCTATTAATGAAAAATCAGCAATCCCGTCCTACTGGTACACTTGCAATCCCTGAAGCAAATACTGCAAATAATTATAAACAGGGACAAGGACGCGGGCAAGGTCGTGGTTATAATAACCATCACCATCATCATGCCAAAAGCCATAACTATGGTAGAAACCATCCTTATGGTAATGGTAATGGGCGTGGACGTGGTCGTGGTCGTGGCCGTGGTGGTCAAAGAAATAGTAATCCACGAAAATATAAATATCAACCACAAAACAAGCCCATTAAACAAGATGTTGAAGAAAATTCTTCTAAAAATTCTGAAGAATCTTGCTACAGATGTGGTAGAATGGGCCACTGGGCTAATACTTGCCGAACATCTAAACATCTTGTTAAGATGTATCAGGATTCGCTGAAAGGTAAAGAAAAGGAAGTAAATTTTGTGGATAATATTGATCCAACAGTCACTGAGAAACCATCTGATTTATATGAAGATTTCTTGAATGTTTAAGTTGTGTGTCTTTTGAAAAATAAACGATTTAATATCGTCTGTCTTTGTCATTATGTTTGCTAAATGTTTCAGTACTATCTATTTGCGTTTAAAATATTGTGTAATATTAATGTACTCACTATTTATTTCTTATATATGAAGTTCAATATGAATTTTGCTGGAATACAACATCAATCAAGTGGTGGAGATCTCTGTATAGCAGACAGTGGAACTACACACACTATACTTAAATCCGAGAAATATTTTATTGATCTAAAACCAACGGAAGGAACTATACATACAATATCAGGACCTGCTAACTTGATAAAAGGGATAGGAAAGGCAAATTTCATACTACCAAATGGTACAAAATTTTTAATAAATGATGCCTTATTTTCTCCCAAGTCAAGCAGAAATTTATTGAGTTTCTCCGACATATACCTTAACGGGTATGATTATCAGTCAGTGACAACAGAAAATGAGAAATATTTAAGTATCACTGACAAGAGTCATGTGGTTGAAAAACTGCCAAGACTTAGTTCTGGATTACATTATACACATATAAATGTACCAGAAATACATATGGTAGTTAACGAAAAATATATTGATCCTGGTGTATTCAGTTTATGGCATAACAGATTAGGCCATCCAGGATCAACAATGATGAAAAGGATTATTGAATGTACTCATGGACATCCACTAAAGGATAGAAAAATCCATCATGATACAATGGTTCCATGTACATCTTGCTCTCTTGGAAAATTGATAACTAGACCCTCACCACTTAAGGTTGAGAAAGAATCACCAATGTTTCTTGAAAGAATTCAAGGTGATATATGTGGACCAATTCATCCACCATGTGGACCATTTAGATATTTCATGGTTCTAATAGACGCATCTAGCAGATGGTCTCATGTTTGTCTGTTATCAAGCCGTAATGTGGCATTTGCAAAATTTCTTGCCCAAATTATTAAATTGAGAGCTCATTTTCCTGATTACACTATTAAAAGGGTGAGACTTGATAATGCTGGTGAATTTACATCTCAAGCATTTAATGACTATTGCATGTCTATAGGAATTGTTGTTGAACATTCTGTTGCTCATGTGCATACACAAAATGGTTTAGCCGAGTCATTGATTAAACGTTTACAGTTAATCGCTAGACCATTGATAATGAGAACAAAACTCCCTGTATCTATATGGGGTCATGCAATTTTACATGCTGCTGCATTGATTCGCATCAGACCAAGTGCAAGTCATAAATATTCCCCCCTACAACTTGCTTTTGGTCAAGAGCCAAATATTTCCCATCTTAGAACATTTGGTTGTGCAGTGTATGTTCCAATTGCGACACCACAACGTACAAAAATGGGTCCTCAAAGGAGGTTGGGAATATATGTTGGATATGAAACATCTTCAATATTAAGGTATATTGAACCTATGACAGGTGACGTTTTTACAGCACGTTTTGCTGATTGTCATTTTAATGAAACATTGTTCCCTAGATTAGGGGGAGAAATGAAAAATAAAGAAAATGATGTTTCATGGTGTGAACCTCAATTAAAGTATCTTGATCCTCGCACAAAAGAATGCGAGACAGAAGTTCAAAAGATAATGCATATACAAGAACTTGCAAATCAATTGCCTGATGCATTTACAGATACAAAAACGGTGACAAAATCATATATACCAGCAGTAAATACTCCAGCTCGAATTGAAATTCCAAAAGCTGGCAATAACGTCACTCATGAATCTTTGCCACGTCAGAAACGTGGAAGACCAATCGGTTCAAAGGATAAAAATCCTCGAAAAAGAAAATCAGCTGATAATGAAGTAAAAGAAAGTGTTCAATAAGAACCACAAATCAGTACTCCTACTGCAGAGGAGATTGATGATGTCAATACAGAAATTGCAATCAATTATGCATATTCAAAAATATTATGGAACCGAAATGAAATGAAAAATCTTGATGAGAAATTTTCATTTAATGTTGCATATGACATCATGAATAATGATGATGATCCAGAACCAACATCTATGGTTGAATGTCAAAATAGACATGATTGGGCTCAATGGAAAGAAGCAATACGAGCTGAATTAGAATCACTCAATAAAAGAAAAGTTTTCGGATCCATCATTCTCACTCCTAAAGATGTGAAACCTGTAGGATACAGATGGATTTTTGTCCGAAAAAGAAATGAGAAAAATGAAGTTACAAGGTATAAAGCTAGACTTGTAGCTCAAGGTTTTTCTCAAAGACCGGGAATTGATTATGAAGAAACTTATTCTCCTGTTATGGATGCAATTACTTTTAGGTACTTAATCAGTCTGGCAGTTTTCTAAAAATTTAGAAATGCATCTCATGGATGTTGTGACTGCTTATCTATATGGATCACTTGATAGTGATATATATATGAAGATACCTGAAGGATTTAAGGTACCAGAAGCATCAAATGCAAAACCCAAAGAAATGTATTCGATTAAATTACAAAGATCTTTATATGGGTTAAAACAATCGGGACGTATGTGGTATAACCGATTAAGTGATTACTTGATAAGCAAAGGGTATACAAATAATCTTACTTGCCCTTGTGTTTTCATTAAGAAAACAACATCCGGATATGTGATCATAGCTGTTTATGTTGATGATCTTAACATCATAGGTACAAATAAAGAGATCCATGAAGCCATTCAACTTCTAAAGAAAGAATTTGAAATGAAAGATCTCGGAAAAACCAAGTATTGCCTTGGTTTACAAATTGAGCATATGCCTAATGGTTTACTTGTACATCAAACAACATATACTGAAAAGATTTTGAAACGTTTCAATATGGACAAGGCAAAACCATTAAGTACTCCTATGGTTGTTAGATCACTCAATGTTGAAGCTGATCCATTTCGTCCATGTGAAGATCAAGAAGACATTCTTGGACCAGAAGTACCATATCTTAGTGCAATTGGAGCTCTTATGTATCTTACAAATTGTACAAGACCTGACATTTCTTTTGCAGTTAATTTGTTGGCAAGGTTCAGCTCTGCTCCTACCAAAAGACACTGGAATGGGATCAAACACATATTTCGATACCTTCGAGGAACTACTGATTTAGGATTATTTTATTCTAACGAATCAAAACAAGATTTGGTTGGTTATGCAGATGCAGGTTATTTATCTGATCCACATAAAGCTAAATCTCAAACTGGATATGTATTCCTAAATGGAGGTACTGCAATATCATGGCGTTCTCAAAAACAAACACTTGTTGCTACATCGTCAAATCATGCCGAAGTGATTGCATTACATGAAGCTACTCGAGAATGTTTTTGGTTGAGATCAATGACACAACTCATTACTGATTCTTGTGGACTAGAACGCGATAAAAGTCCAACAACTATCTTTGAAGATAATGCAGCTTGCATAGCACAGATGAAAGAAGGGTATATCAAAAGTGACCGAACAAAACACATACCACCTAGATTCTTCTCATACACTCAAAATCTCATTAAGGACAACCAGATTGAAATGAGATATGTGCAATCTAGCAAAAACTCTGCTGATCTTTTCACGAAAGCACTTCCAACTGCTATTTTCAGAACACACGTTCATAACATTGGCATGAGACATGTTCAAAAGATGTAACAGCTGAAGCGATGTCTACTTGAGGGGGAGTCAACTCCATGCTGCACTCTTTTTCCCTTAGCTAAAGTTTTTTTCCCACTGGGTTTTCTTTAGCAAGGTTTTTAACGAGGCAGTAATTTATAGTTGATCTTCAACAAAATAAAATTGCTATCCAAGGGGGAGTGTTATAATAATAATAATAATATAGATATGGATAGTCAATTTTGGTGTATACATATAGTCAATTTTGGTACACAAAGTATGTATTTTTATATTGAGATTTTAGGCTATAAATACTCATGAATGCAAGCATTAAACTTGCACCATTTCTCACACTTACAAAGTGTTTCTTTCTTTCTCTCCATTATCATCTTTGTTCTTACACTTCATTATTAGTATTCTAAATCAAGAATCAAATCACTAAAGGTAGTTATAAGCCTACTGAATTATAACATCAAGAATCAAACCACTAAAGGTAGTTATAAGCCTACTGAATTATAACATCAAGAATCAAACCACTAAAGGTAGTTATAAGCCTACTGAATTATAACACAATTAAAAATAAAATTACATGAAAATATAAATAAAACACTACAATAATTAATATTAAAAGTCCTATTCTTCATCGTAGTCTTCTTGATTTCTTCATCCTCGTCATCGGGAATGTGTGAAGGTCCGGCGTCATCTTGATTGTTTGGATTTCTTATCGGATCATGTCGTATGCGATAATTAGGTGCAGTTGGTTTTCTCAAATATTCGGGTCCGTACAAGTGGAAAACACATTTGCAAAAATTGTTTAAACAATCATATGAGGTTTGTTCACCCATATGCAAATACTCATCAAAAACATCGGCCGAAGCGGCATAAGTTAGTTGACGTATGGTGGATGTGATTTTTTAAATAATATTAAAACCAAGTAATCTGGTAGCATCACGTCTTTAAATAAAATAACTAAAATATTTTGGAACCGGAGATTGAGAAAAGTTCAAAATACCTTGACATATACGAAGAAATAGAGGTTTGCTCATTCGAAAACGATTACGAAAATAATCGGCCGGAAAAGTGGGATCGTCGGAAAAATAATCATTTCATAAAGCCCTTGCACGACCCTGACGATCTCTTTGTAAATATCTTCTAGGTGCCCGTGGTATTGGTTCAACTTCTTCATTGTCACTTAATTCATCTAACGCGTTAAGTGATTCGAGTGCTCGATTCGTAGTGGTATTCGTGATCGATAATACCATATATGTGTCCGGATCGGGATTTGTGTTATTGGAACTAATTTTGTTTAATTGTGTGTAAAAATGATGGAAAGGTAAAAAAAAAAATGAAATGAGAGTGATGGAAATGAAAAAGAAATGTATGTTTGTGTGTGTAAAAATAAGAGAATATGAGTGTTATATATAGGAAAAAGGAAAAAAAGAAAGAAAAAAAAAGTAACCGTTGCACATAGCTGAAATGTCCCGTTCTTATTGATTAAAAACGTTCCATATTAATTGATTTCGTTGCGAGGTTTTGACCTCTATATGAGACGTTTTTCAAAGACTGCATTCATTTTAAAACAAACCATAACCTTTATTTCATCAATAAAGGTTTAAAAAGCTTTACGTAGATTATCAAATAATGATAATCTAAAATATCCTGTTTACACACGACCATTACATAATGGTTTACAATACAAATATGTTACAACAAAATAAGTTTCTTGAATGCAGTTTTTACACAATATCATACAAGCATGGACTCCAAATCTCGTCCTTATTTAAGTATGCGACAGCGGAAGCTCTTAATAATCACCTGAGAATAAACATGCTTAAAACGTCAACAAAAATGTTGGTGAGTTATAGGTTTAACCTATATATATCAAATCATAATAATAGACCACAAGATTTCATATTTCAATACACATCCCATACATAGAGATAAAAATCATTCATATGGTGAACACCTGGTAACCGACATTAACAAGATGCATATATAAGAATATCCCCATCATTCCGGGACACCCTTCGGATATGATATAAATTTCGAAGTACTAAAGCATCCGGTACTTTGGATGGGGTTTATTAGGCCCAATAGATCTATCTTTAGGATTCGCGTCAATTAGGGTGTCTGTTCCCTAATTCTTAGATTACCAGACTTAATAAAAAGGGGCATATTCGATTTCGATAATTCAACCATAGAATGTAGTTTCACGTACTTGTGTCTATTTTGTAAATCATTTATAAAACCTGCATGTATTCTCATCCCAAAAATATTAGATTTTAAAAGTGGGACTATAACTCACTTTCACAGATTTTTACTTCGTCGGGAAGTAAGACTTGGCCACTGGTTGATTCACGAACCTATAACAATATATACATATATATCAAATTATGTTCAAAATATATTTACAACACTTTTAATATATTTTGATGTTTTAAGTTTATTAAGTCAGCTGTCCTCGTTAGTAACCAACAACTAGTTGTCCACAGTTAGATGTACAGAAATAAATCGATAAATATTATCTTGAATCAATTCACGACCCAGTGTATACGTATCTCAGTATTGATCACAACTCAAACTATATCTATTTTGGAATCAACCTCAACCCTGTATAGCTAGCTCCAACATTCACATATAGAGTGTCTATGGTTGTTCCGAAATATATATAGATGTGTCGACATGATAGGTCGAAACATTGTATACGTGTCTATGGTATCTCAAGATTACATAATATACAATACAAGTTGATTAAGTTATGGTTGGAATAGATTTGTTACCAATTTTCACGTAGCTAAAATGAGAAAAATTATCCAATCTTGTTTTACCCATAACTTCTTCATTTTAAATCCGTTTTGAGTGAATAAAATTTCTATGGTTTCATATTGAACTCTATTTTATGAATCTAAATAGAAAAAGTATAGGTTTATAGTCGGAAAAATAAGTTACAAGTCGTTTTTATAAAGGTAGTCATTTCAGTCGAAAGAACGACGTCTAGATGACCATTTTAGAAAACATACTTCCACTTTGAGTTTAACCATAATTTTTGGATATAGTTTCATGTTCATAATAAAAATCATTTTCTCAGAATAACAACTTTTAAATCAAAGTTTATCATAGTTTTTAATTAACTAACCCAAAACAGCCCGCGGTGTTACTACGACGGCGTAAATCCGGTTTTACGGTGTTTTTCGTGTTTCCAGGTTTTATATCATTAAGTTAGCATATCATATAGATATAGAACATGTGTTTAGTTGATTTTAAAAGTCAAGTTAGAAGGATTAACTTTTGTTTGCGAACAAGTTTAGAATTAACTAAACTATGTTCTAGTGATTACAAGTTTAAACCTTTGAATAAGATAGCTTTATATGTATGAATCGAATGATGTTATGAACATCATTACTACCTTAAGTTCCTTGGATAAACCTACTAGAAAAGAGAAAAATGGATCTAGCTTTAACGGATCCTTGGATGGCTCGAAGTTCTTGAAGCAGAATCATGACACGAAAACAAGTTCAAGTAAGATCATCACTTGAAATAAGATTGTTATAGTTATAGAAATTGAACCAAAGTTTGAATATGATTATTACCTTATATTAGGATGATAACCTGCTGTAAGAAACAAAGATTTCTTGAGATTGGATGATCACCTTACAAGATTGAAAGTGAGCTAGCAAACTTGAAAGTATTCTTGATTTTATGTAACTAGAACTTGTAGAATTTATGAAGAACACTTAGAACTTGAAGATAGAACTTGAGAGAGATCAATTAGATGAATAAAATTAAAGAATGAAAGTGTTTGTATGTGTTTTTGGTCGTTGGTGTATGGATTAGATATAAAGGATATGTAATTTTGTTTTCATGTAAATAAGTCATGAATGATTACTCATATTTTTGTAATTTTATGAGATATTTCATGCTAGTTGCCAAATGATGGTTCCCACATGTGTTAGGTGACTCACATGGGCTGCTAAGAGCTGATCATTGGAGTGTATATACCAATAGTACATACATCTAAAAGCTGTGTATTGTACGAGTACGAATACGGGTGCATACGAGTAGAATTGTTGATGAAACTGAACGAAGATGTAATTGTAAGCATTTTTGTTAAGTAGAAGTATTTTGATAAGTGTATTGAAGTCTTTCAAAAGTGTATAAATACATATTAAAACACTACATGTATATACATTTTAACTGAGTCGTTAAGTCATCGTTAGTCGTTACATGTAAGTGTTGTTTTGAAACCTTTAGGTTAACGATCTTGTTAAATGTTGTTAACCCAATGTTTATAATATCAAATGAGATTTTAAATTATTATATTATCATGATATTATCATGTATGAATATCTCTTAATATGATATATATACATTAAATGTCTTTACAACGATAATCATTACATATATGTCTCGTTTAAAAATCATTAAGTTAGTAGTCTTGTTTTTACATATGTAGTTCATTGTTAATATACTTAATGATATGTTTACTTATCATAGTATCATGTTAACTATATATATATCCATATATATGTCATCATATAGTTTTTACAAGTTTTAACGTTCGTGAATCACCGGTCAACTTGGGTGGTCAATTGTCTATATGAAACATATTTCAATTAATCAAGTCTTAACAAGTTTGATTGCTTAACATGTTGGAAATATTTAATCATGTAAATATCAATCTCAATTAATATATATAAACATGGAAAAGTTCAGGTCACTACAATAGCCGTTGTTTTTTTTTTCAAACTGCCGTCCTCAAATATGTTATGTTCGGACGAAATGGGGGACGAAGGAGGTGGGCGAGCCCCTGGGCGGTGGCCTGGGCGGACTCGTGCCAACAGCGCCCAGGCTGGGCGGACCTGAGCGAGCTTCCTGGGCGAACCATTGGGACCAGCCTTATTGTATCGTTTCACATCAGTTTTTTCAATATTATATTAGTGTGTTTGGTTATTGTAATAGGGTTAGGTCAATTGATATCACAAAGATCATTATCTCATTTTAATTCAGATGTAGTAAGCTCTGAACTGGATATATATATATATTTGTGATACATGACAAAGTACATTATCTCATTTTAAAACTTGGAAAGTACAACGGGGGCAAGCACAAACATGGCTTGCCAATACATGACTCATGACCCAAATGAATACAAGGTTTGCAAAGGTAGCAAACCAAACCCAAAGCTAAAAACTATACACGAAGGGTACATGACTCGAGCCTACACAAATTACAATATTTTTTTATAACACCTCGGGTCGTTTAACCATGTTAGCCAATCGTGTTTCCGCTTCTTTATCCTTTTGGAGACCCAATCAAAAGACTTAACTTGAATCTCATTCAAAGCTACCGGTGCACTCCAACATTTACCTCGAAACACCATCTCATTTCTATTCTTCCAAATTAAGTACGCGCAAATCCATTCAACCGCTTGCCAAATTTTCTTCCCGATCATGGTGTAAGAGGTGGGGCCATTTCCTCTCATTAATTCGGCAATACTAAGGTTGGACATGGCACCAAGGCCCCACCACCCAAAAACTCTATCCCAAATGTGACGACCCGGAAATTTCCGACCAAATTTAAACTTTAATCTTTATATTATTCCGACACGATAAGCAAAGTTTGTTAAGTTAAATCTCAAGAATTTTAAACTGTGTTCATACATTCATTATAACCTCGACCAAATTCCGACGATTCACGAACCTGATGTTTGCAGCGGGGTATACGAAATACTATTAATTTTTACAGGAAATACTATTAAATACTATACAATTTTACACAAGATATTTATTTATTTAGAGAATGGATATACTTAAACCTTGCTACAACACTTATAGGCAGTGTACCTAATCGTACAGTAGTGTAGTTTTTAGTAAGTCCGGTTCGTTCCACAGGGAATATTTTTAAACAAAGCTTAACGCTATATTAGTTTACTTTTATAAAAATACAAATATATATATAAGTAATATTATTATTATAAAAGGGGGGTTTTTACCGTTTAATGACCGGTTTATCGATTTTAAAACTTTAGTCACAGTTAAAACCAAATGTAAAATATTAAAAATAAATACAAGACTTAAATTAAAGCGTAAAGTAAATAACGATAATGAAATTGTGAATAATAAAAGTGCGATAAAATAAACTTGCGATAATTAAAAAGTACGATAATTAAAAGTGCAATTAAATAAAATAACAATAAAAATGCGATAATTAGAAGTGCAATTAAATATAAAATAAAGGAAATTAAATATGAAATAAAAGAATTATGCTTATTTAAACTTCCGTAATCATGATGGTTGACGTGTTGATTTTAGTTTTATGCCCATGGGTTAATTGTCCTTTGTCCTGGATTATTTAATATGTCCGTCTGGTTTTTGTCCATAACAGTCCATCGGTCATAAATTTAAAGTGCGAGTGTCCTCGTCAAATTATCCTTATACCCGAAGTTAAATATTTCAACTAATTGGGGACTTAAACTGTAACAAGATTTTAATACTTTGTTTAATAATTACACCAGGATGTCGACTGAGTGTAATCCAAGCTTTTAATATTTTGTTATCAATTATACCAAGTGTCCTTGTACATAATTTCACCCCTGTTTTAATTATTCTAGTGGCTATTAATCCATTCCCGTGTCCGGTTAAATGAACGATTATTCGTACATATAAATACCCCGCCCATCGTGTCCGATCGAGTGTATATGGTAATTTATAGGGACGCCCAATTGTAAATCTTTATATTAACATTAACAAACTATCATTTAATTAAACAAATATAAAGCCCATTAATAGCCCATAGTCTAATTTCCACAAGTGTCGTTCTTTTGTCCAAACCCCAATTATGGTACAAAGCCCAATTACCCAATTTTAGTAATTAGCCTGATGTTATGCGAGGTGTATATAAAATAGTTATTAATTTTAGCAGGAAATACTATTAAATACGATACAATTTTACACAAGATATTTATTTATTTATAGAATGGATATACTTAAACCTTGCTACAACACTTATAGGCAGTGTACCTAATCGTACAGTAGTGTAGTTTTTAGTAAGTCCGGTTCGTTCCACAGGGAAATCTTTAAACAAAGCTCAACGCTATATTAGTTTACTTTTATTAAAAATACAAATATATATATAAGTAATATTATTATTATAAAGGGGGGTTTTTACCGTTTAATGACCGGTTTGTCGATTTTAAGACTTTAGTCGCAGTTAAAACCTAATGTAAAATATAAAATAAATACAAGACTTAAATTAAAGCGTAAAGTAAATAACGATAATGAAATTGCGAATAATAAAAGTGCGATAAAATAAACTTACGATAATTAAAAAGTACGATAATTAAAAAGTACGATAATTAAAAGTGCGATTAAATAACAATAAATAAAAGTGCGATAATTAGAAGTGCAATTAAATATAAAATAAAGGAAATTAAATATGAAATAAAAGAATTATGCTTATTTAAACTTCCGTAATCATGATGTTTGACGTGTTGATTTTAGTTTTATGCCCATGGGTTAATTGTCCTTTGTCCTGGATTATTTAATATGTCCGTCTGGTTTTTGTCCATAACAGTCCATCAGTCATAAATATAAAGTGCGAGTGTCCTCATCAAATTATTCTTATACCCGAAGTTAAATATTCCAACTAATTGGGGATTCGAATTGTAACAAGGTTTTAATACTTTGTTTAATGAATACACCAGGTTATCGACTGCGTGTAAACCAAGGTTTTACTACTTTGTTAACAATTACACCAATTACCCTTGAATGTAATTTCACCCCTGTTTTAATTATTCTAGAGGCTATTAATCCATTCCCGTGTCCGGTTAAATGAACGATTATTCGTACATATAAATACCCCGCCCATCGTATCCGATTGAGTGTATATGGTAATTTATAGGGACGCCCAATTGTAAATCTTTATATTAACATTAACAAACTTTCATTTAGTTAAACAAATATAAAGCCCATTAATAGCCCATAGTCTAATTTCCACAAGTGTCGTTCTTTTGTCCAAACCCCAATTATGGTACAAAGCCCAATTACCCAATTTTAGTAATTAGCCCAACATCATGATTACTTCTTTTTAAATAAGCATAATAATAACTTAGCTACGAGACATTAATGTAAAAAGGTTGAACATAACTTACAATGATTAAAAATAGCGTAGCGTTACACGGACAGAATTTCGACTTACACCCTTACAACATTCGCTAACATACCCTTATTATTAGAATTATAATTAAAATTAAAATTAAAATATAAATTATATATATATATTTTACGTATATATGAGAGAAGAGAGAAAAATGGATATATTTTTGATCAGAATTCGGTTTGCTTTATAGGGGGTTTTTGAAATTGGGGCTCCGCGACTCGCGGCAAAATCCTCTTCAAACTCCGCGAGTCGCGGAGGATGAATTTACAGCTCACACCCTTGGAGTCTTTCTCTGCCGACGGTTTTTAATATATATATATAATATATATATAATTAATATAATTAATTATATATTATATTATATTTATATACATAGTTAACTTGTAATTTTTAGTCCGTTGCGTCGAGCGTTCAGAGTTGACTCTGGTCCCGGTTCCGGATTTTCGAACGTCCTTGCGTACAATTTAATATCTTGTACTTTGCGTTTTGAATCTTGTACTCTTGTAATTTCGAGACGTTTCTTATCAATAATTGGAACTTTTTTTGATTGTCTTTTGTACTTTTGAGCTTTTTGGTCGTTTGCGTCTTCAATTCGTCGAATCTGTCTTTTGTCTTCACCTTTTATTATTTAAACGAATATCACTTGTAAATAGAACAATTGCAACTAAAAGCTTGTCTTTCTTGAGGAATAATGCTATGAAATATATGTTCGTTTTTAGCATTATCAAATATTCCCACACTTGAGCGTTGCTTGTCCTCAAGCAATATCGTCTTGAAATACTAGAATCACTTCTTTATTCTTCACACTTTGTACATCAGTGATTTCTATACGGCGGTATAAACAATGGTAGTAACGATATGGTTTACAGTCCCACATGACTATAAAAATTTAGATCCATTAAGGAAATTGGATCTTTATGAAAACATTTGATCTTTTGAAAATTAAATCTAGTTTTTACCCTGGATAAGTTTTCCGGAATAACCCTTTACCGGTGTTTGCAAAATATTTTTGTGGGTTTGGTGGGTTTTAGATTTGAAAATTTTAGCTCAAAACTTGCGGTTTTGTGTTACCCACTTGCTAACCTTGTATTAGGAAAGCAACACGTCCAGTTTACTTGTTCCGTATATTACCTTTCGGCAAACTACCGTCCGGTTGTAAAGGAAAGCGTTGAACAAGCAACTGTTAAGGCAATGTCCCGTGACATGCTTTTGATTATGGTCTATAACGTGTCGGACGCAATTACTATCCTTGGTAGGAGCAATAGTAAAGCTCACCCTTATAATTTTTCGGTCTGGCACAAGGTCCTGTCTTTGACCAAGCTATGCAACCACCGTTCTTACGGTTGACACCCGATTTGGTTCAGGTGACCTAATGAATTCCAGGTGAATTCCTAGGATTTTACGTTCAATGGTAATGAACGCATTGAAAATAGGGTTTTCAGAAAACAAATCGGTTTATAATTTTGATCAAAATATTTTCTCGTTCAAGCTCGAGTTTAGATATCATTGAATTCCATGAGTTTGTAATTCTCAATCTTTAAGGTCAATCTCTAGGATTGAGTAATATCAGTCTTAAAAGCTGATTTTTAATCTTTAAGGAGATTATCCTTTCTGGGGATCTGATTCATTAGTCTTATCCAGCTAATTTGCATTGGTGCCCCCCCATTGTACGAGATAAATCCTTCTCATGGTTAGGATAAATCTGACCACTTGGCGACCCTGTTTAATGCTGAGGTCCGTGGATTTCCTGCTGATTTTAGTGATGACTTTTCTA
This sequence comes from Rutidosis leptorrhynchoides, assembly GCF_046630445.1. Lineage (NCBI taxonomy): Eukaryota > Viridiplantae > Streptophyta > Magnoliopsida > Asterales > Asteraceae > Rutidosis > Rutidosis leptorrhynchoides. The sequence continues at coordinate 404,978,455 of NC_092336.1, read as the reverse complement.
GATTTTTCGTCAACCTACAGCTGGTCTGGACGACAACGTCATGACCTAAATCAAGAAGCGCGTGTCTTTTTCGGAAGACTTTACTTCCTTTTAATGATGGAATTGATTCATCGTGTAGATCCATCTCTTCTTTTCTTTCATCGGGTAAAACAGTTTAGTTTAGTCCAAAGCAAAAGTATTTTCAGTTATTTGTTACAGATATATGTGACATATGTTTAAGATAACTTGGTAAATTTTCCCACACTTGGCTTTTATTTTCCTTTTTATCGTCCTCTATTCCATTTTAAATGAATTTTAACATTTTAGTTTGTTTCTCAATTTATGTCCTTTCCGAGGTAACAATAATTTCGGTGTTAAAACCTAGTTTTATCGTTCATAAATATGTATAAACATGATTTTGAATTCATTTAATTGAAAATTTTGAAAAATTTTACTAGAATTGGGTAGTCAGTATATAAGACCAGGGCTGTTCTTTATTATCAGAGAGCACTAGATTCTAATACAACTACTGCTTTACTAGTATTTTAAATTTTAACCAAGTGTATAAAATAAAAATTTTAAAATCCGAAAGAATTTAACCCCTTCCCACACTTAAGATCTTGCAATGCCCTCATTTGCAAGAAATCAGTAACAATTTAAATTATTGAGGGTGATTTGTGTGAAAATGATTAAATTTTACCAAAGTTTCCAAATATATTGGCGTTTGTTTGCTGAATGATAAATGGTGCACATCATTTCTTCATTCCGTCTTGTTGTTATTTCACATATATTTTGCATCTTGTCGTCAAAATTAGTTGCTTTTGCTGAACTTAATGCCAGTCTTTGAAAATGCGTTGTTTTACCCTGTTGTGTACATAAGATAAACTGCAAACATATATACATATTTTTGAAGTTTGGTATATTACCCCACATTCAAAAATTATTAAAATCTAAGAATAAAAGTTAGATAATTATAAAAATGATTACAATATTAACAAAAGTATTAAACGTATCAATAATTACAAATTACAAAATAAAAATAATAAGTAAACTAAGGATGATATTGGTACCAATAGGGGTTCCAGGCATAACCATAAGTGCTATAGAATGCTTCGGCAGGGTCATACGTAGGATATGGTGGCTGCATCTCTATAGACCAAGGAGGGAAGATGGGTTTCGGTGTAGGAATATAGTTTCTACCTATATGTTGGCAATGAGCTATGATCTGGTTCTGATGAACTTGCCAATCTTCAAATGCTCTCTGTCTAGCATTTTCGTATTCCTGAGAAGCTATAAACCTATGCATTTCTTGCATCTCATTCCCCCCTCCTACATTACCTTGTTGCTGGTTTCTCTCCACCTGTGGATGTCTACCATGGTATCGTACTGCGGCGTTATTTCGCCTCTTCAAAACTTTCGCACCATGGTATACATTTAAACCTATAGTATCGCGGGGTTCCGGCTCTTCTAGTAATAATCCCCCCCGACTTATATCCACACCGAGATATTCACCAATCAAAGTAATAAAAATACCACCTCCTATTATGCTATGTGGTCGCATCCCCCGAACCATAGCTGATAAATAATAACCCACACAATATGGTATACTTACAGCGCTCTGTGGGTCTCGAATACACATATGGTAAAACAAATCTTGTTCATTTACCTTTTCTTTGTTTTTACCCCTTTGTGTAATCGAATTAGCTAAAAACCTATGTATCACTCTTAATTCGGCTCTATCTATATCCAAATAAGAGTAATTTCCCCCTTTGAAACGGTGATGGCTTGTCATTTGACTCGACACACCGTGTGTATCAAAATTTTCATCTATCTTTCTACCGTTTAGTATCAATCCTCTACAATCGGCAGACGCTAACTCCTCAGGCGTATATATACGTAAAGCCTGAGCCATGTCCAGTAAAGACATGTGGCGCATCGAACCGCCTAACAAAAATCTAATAAAAGAACGGCGCATCGAACCTCTGTACAAGTAATTCCCTAATTGGCCCGGCCAATTCTACAGCTTCTAAGGGTCCCCATTCTATGACCCTCGGTACCTCAACAACTTTAGAATGAAGAGTATGCAAACCCCTTTGATATTTTGGATAATCTATCCAAAGTCTGTCAAATCTCAGGTTCGGGTGCAACTCTTCCAAGTGCATATCGGAAAAGGTCATGACTGGATGAGGTATATCCTGCTTGTAGTAGTTATCCACCTCCTGTTGTTCCAAATTCTCAGCAGGAGCATTGCGGGCTTGGGATGAAGATTCACCCCTTTCATTCTGCAAAACACATCAAACACAATTTTTGTGCATCCAAATATGCATTAGTGTCAGCAAAATCATCAATCAAAATAATTACAATGACATTATCAATTTATATCATACTTAAGCTCATTTTCACATTTTTGTCAAATCTACACTTTTTCAAATAAGCATATACGAAAATGTTCGCCAAGTTCATAAACATTCAACTCAAATAACATGTCAAAATAATCATTATTAGCAATTAAACAAGTCTCAAATGGCATTATCTTTCAAAAATCAAGTTCATGAATTTTAGACTTGAAAAAGTCCACTTTAATTCTCAAAATCATGTTTAGGCTCAAAGTTTGGATCATTTAACTACCTAGACATGTTACACTACTCAATTTAGCAACAATTCATGACAAAAATCGGCCATAACCTGTTTATATCAAAAAGCCCCAAATTGCTCAAGAACACAAACCCTAGATTACTCAAAATTTGAAGTTTAAGGCTTCTAATCATGTTAAACAGCATCAATCTAGGTTATACAAGCATAATACATAAACAATTTAAGCCTAATTACACTAAAAAGCATCAAAATCAAATTGGGGAAAAATTTGCTCAAGAACACCAAATTTCGAATTAAATGGTGTTTAGGTGTAGAAATTTACCGTTTTTCTTGAGTAATTCTTAGATACCATCCTTCTCAACATGATTTTAGCAAAAAATTTGGTGATTAACGGTTAAAAATTGGGATTTTTGGGGTGTTTTTGGGTGGTTTTTCGGCAGTATTTCGCAGCTGTTTTTGAGTTGTGGAGTTGTGTGTCCATAAACTGATCGTTCAGCTCTTTTATTTTTTTTTTCTGATTTTCGGTCCCTCCGCGAGTCGCGGGGATTAACCCTCCAAACTCCGCGACTCGCGGAGTTTTTTTTTTTTTTTTTTTTTTTTTTTTTTTTTTATAATCATTAACTTTTGAAACAATTAAGTACTTAATTTTAAAATTTTGTTTCCCTTGTTATTTAGGACGAGGTCGTTTCGAATCGATGTCCTAGTCCGTCCTTCGACAAAATTTTAAAATTTGTCTTTTTGTAGCGATTGTTTTAAAAGCTAAGATTTTTGGATTTTTTTCAATGTTTTTGGCATACTCTAATTCAATAAGATTAAAAATAATGATAATAAAAGTTCTCGTCCCTCCCTCGGGTAAAGCAATTTCGGTTCAAAGACCTAGTCTTCAACTTACGACGAATTTTAAAAATCATATTCTTAACTTAATGAGATAAAGTAAATTTTTGTTTTTAAATTCACACAACTTAAATATAAAATTCAAAATTAATATTAAAAATTCACACCAAACTTAAAATTTGAAATGCATAAAATTAAAAATTTATATTTTAGAAATTAAAAATTCACACCAAACTTAATTTAAAAATTTATAAATTTATACCAAACTTATATTATGGTTCAAATATTTACAATTTTAATTATATTGTTTTTACAAAATTTACAATATTAATTTAAGATTTAAATATTAATTTTAAAAACATGGTAAAAATAAATTTAAAAATCTTTTTTTTTGTCTTTTTATCCCACCTTAATCAATCAAATATTATCAAAAATATGCGCCCCTCTTTTCGGTAAAGTAATTTCAGTTCCAAGACCTAATTTAACTCATGACGAATTTTTGAAATATTTTGGGTTGATTGATTAAAGATATTTATACCTTAAGAATAAACGTTAAATTTCGCAGTGATGTAATAAATTTTTGAATGATATCAATAATTTCGGTCGCCAAACCTAATTTTATTCAATACCAATTTAATACTTTTTAGCGAACAAATTAGCTTTTATTATCAAAAGGTTAAAAATAAAAATAAAAACTGTACAGACATACCTGTGAAATAGATTTCTTAGTTATATGATCTATCCCATTCATAAGATAGTCGGTTTAATTGGTTTTCCATGGCTACATAGGCGTAACCTCGAGCATTCAGTGTCTTTTCTTCTAAACATATGAACGGTCCGTCCCTGCATAAAGTAACAAATTCGGTATTTGAATAGGTTTGATTATTTGAACATTTACCTCCATGTGACCATTTTCCGCATTTGTGACATCGTTCTAAGTGTCGTGCTCTTCTTTTCGCTGCGGATTTTGATTTTCCTTTACCAAATTGTAACTTATTATCTTCGCATCTGGATTCTTTTCTAACTCCGTCCATTCTTTCTCTGATTACCGATACTATTTCACTCGGTAGTATGTCATTATTACGTTTAGTGATCAAAGCGTGTAGCATTAGACCATGGTTTAGTTCACAGGCAGTCTTCATTTTGTAAAAACCTAAAAAAAAATAAAAATTCAGAATGGGGGGAGAAGACTAGTTCTTTAGGGTCTGCTAAGGAAAGACCATTCGGGTTCCATTTTCGAGAACTACACGAAAACAGACAATCTAACTCTAACAGAAATACATATTATCCTTTAAAGACTTGATTCTCCCCACACTTAGTTAGCTGTGGTGTCGAAATTGTGTTTAACTTCGTTGTCGACTTCCATCGGACCATGTATGTAATGTTTAACTCTGTGACCATTAACTTTAAATTCAATCCCATTTGAATTTATTAATTCTATCGTTCCGTATGGAAAAACTCTTTTGACTATGAATGGTCCAGACCATCTTGATTTCAATTTTCCAGGAAATAGCTTGAATCGTGAATTGAAAAGAAGAACTCTGTCTCCTTCTTTAAATTCTTTTGAACTTCTGATTCTTTTATCATGCCATTTCTTTGTTCTTTCTTTATAGATTAACGAATTATCGTATGCTTCATGTCTTAATTCTTCTAATTCATTTAGTTGACTTAATCGTAGACGTCCAGCTTCATGTAAATCAAGATTACATGTCTTCAAAGCCCAAAATGCTTTGTGTTCAATTTCTACTGGAAGATGACATGCTTTTCCATAAACAAGTCTAAAAGGTGTGGTTCCAATTGGAGTTTTGTAGGCTGTTCTAAAAGCCCAGAGTGCATCCTCCAATTTAATGGACCATTCCTTCGAATTTGATCCTACGGTTTTCTCTAGAATACGTTTTAAAGCTCGGTTGGTATTTTCAACTTGTCCACTTGTTTGTGGATGATATGCGGTGGAGATTTTATGAGTTACTCCATATCTTTTAAGAACTTTCTCAAGTTGATTATTACAGAAATGAGTACCCCGATCACTTATTAAAGCTTTCGGTGTTCCAAACCTTGCAAAAAGACGTTTTAAAAAGTTGACTACAACTCGTGCATCGTTAGTTGGGAGAGCTTGTGCTTCCTCCCATTTAGATACATAATCAATGGCTACGAGTATATATAGATTATTATGAGATTTTGGAAATGGACCCATAAAGTCAATACCCCAAATGTCAAATACTTCACATACTTGGATGACATTTTGTGGCATTTCATCACGTTGACTTATTTTTCCGGCCCTTTGACATGCATCACAGGATTTGCAAAGAAGGTGTGCGTCTTTGTAAATTGTAGGCCAATAGAATCCAGCTTCATAAACTTTTCTTGCTGTTAGTTGAGGCCCATAATGCCCTCCTGTTGGTCCTGTGTGACAATGGTTTAAAATTTTACTAGCTTCATCTCCAAATACACATCGGCGTATTATTCCATCAGGACAACTTTTAAACAGATGTGGATCTTCCCAGAAATAGTGTTTTATATCACTGAAGAATTTCTTTCGTCTTTGGTACGATAATCCTTTTTCAAGGAATCCACAAACTAAGTAGTTTGCATAGTCTGCAAACCACGGGATTTCTTTATAATCTATCTTCAATAGATATTCATCAGGAAAGTTGTCTTGTATGGCCGATTCATTCAGAACTTCTAATTCGGGATTTTCAAGACGAGAAAGATGATCAGCGGCGAGATTTTCTGCTCCTCTTTTATCTCGGATTTCAATATCAAACTCTTGTAAGAGTAAGATCCAACGGATTAATCTTGGTTTAGCATCTTGTTTTGAAAATAGGTATCTAAGAGCAGAATGGTCGGTATAGACCACCGTTTTTGCTAGAACGAGATATGATCGAAATTTGTCAAAAGCAAAGACAATAGCAAGGAGTTCTTTTTTAGTAGTTGTATAGTTCGTTTGTGCTCCTTATAATGTCTTACTAGCATAATATATAGGTTGAAATCGTTTTTCAATCCTTTGTCCTAAAACGGCTCCCATTGCAAAATCACTTGCATCGCACATTAGTTCAAATGGTAGATTCCAATTTGGTGTTATCATGATTGGTGCATTAGTGAGTTTTTCTTTAAGAATATTAAAAGATTTGATACATTCATCTGAAAAGATGAATGGCGCATCCTTTTCTAGGAGTTTATTCATAGGAGTGGCAATTTTTGAAAAATCTTTTATGAAACGTCGGTAAAAACCGGCATGCCCTAGAAAACTCCTAACTCCTCTAACATTGGTGGGATGTGGAAGTTTAGCAATTACATCTACTTTAGCTCTATCCACTTCGATTCCTTCTTTTGAAATTTTATGTCCAAGAACGATGCCTTCTTTAACCATGAAATGGCATTTCTCCCAATTAAGTACTAGATTTGATTGTTCGCATCTAATTAGCATTCGTTCCAGATTAACTAGACATGATTTAAATGTATCACCGAAGACTGAAAAGTCATCCATGAATACTTCCATGCATTCTTCTATCATGTCGTGAAAAATCGCCATCATACACCTTTGAAAGGTTGCAGGGGCGTTGCAAAGTCCAAATGGCATGCGTTTGTAAGCAAAAGTACCATAAGGGCACGTGAATGTGGTTTTCTCTTGGTCCTCGGGTGCTATTGGAATTTGAAAATATCCGGAAAATCCATCTAGAAAACAATAGTAACTATTTCCGGCTAATCTTTCCAACATTTGATCAATGAAAGGTAAGGGAAAGTGATCTTTTCTGGTGGCATCATTTAATTTTCTATAATCAATACACACACGCCATCCTGTTATAGTCCTAGTAGGAATAAGCTCATTTTTCTCATTTGTAATGACAGTCATGCCACCCTTCTTAGGCACGCATTGAACTGGGCTTACCCATGGACTATCAGAGATTGGATATATCAAACCTGCATCTAGCAGTTTAATAATATCTTTCTTAACTACATCTTGCATATTAGGATTTAGTCTTCGTTGGCGTTGCACATACGTTTTATGACCTTCTTCCATAAGGATTTTATGTGTGCAATACGAAGGACTTATTCCTTTAATATCATGAATCTTCCATGCAATGGCTGGTTTATGAGCTTTCAACACAGAAATGAGTTGTGATTTCTCATTTTCAGTAAGAGAAGACGATATTATTACAGGTAATTCAGATTCACCATGTAAATAAGCGTATTCCAAATGATTTGGAAGTGGCTTTAACTCTAATTTCGGAGGTTCTTCTATCGATGATTTATATCGATATCTGTCTTCTTCTTTTAGCATTTGAATTTCTTCTGTTGTTGGTTCATATCCATTAGCTATAAGTGTAGCTAACATTTCAGCTTCATCAATTGGTTCATTACCTTCTCCTAAAGAACATTCTCCTGTTCCTTGTAATTCTGGAAATTCTTCTAATAATTCTGCATGTGCATCTATAGTTTGAATATAATAACATGTATCATCTGCAGATTGTGGTTGTTGCATTGCTCTATCAACTGAAAAGGTAACACTCTCATCCTCTATACTTAGGGTCAATTTCTTACCGAACACGTCTATCATTGCTTTAGCCGTGTTTAAGAATGGTCTTCCTAATATGAGAGGAACTTGAGAATCTTCTTCCATGTCCAAAACAACAAAATCTACTGGAAATACTAAAGTACCAACTTTAACTAGCATGTTCTCCATTATCCCTCTAGGATATTTTATTGATCTATCGGCTAGTTGTATGCTTATTCTGGTTGGTTTTAATTCTCCAAGGTCTAGTTTAGCGTATAGTGAATACGGCATTAGATTTATACTAGCACCTAAATCTGCTAATGCTTCTATTGAACTAAGACTACCCAGAAAACATGGAATTGTGAAACTTCCTGGATCAGATAGTTTTTCTGGTATCTTATTCAACAGCACTGCTGAACAATTAGCATTCATAGTAACAGCCGAGAGTTCTTCCATTTTCTTTCTATTTGAGATTAGATCTTTCAAGAATTTAGCATATCTAGGCATTCCTGAAATCACATCAATGAAAGGAAGATTTACATTTATCTGTTTAAATATATCCAAGAATTTGGATTGCTCGGCTTCAAGTTTTTCTTTCTTCATTTTACTCGGGTAAGGAAGTGGTGGTTGATATGGTTTAACATAAGGTTTATCCTTAACTATGTTATCTTCATTAACCTTTTCAACTGCCGGTTCTTTTTCCTTACCTTGATCAGGTTGTGGTTCTTGTGGAGTAGGAATGGTTTCATCAGAAGTTACAGGTATTTCAGGTGGTTTAAGTGTTGTACCACTTCTTGTGGTAATGGCTTTAGCTGTTTCATTCCGGGGGTTAGCATTTGTATCGCTCGGTAAACTTCCCAGTTTTCTTTCACCTATTAACCTTGCTAGGTTACTTACTTCTTGTTCCAGATTTTGAATAGAAGCTTGTTGATTTCTAAATGCTTGAGCATTTTGTTCATTAGTTTGTTTTTGAGATGTGAAAAACTGTGTTTGAGTTTCAACTATCTTTGTCATCATATCTTCTAAATTCGGCTTTTTATCATCGGTTTGTTGTGGTGGTTTGTTTTGAAAATTCGGTCTTTGCTGATTGTAAGTATTATTGGATACTTGTTGATTGCTAGGACCTTGTTGGTTGTTGTATGGAATATTTCGGTTATAATTCTGGTTTTGATTGTAAATCGGTCTTGGCGGTTGATAATTATTCTGATAATTATTTCCAGGCCTTTGGTTTATGTATGAAATATTCTCTCTTTGTTCCATTGTTAATTCAATACTGAGACAATCTTTTGTCAAATGTGGTCCTCCACACTGCTCACAACTAATTCGTATTGAGTGAATATCCTTAGTCATCTTTTCCATTCGTCTCTCCACAGCATCTATCTTTGCGGAAATGGAATCTAAGTCATGGCTAGAATCGGCTCTAGCTGCTTTAGATGATCTAATGATATCTTTTTCTTGGTGCCACTCATGTGAGTGGGAAGCAGTGTTATCAATAATTTTGTAGGCATCAGTTTCGGTTTTCTTCATAATAGAACCACCAGCTGCTATATCTATGTCTTTCCTTGTAGTGATGTCGCATCCTTGGTAGAATATTTGTACTATTTGACAGGTGTCTAAACCATGTTGCGGACATCCTCTTAATAACTTTCCATATCTTGTCCACGCCTCATATAGAGTTTCATTTGGCTTCTGTGTGAACGTAACAATTTCTGCTTGAAGTCTTACGGCTTTAGATGCAGGAAAGAATTGTTTAAGAAATTTGTCAACTAAAACATCCCATGTATCAATCGCCCCTTCAGGTAACGATTCCAACCAATCTTTGGCTTCTCCCTTTAAAGTCCAGGGAAATAACATGAGATATATCTGTTCATCCTCCACTTCTCGGATTTTAAATAGTGTGCAGATTCTATTAAAGGTACGTAGATGTTCATTTGGATCTTCCTTCGGCGCACCACTAAATTGGCATTGATTAGTCACCATGTGTTGAATTTGTCCTTTGATTTCATAATCTGGCGCATTAATGTCTGGATGAGTAATTGCGTGACCTTGGCCAGTGCGTTTAGCTCTCATTCGGTCTTCCATACTTAAAGGTTCCATATTCTCCATAATTGAATTTGTTGAATCGGTATCACTAGATGATTCTGATTTAATGGTTCGTTCCTCAACAATCTCTGTTTGAATGATTGGTGGTTCCGGAGGAAAGTTTAGTGGTTCAGGATCTACGAACCGTTCCTGAATATTCTCCGGATTCTCAATTGTGAGGTCGGGTTCAAAAAATGGATTATCGGAAATTTGAACTGAAGTACTTGGTCTACTGGATGACGATTCTAAAGAAAAATCAACGGCGGTTATATTTGCTAAATGTCTTGATCTAGTTACAGGTGGTGAACGTACAAAAGGTGATGAACGTCTTGCTCGGTGCATTCACTGAATATCCTATTAGTTTTTAAAAGGAAAGAAAAATTATAATAAGTTATCCAATCAATAGACTTTTCTGATTTTGCCCACGTTTCGAATAGCCAAAAGATGCAGCAGAGGGGCAGGATTCGTTTGGTCTCAATATAATTGAGGACTGTTTGGCTCCATTAACCCGGTCCACGTACAAATCCAACTATTACTACGAACCAGAAAATTTTGATGTCTATTAATTTAACCACTTAAAATAAATTTTCGTAATTTTAAGAAATTTAGATAAGAAGTAGAAAAAAATTCTAAGTCCTAAAAACTAGAATGGCGAGAAATAAGAGAGAAAAAGAGTTCGTCGAAAAAGGTTGAAAAAGAAAAAATGGTTGAAAAATAAAAGGTGACGGAAAAATAAAAGAAACTTATAAAAACTTAAAAATACTTGACTAACCTAACCTTATTACTACAACTAACTTAAAATTATAATCGCAAATTGATATTACTAATTGGAATGATAATTGGTACATAGTAAAAGGTCTAAAAATATTAAAGCTTACAAGGAAAAACTAAATCCCAAATGGAAATAACTTAAAAAGAAACTAAAACTTAAAAAGGCGTCGCAAAATTCTAAAGCACCTAAATCTTAGTCTAAAGAAAAAACACTTAAGGAATTCTACGGCAAAGCCTAAAAATCTAGGAGTAAAAATAACTATAGCAAAAACTAAGTTTAAAATTAAATATGAGCTAAAAATACAAAAGTTATGCTACAACGATTAAAAAGGGACAAAATATAAAAATATACAAAAAGTTGTAAAAAGTACAATTTTTATAAAAATATTATTTTTATATTATTTTTTTTAATAAAACTACTAATTTTACAATTTAATAAAACTAATTAATACTAAATACATAAATTAAATAAAAAGTAAAAATAAAACTAAAACTAATAATAATAATAATAATAATAATTAGGTTTAAATAATAATTATAATTAATAATAACCCGTAATTAATGCAGGATTAGGGTTTTTTGTCGCCTGTCAGAAAGGCTCCGCGAGTTGCGGTAATTAATACATCAAACCTCGCGAGTCGCGGGGGTTCCAGAATTCAGCTGACAGGTTTGAATATTCGACGCGTTTTTTCTTTATTTTTTTTTATTTTCTGTTTTCTGTTTTTTTTTCTATATATAAAAGATATTTAATAAAAGTTATATTTTTATAAATTAAAATAAAGATAAAGAAACTTATAAAACTTAAATATTTAACAAAATCTAAAAAAAATACTTATATTTTTGTTTTTCTTTTTATATTTTTGAATAATTAAAACGTATTTTTACAAAAACGAATTTTTAATAAAAGTAAACTAAAAATCTTCTTTTTTTTTTTTTATATTAGCGTTGCGCTTCCGGCTTTTAAGATAAGTTCCCCGGCAGCGGCGCCAAAAAATACTTGATGTTATGCGAGGTGTATATAAAATAGTTATTAATTTTAGCAGGAAATACTATTAAATACGATACAATTTTACACAAGATATTTATTTATTTATAGAATGGATATACTTAAACCTTGCTACAACACTTATAGGCAGTGTACCTAATCGTACAGTAGTGTAGTTTTTAGTAAGTCCGGTTCGTTCCACAGGGAAATCTTTAAACAAAGCTCAACGCTATATTAGTTTACTTTTATTAAAAATACAAATATATATATAAGTAATATTATTATTATAAAGGGGGGTTTTTACCGTTTAATGACCGGTTTGTCGATTTTAAGACTTTAGTCGCAGTTAAAACCTAATGTAAAATATAAAATAAATACAAGACTTAAATTAAAGCGTAAAGTAAATAACGATAATGAAATTGCGAATAATAAAAGTGCGATAAAATAAACTTACGATAATTAAAAAGTACGATAATTAAAAAGTACGATAATTAAAAGTGCGATTAAATAACAATAAATAAAAGTGCGATAATTAGAAGTGCAATTAAATATAAAATAAAGGAAATTAAATATGAAATAAAAGAATTATGCTTATTTAAACTTCCGTAATCATGATGTTTGACGTGTTGATTTTAGTTTTATGCCCATGGGTTAATTGTCCTTTGTCCTGGATTATTTAATATGTCCGTCTGGTTTTTGTCCATAACAGTCCATCAGTCATAAATATAAAGTGCGAGTGTCCTCATCAAATTATTCTTATACCCGAAGTTAAATATTCCAACTAATTGGGGATTCGAATTGTAACAAGGTTTTAATACTTTGTTTAATGAATACACCAGGTTATCGACTGCGTGTAAACCAAGGTTTTACTACTTTGTTAACAATTACACCAATTACCCTTGAATGTAATTTCACCCCTGTTTTAATTATTCTAGAGGCTATTAATCCATTCCCGTGTCCGGTTAAATGAACGATTATTCGTACATATAAATACCCCGCCCATCGTATCCGATTGAGTGTATATGGTAATTTATAGGGACGCCCAATTGTAAATCTTTATATTAACATTAACAAACTTTCATTTAGTTAAACAAATATAAAGCCCATTAATAGCCCATAGTCTAATTTCCACAAGTGTCGTTCTTTTGTCCAAACCCCAATTATGGTACAAAGCCCAATTACCCAATTTTAGTAATTAGCCCAACATCATGATTACTTCTTTTTAAATAAGCATAATAATAACTTAGCTACGAGACATTAATGTAAAAAGGTTGAACATAACTTACAATGATTAAAAATAGCGTAGCGTTACACGGACAGAATTTCGACTTACACCCTTACAACATTCGCTAACATACCCTTATTATTAGAATTATAATTAAAATTAAAATTAAAATATAAATTATATATATATATTTTACGTATATATGAGAGAAGAGAGAAAAATGGATATATTTTTGATCAGAATTCGGTTTGCTTTATAGGGGGTTTTTGAAATTGGGGCTCCGCGACTCGCGGCAAAATCCTCTTCAAACTCCGCGAGTCGCGGAGGATGAATTTACAGCTCACACCCTTGGAGTCTTTCTCTGCCGACGGTTTTTAATATATATATATAATATATATATAATTAATATAATTAATTATATATTATATTATATTTATATACATAGTTAACTTGTAATTTTTAGTCCGTTGCGTCGAGCGTTCAGAGTTGACTCTGGTCCCGGTTCCGGATTTTCGAACGTCCTTGCGTACAATTTAATATCTTGTACTTTGCGTTTTGAATCTTGTACTCTTGTAATTTCGAGACGTTTCTTATCAATAATTGGAACTTTTTTTGATTGTCTTTTGTACTTTTGAGCTTTTTGGTCGTTTGCGTCTTCAATTCGTCGAATCTGTCTTTTGTCTTCACCTTTTATTATTTAAACGAATATCACTTGTAAATAGAACAATTGCAACTAAAAGCTTGTCTTTCTTGAGGAATAATGCTATGAAATATATGTTCGTTTTTAGCATTATCATAGCCCAACATCATGATTACTTCGTTTTAAATAAGCATAATAATAACTTAGCTACGAGACATTAAATTAAAAAGGTTGAACATAACTTACAATGATTAAAAATAGCGTAGCGTTACACGGACAAAATTTCGACTTACACCCTTACAATATTCGCTAACATACCCTTATTATTAGAATTATAATTAAAATTAAAATTAAAATATAAATTATAAATATAAATATTACGTATATATTGAGAGAGATAGATATTAGATTATGAAAAATGATCAGAATTCGGTTGGCTTTATAGGGAGTTTCAGAATTTGGGTCTCCGCGACTCGCGGCCCATTTTGCCTTCAAACTCCGCGAGTCGCGGAGTTTGTAAATACAGCTCACCAGCTTTTGGCTCTTTGTTTGCCGACGATTTATTTTATAAATATAATATATATATAATTAATATAATTAATTATATATTATATTATATTTATATATATAATTAACTTGTAATTTTTAGTCCGTTGCGTCGAGCGTTGAGAGTTGACTCTGGTCCCGGTTCCGGATTTTCGAACGTCTTTGCGTACAATTTAATATCTTGTACTTTGCGTTTTGAATCTTGTACTCTTGTAATTTCGAGACGTTTCTTATCAATAATTGGAACCTCTTTGATTGTCTTTTGTACTTTTGAGCTTTTTGGTCGTTTGCGTCTTCAATTCGTCGAATCTATCTTTTGTCTTCACCTTTTATTATTTAAACGAATATCACTTGTAAATAGAACAATTGCAACTAAAAGCTTGTCTTTCTTGAGGAATAATGCTATGAAATATATGTTCATTTTTAGCATTATCAAATATTCCCACACTTGAGCGTTGCTTGTCCTCAAGCAATATCGTCTTGAAATACTAGAATCACTTCTTTATTCTTCACACTTTGTACATCAGTGATTTCTATACGGCGGTATAAACAATGGTAGTAACGATATGGTTTACAGTCTCACATGACTATAGAAATTTAGATCCATTAAGGAAATTGGATCTTTATGAAAACATTTGATCTTTTGAAAATTAAATCTAGTTTTTACCCTAGATAAGTTTTCCAGAATAACCCTTCACCGGTGTTTGCAAAATATTTTTGTGGGTTTGGTGGGTTTCAGATTTGAAAATTTTAGCTCAAAACTTATAGTTTTGTGTCACCCACTTGCTAACCTTGTATTTGGAAAGCAACACGTCCAGTTTACTTATCCCGTATATTACCTTTCGGTAAACTACCGTCCGGTTGTAAAGGAAAGCATTGAACAAGCAACTGTTAAGGCAATGTCCCCTGACATGCTTTTAATTATGGTCTATAACGTGTCGGACGCAATTACTATCCTTGGTAGGAGCAATAGTAAAGCTCACCCTTATGATTTTTCGGTCTGGCACAAGGTCCTGTCTTTGACCACTATGCAACTACCGTTCTTACGGTTGACACCCGATTTAGTTCAGGTGACCTAATGAATTCCAGGTGAATTCCTAGGATTTTACGTTCAATGGTAATGAACGCATTGAAAATAGGGTTTTCAGAAAACAAATCGGTTTGTAATTTTGATCAAAATATTTTCTCGTTCAAGCTCTAGTTTAGATATCATTGAATTCCATGAGTTTGAATTCTCAATCATTAAGGTCAATCTCAAGGATTGAGTAATATCAGTCTTAAAAGCTGATTTTTAATTTTTAAGGAGATTATCCTTTCTGGGGATCTGATTCATTAGTCTTATCCAGCTAATTTGCATGGTGCCCCCCATTTTACGAGATAAATCCTTCTCATGGTTAGGATAAATCTGACCACTTGGCGACCCTGTTTAATGCTGAGGTCCGTGGATTTCCTGCTGATTTTAGTGATGACTTTTCTAGATTTTTCGTCAACCTACAGCTGGTCTGGACGACAACTTCTTGACCTAAATCAAGAAGCGCGTGTCTTTTTCGGAAGACTTTACTTCCTTTTAATGATGGAATTGATTCATCGTGTAGATCCATATTTCTTACAGTAAATCAGGTAAAACAGTTTAGTTTAGTCCAAAGCAAAAGTATTATCAGTTATTTGTTACAGATATATGTGACATATGTTTAAGATAACTTGGTAAATTTTCCCACACTTGGCTTTTATTTTCCTTTTTATCGTCCTCTATTCCATTTTAAATGAATTTTAACATTTTGGTTTGTTTCTCAATTTATGTCCTTTCTGAGGTAACAATAATTTCGGTGTTAAAACCTAGTTTTATCGTTCATAAATATGTATAAACATGATTTTGAGTTCATTTAATTGAAAATTTTGAAAAATTTTACTAGAATTGGGTAGTCAGTATATAAGACTAGGGTTGTTCTTTATTATCAGAGAGCACTAGATTCTAATACAACTACTGCTTTACTAGTATTTTTAATGGTAACCAAGTGTATAAAGTAAAAATTTTAAAATCCGAAAGAATTTAACCCCTTCCCACACTTAAGATCTTGCAATGCCCTCATTTGCAAGAAATCAGTAACAATTTAAATTATTGAGGGTGATTTGTGTGAAAATGATTAAATTTTACCAAAGTTTCCAAATATATTGGCGTTTGTTTGCTGAATGATAAATGGTGCACATAATTTGTTCATTCCGTCTTGTTGTTATTTTACATATATTTTGCATCTTGTCGTCAAAATTAGTTACTTTTGCTGAACTTAATGCCAGTCTTTGAAAATGCGTTGTTTTACCCTGTTGTGTACATAAGATAAACTGCAAACATATATACATATTTTTGAAGTTTGGTATATTACCCCACATTCAAAAATTATTAAAATCTAAGAATAAAAGTTAGAAAATTATAAAAATTATTACAATATTAACATAAGTATTAAACGTATTACAAATTACAAAATAAATAAAACTAAGTAGACTAGGGATGATACTGGTACCAATAGGGGTTCCAAGCATAACCATAGGTGCTATAAAATGCTTCGGCAGGGTTATACGTAGGATACGGTGGTTGCATCTCTATAGACCAGGGAGGGAATATGGGTTTTGGCGTAGGAATATAGTTTCTACCTATATGTTGGCAATGAGCTATGATTTGGTTTTGATGAACTTGCCAATCTTCAAATGCTCTCTGTCTAGCATTTTCGTACTCCTGTGAAGCTATAAACCTTTGCATTTCTTGCATTTCATTTCCCCCTCCTACATTACCTTGCTGTTGGTTTCTCTCAACCTGTGGATGTCTACCATGGTATTGTACTGTGGCGTTATTTCGCCTCTTCAAAACTTTCGCACCATGGTATACATTTAAACCTATTGTATCGCGGGGTTCTGGTTCTTTCACTAATAATCCCCCCTGACTTATATCCACACCGAGATATTCAGCAATCAAAGTAATAAAAATACCACCTCCTATTATGCTATGCGGTCTCATCCCCCTAACCATAGCTGATAAATAATAACCCACACAATAAGGTATACTTACAGCGCTTTGTGGGTCTCGAATACACATATGGTAAAACAAATCCTGTTCATTTACCTTTTCCTTGTTCTTACCTCTTTGTGTAATCGAATTAGCTAAAAACCTATGAATCACTCTTAATTCAGCTCTATCTATATCCAAATAAGAGTAATTTCCCCCTTTGAATCGGTGATGGCTTGTCAATTGACTCCATACACCGTGTGTATCAAAATTTTCATCTATCTTTCTACCATTTAGTATCAACCCTCTACAATCGGCAGATGCTAACTCCTCAGGCGTATATATACGTAAAGCCTGAGCCATGTCTAGTAAAGACATGTGGCGCATCGAACCTCCTAACAAAAATCTAATAAAAGATCGATCGGTTAAACTAGCTACCCGATCATTTAATTCTATACTACACAACAATTCTTCACACCATACTTTATATACAGGTCTACGCATGGTGAATAAACGTACCCAGTCATTAAAAGTAGAATTACCATACCTCTGTGCAAGTAATTCCCTAATTGGCCCGGCCAATTCTACAGCTTCTAATGGTCCCCATTCTATGACCCTAAGTACCTCAACAACCTTAGAATGAAGAGTATGCAAACCCCTTTGGTATTTTGGATAATCTATCCAAAGTCTGTCAAATCTTAGGTTCGGGTGCAAATCTTCCAAGTGCATATCAGAAAAGGTCATGACTGGATGAGGTATATCTTGCTTGTAGTAGTTATCTACCTCCTGTTGTTCCGCATTCTCAGCAGGAGCATTGCGAGCTTGGGATGAAGATTCACCCCTTTCAGTCTGCAAAACACATCAAACACAATTTTTGTGCATCCAAATATGCATTAGTGTCAGCAAAATCATCAATTAAAATAATTACTATGACATGATCAATTTATATCAAACTTAAGCTCATTTTCACATTTTTATCAAATCTACACTTTTTCAAATAAGCATATACGAAAATGTTCGCCAAGTTCATAAGCATTCAACTCAAATTACATGTCAAAATAATCATTACTAGCAATTAAACAAGTTTCAAATGGCATTATCTTTCAAAAATCAAGTTCATGAATTTTAGACTTGAAAAAGTTCACTTTAATTCTCAAAATCATGTTTAGGCTCAAAGTTTGGATCATTTAACTACCTAAACATGTTACACTACTTAATTTAGCAACAATTCATGACAAAAATCGGCCATAACCTGTTTATATCAAAAAGCCCCAAATTTGCTCAAGAACACAAACCCTAGATTACTCAAAATTTGAAGTTTAAGGTTTCTAATCATGTTAAATAGTATCAATCTAGGTTATACAAGCATAATACATAAACAATTTAAGCCTAATTACACTAAAAAGCATCAAAATCAAATTGGGGAAAAAATTGCTCAAGAACACTAATTTTCGGATTAAATGGTGTTTAGGTGTAGAAATTTACCGTTTTTCTTGAGTAATTCCTTGATAGCATCCTTCTCAACATGATTTTAGTAAAAGATTTGATGATTAACGGTTAAAAATTGTGATTTTGAGGGTGTATTTTCGAGTTTTTTCGGCAGTTATTTCGCTGTATGTTTGAGTTGTGTGTGTTGTCTGAGCAGTTCTTTGCATTTTTTTTTTTCTGTATTTCGGTCCTCCCGCGACTCGCGGTGTTTGGACCCTTCAAACTCCGCGAGTCGCGGAGTTTTTTTTTTTTTTTTTTTTTTTTTTTTTTTTTTATAAAATCATTAACTTATAAAAAAATTAAGTAATTAATTTTTTTAAAATTTTGTTTTCCTTGTTATTTAGGACGAGGTCGTTTCGGATCGATGTCCTAGTCCGTCCCTCGACAAAATTTTAAAATATGTCTTTTTGTAGCGATTGTTTTAAAAGCTAAGATTTTTGGGTTTTTAATGTTTTTGGCATACTTTAATTCAATAAGATTAAAAATAATGATAATAAAAGTTCTCGTCCCTCCCTTGGGTAAAGCAATTTCGGTTCAAAGACCTAGTCTTCAACTTACGACGAATTTTAAAAATCATATTTTTAACTTAATGAGATAAAGTAAATTTTTGTTTTTAAATTCACTCAACTTAAATATAAAATTCAAAATTAATATTTTAAATTCACACCAAACTTACAATTTATAATGCATAAAATTAAAATTCATATTTTAAAAATTAAAAATTCACACCAATCTTAATTTAAAAATTCATATTATAAATTCACACCAAACTTATATTAATTTTTCAAATATTTATAATTTTAAATATATTGTTTTTACAAAGTTTACAATATTAATTTAAGATTTAAATATTAATTTTAAAAACATGGTAAAAATAAAATTAAAAATCTTTTTGGCTTTTTATCCCACTTTTATCAATCAAATATTATCAAAAATATGCGCCCCTCTTTTCGGTAAAGTAATTTCGGTTCCAAGACCTAATTTAACTCATGACGAATTTTTAAAATATTTTGGGTTGATTGATTAAAGATATTTATACCTTAAGAATAAACGTTAAATTTCGCAGTGATGTAATAAATTTTTGAATGATATCAATAATTTCGGTCGCCAAACCTAATTTTATTCAATACCAATTTAATACTTTATAGCGAACAAATTAGCGTTTATTATCAAAAGGTTAAAAATAAAAATAAATAAATAAAAAAAACTGTACAAATATACCTGTGAAATAGATTTCTTAGTTATATGATCTATCCCATTCATAAGATAGTCGGTTTAATTGGTTTTCCATGGCTACATAGGCGTAACCTCGAGCATTCAGTGTCTTTTCTTCTAAACATATGAACGGTCCGTCTCTGCATAAAGTAACAAATTCGGTATTTGAATAGGTTTGATTATTTGAACATTTACCTCCATGTGACCATTTTCCGCATTTGTGACATCTTTCTAGGTGTCGTGCTCTTCTTTTTGCTGCGGATTTTGATTTTCCTTTACCAAATTGTAACTTATTATCTTCGCATCTGGATTCTTTTCTAACTCCGTCCATTCTTTCTCTGATTATTGATACTATTTCACTCGGAAGTGTGTCATTATTACGTTTAGTGATCAAAGCGTGTAGCATTAGACCATGGTTTAGTTCACAGGCAGTCTTCATTTCCTAAAAAAAATAAAAATTTAGAATGGGGGAGAAGACTAGTTCTTTAGGGTCTGCTAGGGAAAGACCATTCGGGTTCCATTTTCGAGAACTACATGAAAACAGACAATCTAACTCTAACATAAATACATATTATCCTTTAAAGACTTGATTCTCCCCACACTTAGTTAGCTGTGGTGTCGAAATTGTGATTAACTTCGTTGTCGACTTCCATCGGAATATCTATGTAGTGTTTAACTCTGTGACCATTAACTTTAAATTCAATCCCATTTGAATTTATCAATTCTACTGTTCCGTATGGGAAAACTCTTTTGACTATGAATGGTCCAGACCATCTTGATTTCAATTTTCCAGGAAATAGCTTGAATCGTGAATTAAAAAGAAGAACTCTGTCTCCTTCTTTAAATTCTTTTAAACTTCTTATTCTTTTATCATGCCATTTCTTCGTTCTTTCCTTATAGATTAACGAATTATCGTATGCTTCATGTCTTAATTCTTCTAATTCGTTTAGTTGACTTAATCGTAGACGTCCGGCTTCATGTAAATCAAGATTACATGTCTTCAAAGCCCAAAATGCTTTGTGTTCAATTTCTACTGGAAGATGACATGCTTTTCCATAAACAAGTCTGAAAGGTGTGGTTCCAATTGGAGTTTTGTAGGCTGTTCTAAAAGCCCAGAGTGCATCCTCCAATTTAATGGACCATTCCTTCGGATTTGATCCTACGGTTTTCTCTAGAATACGTTTTAAAGCTCGGTTGGTATTTTCAACTTTTCCACTAGTTTGTGGATGATATGCGGTGGAGATTTTATGAGTTACTCCATATCTTTTAAGAACTTTCTCAAGTTGATTATTACAGAAATGAGTACCCCGATCACTTATTAAAGCTTTCGGTGTTCCAAACCTTGCAAAAAGACGTTTTAAAAAGTTGACTACAACTCGTGCATCGTTAGTTGGGAGAGCTTGTGCTTCCGCCCATTTAGATACATAATCAATGGCTACGAGAATATAGAGATTATTATGAGATTTTGGAAATGGACCTATAAAGTCAATACCCCAAATGTCAAATACTTCACATACTTGGATGACATTTTGTGGCATTTCATCACGTTGACTTATTTTTCCGGCCCTTTGACAAGCATCACAGGATTTGCAAAGAAGGTGTGCGTCTTTGTAAATTGTAGGCCAATAGAATCCAGCATCATAAACTTTTCTTGCTGTTAGTTGAGGCCCATAATGCCCTCCTGTTGGTCCTGTGTGACAATGGTTTAAAATTTTACTAGCTTCATCTCCAAATACACATCGGCGTATTATTCCATCGGGACAACTTTTAAACAGGTGTGGATCTTCCCAAAAATAGTGTTTTATATCACTGAAGAATTTCTTTTGTTTTTGGTACGATAATCCTTTTTCAAGGAATCCACAAACTAAGTAGTTTGCATAGTCTGCAAACCATGGAATTTCTTTATAATCTATCTTCAATAGATATTCATCAGGAAAGTTGTCTTGTACGGCCGATTCATTTAGAACTTCTAATTCGGGATTTTCAAGACGAGAAAGATGATCAGCGACGAGATTTTCTGCTCCTCTTTTATCTCGGATTTCAATATCAAACTCTTGTAAGAGTAAGATCCAACGGATTAATCTTGGTTTAGCATCTTGTTTCAAAAATAGGTATCTAAGAGTAGAATGGTCGGTATAGACCACCGTTTTTGCTAGAACGAGATATGATCGAAATTTGTCAAAAGCAAAGACAATAGCAAGGAGTTCTTTTTCAGTAGTTTTATAGTTCGTTTGTGCTCCTTGTAATGTCTTACTAGCATAATATATAGGTTGAAATCGTTTTTCAATCCTTTGTCCTAAAACGGCTCCCATTGCAAAATCACTTGCATCGCACATTAGTTCAAATGGTAGATTCCAATTTGGTATTATCATGATCGGCGCATTAGTGAGTTTTTCTTTAAGAATATTAAAAGATTTTATACACTCATCGGAAAAGATGAATGGAGCATCCTTTTCTAGGAGTTTATTCATAGGAGTGGCAATTTTAGAAAAATCTTTTATGAAACGTCGGTAAAAACCGGCATGCCCTAGAAAACTCCTAACTCCTCTAACATTGGTGGGATGTGGAAGTTTAGCAATTACATCTACTTTAGCTCTATCCACTTCAATTCCTTCTTTTGAAATTTTATGTCCAAGAACGATGCCTTCTTTAACCATGAAATGGCATTTCTCCCAATTAAGTACTAGATTTGATTGTTCGCATCTAATGAGCATTCGTTCAAGATTAGCTAGACATGATTCAAATGTATCACCGAAGACTGAAAAGTCATCCATGAATACTTCTATGCATTCTTCTATCATGTCGTGAAAAATCGCCATCATACACCTTTGAAAGGTTGCAGGGGCGTTGCAAAGTCCAAATGGCATGCGTTTGTAAGCAAAAGTACCATAAGGGCACGTGAATGTGGTTTTCTCTTGATCTTCGGGTGCTATTGGAATTTGAAAATATCCGAAAAATCCATCTAGAAAACAATAGTAACTATTTCCGGCTAATCTTTCCAACATTTGATCTATGAAAGGTAAGGGAAAGTGATCTTTTCTGGTGGCGTCATTTAATTTTCTATAATCAATACACACACGCCATCCTGTTACAGTCCTAGTAGGAATAAGCTCATTTTTCTCATTTGTAATGACAGTCATGCCACCCTTCTTAGGCACGCATTGAACTGGGCTTACCCATGGACTATCAGAGATTGGATAAATTAAACCTGCATCTAGCAGTTTAATAATCTCTTTCTTAACTACATCTTGCATATTAGGATTTAGTCTTCGTTGGCATTGCACATACGTTTTATGACCTTCTTCCATAAGGATTTTATGTGTGAAATACGAAGGACTTATTCCTTTAATATCATGAATCTTCCATGCAATGGCTGGTTTATGAGCTTTCAACACAGAAATGAGTTGTGATTTCTCATTTTCAGTAAGAGAAGACGATATTATTACAGGTAATTCAGATTCACCATGTAAATAAGCGTATTCCAAATGGTTTGGAAGTGGCTTTAACTCTAATTTCGGAGGTTCTTCTATCGATGATTTGTATCGATATCTGTCTTCTTCTTTTAGCATTTTAATTTCTTCTGTTGTTGGTTCATATCCATTAGCTATAAGTGTAGCTAACATTTCAGCTTCATCAACTGGTTCATTACCTTCTCCTAAAGAACATTCTCCTGTTCCTTGTAATTCTGTAAATTCTTCTAATAATTCTGCATGTGCATCTATAGTTTGAATATAATAACATGTATCATCTGCATATTGTGGTTGTTGCATTGCTCTATCAACTGAAAAGGTAACACTCTCGTCCTCTATACTTAGGGTCAATTTCTTACCGAACACGTCTATCATTGCTTTAGCCGTGTTTAAGAATGGTTTTCCTAATATGAGAGGAACTTGAGAATCTTCTTCCATGTCCAGAACAACAAAATCTACTGGAAATACTAAAGTACCAACTTTAACTAGCATGTTCTCCATTATCCCTCTAGGATATTTTATTGATCTATCGGCTAGTTGTATGCTTATTCTGGTTGGTTTCAATTCTCCTAGGTCTAGTTTAGCGTATAGTGAATACGGCATTAGATTTATACTAGCACCTAAGTCTGCCAATGCTTCTATTGAACTAAGACTACCCAGAAAACATGGAATTGTGAAACTTCCTGGATCAGATAATTTTTCTGGTATCTTATTCAACAGCACTGCTGAACAATTAGCATTCATAGTAACAGCCGAGAGTTCTTCCATTTTCTTTCTATTCGTGATCAGATCTTTCAAGAATTTAGCATATCTAGGCATTCCTGAAATCACATCAATGAAAGGAAGATTTACATTTATCTGTTTAAACATATCCAAGAATTTGGATTTCTCGGCTTCAAGTTTCTCTTTCTTCATTTTACTCGGGTAAGGAAGTGGTGGTTGGTATGGTTTAACATAAGGTTTAGCCTTAACTGTGTTATCTTCATTAACCTTTTCAACTACCGGTTCTTTTTCCTTATCTTGATCAGGTTGTGGTTCTTGTGGAGTAGGAATAGCTTCATCAGAAGTTACAGGTATTTCAGGTGGTTTAAGTGTTGTACCACTTCTTGTGGTAATAGCTTTAGCTGTTTCATTCCGGGGGTTAGCATTTGTATCACTAGGTAGACTTCCCGGTTTTCTTTCACCTATTAACCTTGCTAGGTTACTTACTTCTTGTTCCAGATTTTGAATAGAAGCTTGTTGATTTCTAAATGCTTGAGCATTTTGTTCATTGGTTTGTTTCTGAGATGTGAAAAACTGCGTTTGAGTTTCAACTAGCTTCGTCATCATATCTTCTAAATTCGGCTTTTTATCATCGGTTTGTTGTGGTGGTTTGTTTTGAAAATTAGGTCTTTGCTGATTGTAAGTATTATTGGATACTTGTTGATTGCTAGGACCTTGTTGGTTGTTGTATGGAATATTTCTGTTATAATTCTGGTTTTGATTGTAAATCGGTCTTGGCGGTTGATAATTATTCTGATAATTATTTTCAGGCCTTTGGTTTATGTATGAAATATTCTCTCTTTGTTCCATTGTTAATTCAATACTGAGACAATCTTTTGTCAAATGTGGTCCTCCACACTGCTCACAACTAATTCGTATTGAGTGAATATCTTTAGTCATCTTTTCCATTCGTCTCTCAACAGCATCTATCTTTGCGGAAATGGAATCTAAGTCATGGCTAGAATCGGCTCTAGCTGCTTTAGATGATCTAACGATATCTTTTTCTTGGTGCCACTCATGTGAGTGGGAAGCAGTGTTATCAATAATTTTGTAAGCATCAGTTTCAGTTTTCTTCATAATAGAACCACCAGCTGCTATATCTATGTCTTTCCTTGTAGTGATGTCGCATCCTTGGTAGAATATTTGTACTATTTGACATGTGTCTAAACCATGTTGCGGACATCCTCTCAACAACTTTCCAAATCTTGTCCACGCCTCATATAGAGTTTCATTCGGCTTCTGTGTAAACGTAACAATTTCTGCTTGAAGTCTTACGGCTTTAGATGCAGGAAAGAATTGTTTAAGAAATTTGTCAACTAAAACATCCCATGTATCGATCGCCCCTTCAGGTAACGATTCCAACCAATCTTTGGCTTCTCCCTTTAAAGTCCAGGGAAATAATATGAGATATATCTGTTCATCCTCCACTTCTTGGATTTTAAATAGTGTGCAGATCCTATTAAAGGTACGTAGATGTTCATTTGGATCTTCCTTCGGCGCACCACTAAATTGACATTGATTAGTCACCATGTGTAGAATTTGTCCTTTGATTTCATAATCTGGCGCATTAATGTCTGGATGAGTAATTGCGTGACCTGGGCCAGTGCGTTTAGCTCTCATTCGGTCTTCCATACTTAAAGGTTCCAGATTCTCCATAATTGAATTTGTTGAATCGGAATCACTAGAGGATTCTGATTTAATGGTTCGTTCCTCAACAATCTCTGTTTGAATGATTGGTGGTTCCGGAGGAAAGTTTAGTGGTTCAGGATCTACGAACCGTTCCTGATTATTCTCCGGATTCTCAATTGTGAGGTCGGGTTCAAAAAATGGATTATCGGAAATTTGAACTGGAGTACTTGGTCGACTGGATGACGATTTTAAAGAAAAATCAACGGCAGTAATATTTGCAAAATGTCTTGATCTAGTTACAGGTGGTGAACGTACAAAAGGTGGTGAACGTCTTGCTCGGTGCATTCACTGAATATCCTATTAGTTTTTAAAAGGAAAGAAAAATTATATTAAGTTATCCAATCAATAGACTTTTCTGATTTTACCCACGTTTCGAATAGCCAAAAGATGCAGCAGAGGGGCAGGATTCGTTTGGTCTCAATATAATTGAGGACTGTTTGGCTCCAATAACCCGGTCCACGTACAAATCCAACTATTACTACGAACCATAAAATTTTGATGTCTATCAATTTAACCACTTAAAATAAATTTTCGTAATTTTAAGAAATTTAGATAAGAAGTAGAATAAAAATCTATGTCCTAAAACTAGAATAGCGAGAAATAAGAAAGAAAAAGAGTTCGTCGAAAAAGGTCGAAAAAGAAAATTGGTTGAAAAATAAAAGGTGACGGAAAAATAAAAGAAACTTATAAAACTTAAAAACACTTGACTAACCTAACCTTATTACTACAACTAACTTAAAATTATAATCGCAAATTGAGATTACTAATTGGAATGATAATTGATACATAGGTAAAAGGCGTCTAAAAATATTAAAGCTTACAGGAAAAACTAAATCCCAAATGGAAATAACTTAAAAAGAAACTAAAACTTAAAAAGGCGTCGCAAAATTCTAGAGTACCTAAATCTTAGTCTAAAGAAAAAGCACTTAAGGAATTCTACAGCAAAGTCTAAAAATCTAGAAGTAAAAATAACTATGGAAAAAAAAACTAAGTTTAAAACTAAATATGAGCTAAAAATACAAATATTACGCTAAAACGATTAAAAAGGGACAAAATATAAAAATATACAAAAAGTTATAAAAATTACAATTTTTATAAAAATATTATTTTTATATTATTTATTTATTAAAACTACTAATTTTACAATTTAATTAAACTAATTTAACTAAAATATAAATTAATTAAAACTTAAATTAAATACTAAATTAATTAAATATTTAACCCTAATTACAAATTAATTAATAATAATTAATAATACTCCGTATTTAATGCAGATTAGGGTTCTGTGTGGCCCGTGTCAGACGGCTCCGCGACTTGCGGTATTCAAAGCATCAAACTCCGCGAGTCGCGGGGATACAAAATTCAACTCAGGTACAGTTTAAAACTTGACCTTTTTTTTTTCTTTTTTTTTATATTTTCTGTTTTTATATTTTCTTAATATATTTATATAATTTAAATAAAACTTATCTTTAAAAACTAAGATAGAAATAAAATACTTTATAACAATCTAAAGAAAAAATAGATTTATATATATTTATATTTTTTTTTCGGTCTTTTTTTATATATGTTTTAAATAAAAACAAAATACTTAAATAAAACTTATATAAAAATAAAGAAATTTTATAAAACTTAAATATTTAACAAAATCTTAAAAATACTTATATTTTTGTTTTTCTTTTTATATTTTCGAATAATTAAAAAAAAACGTAAATTTTTTACAAAAATGTATTTTTATAAAAACGAATTTTAATAAAAGTAAACTAAAAATCTTTTTTTTTATATTAGCGTTGCGCTTCCGGCGTTTAAGAGTCTCCCCGGCAGCGGCGCCAAAAATACTTGATGTTTGCAGCGGGGTATACGAAATACTATTAATTTTACAGGAAATACTATTAAATACGATACAATTTTACACAAGATATTTATTTATTTAGAGAATGGATATACTTAAACCTTGCTACAACACTTATAGGCAGTGTACCTAATCGTACAGTAGTGTAGTTTTTAGTAAGTCCGGTTCGTTCCACAGGGAATCTTTTTAAATAAAGCTCAACGCTATATTAGTTTACTTTTATTAAAAATACAAATATATATATAAGTAATATTATTATTATAAAGGGGGGTTTTTACCGTTTAATGACCGGTTTGTCGATTTTAAGACTTTAGTCGCAGTTAAAACCTAATGTAAAATATAAAATAAATACAAGACTTAAATTAAAGCGTAAAGTAAATAACGATAATGAAATTGCGAATAATAAAAGTGCGATAAAATAAACTTGCGATAATTAAAAAGTACGATAATTAAAAGTGCAATTAAATAAAATAACAATAAAAATGCGATAATTAGAAGTGCAATTAAATATAAAATAAAGGAAATTAAATATGAAATAAAAGAATTATGCTTATTTAAACTTCCGTAATCATGATGGTTAACGTGTTGATTTTAGTTTTATGCCCATGGGTTAATTGTCCTTTGTCCTGGATTATTTAATATGTCCGTCTGGTTTTTGTCCATAACAGTCCATCGGTCATAAATTTAAAGTGCGAGTGTCCTCGTCAAATTATCCTTATACCCGAAGTTAAATATTCCAACTAATTGGAGACTTAAACTGTAACAAGATTTTAATACTTTGTTTAATAATTACACCAGGATGTCGACTGAGTGTAATCCAAGGTTTTAATATTTTGTTATCAATTATACCAAGTGTCCTTGTACATAATTTCACCCATGTTTTAATTATTCTAGTGGCTATTAATCCATTCCCGTGTCCGGTTAAATGAACGATTATTCGTACATATAAATACCCCGCCCATCGTGTCTGATCGAGTGTATATGGTAATTTATAGGGACGCCCAATTGTAAATCTTTATATTAACATTAACAAACTATCATTTAGTTAAACAAATATAAAGCCCATTAATAGCCCATAGTCTAATTTCCACAAGTGTCGTTCTTTTGTCCAAACCCCAATTATGGTACAAAGCCCAATTACCCAATTTTAGTAATTAGCCCAACATCATGATTACTTCGTTTTAAATAAGCATAATAATAACTTAGCTACGAGACATTAAATTAAAAAGGTTGAACATAACTTACAATGATTAAAAATAGCGTAGCGTTACACGAACAGAATTTCGACTTACACCCTTACAATATACGCTAACATACCCTTATTATTAGAATTATAATTAAAATTAAAATTAAAATATAAATTATAAATATAAATATTACGTATATATTGAGAGAGATAGATATTAGATTATGAAAAATGATCAGAATTCGGTTGGCTTTATAGGGAGTTTCAGAATTTGGGTCTCCGCGACTCGCGGCCCATTTTGCCTTCAAACTCCGCGAGTCGCGGAGTTTGTAAATACAGCTCACCAGCTTTTGGCTCTTTGTTTGCCGACGATTTATTTTATAAATATAATATATATATAATTAATATAATTAATTATATATTATATTATATTTATATATATAATTAACTTGTAATTTTTAGTCCGTTGCGTCGAGCGTTGAGAGTTGACTCTGGTCCCGGTTCCGGATTTTCGAACGTCTTTGCGTACAATTAAATATCTTGTACTTTGCGTTTTGAATCTTGTACTCTTGTAATTTCGAGACGTTTCTTATCAATAATTGGAACCTCTTTGATTGTCTTTTGTACTTTTGAGCTTTTTGGTCGTTTGCGTCTTCAATTCGTCGAATCTGTCTTTTGTCTTCACCTTTTATTATTTAAACGAATATCACTTGTAAATAGAACAATTGCAACTAAAAGCTTGTCTTTCTTGAGGAATAATGCTATGAAATATATGTTCATTTTTAGCATTATCAGAACCGTTATATATAAATAGATATGTTATGTATATATATATTATAACTTGAGAATATTAATAAAGTATTAAACGTATAATACTTTACACGAACGTATTTGTTTCAATATGATTTTCCACGAAATTAAAAAAAATATATATATTAAATGATTGAATTATCAGAAACATTGAATTATGATTACAAGTCTCTGTTGAGAGGTCCACTATGATTTGAGAAAATCTATTCCTCTTAATGATATTCAGAATAATTTGTAAAGCTATTTATAAATAAAAACAAAAAGTGTCATTTACGAAAGTTAGATAAAAGTTAGTGGAGAATTGGTTTCCATAATATTCTATTAATCTATTTTCAAACGTACAAAGACATTTTCAGTTTAAAAAGAACTTTATTATTAAAACGTATATAACTTTTATAAATATCTAGAATCACTTTTGACAACTCATTACTTAACCAGTATAATAAATATAACGATATTTATATTTTATTTCATTAAATATATATAACGATTTAAATTAATATTATATATATTTATACGCGTATTATACATATATAGTTTTTATACTTTTACTATACTTTAACTATACCTTTACTTTACTTTTACTTTTACTTTACTTTAATAATTCACTTTAATAATTCATACTTTAATAATTCACTTTAATAATTCATACTTTAATAATTCACTTTAATAATTCATACTTTAATAATTCACTTTAATAATTCATACTTTAATAATTCACTTTAATAATTCAAAAATCTATTATAAATAGAATTCAATAGGTTTCATTATTTCATAAAAACTTGAAAATATATTTCTCTAAACTCTATCAATCGATTTATGTATATATATATATATATATATATATATATATATATATATATATATATATATATATATATATATATATATATATATATTTGCTCTGTATTATTTCAAGATATTATTAGTATACATAAAATATTACAATGGAGTGCTGTCCGAGTGATTTCAAAATAGTTTTTTTGAATGAGTCGAAGCTAAGGAAATTATGGGTTATAGCTATGGAGGTGATGGGTATGGTTCATGGGTATGCTCGTGAGGTCAATCTAGTGTTTATCATCTCCGTTGCGTCTACGTACTTTCCTGCAATATTGAATCTCAATATTGATACGTTCGTGAATCCGAGGCCAACCTTGCACTTGTTAAATGACGTTATATGTATTTTTACTACGAAATACAGTATTGTGAGTTTCATTTGCTCCCTTTTATATATATTTTTGGGACTGAGAATACATGCGCTGTTTTTTATAAATGTTTTACGAAATAGGCACAAGTACTAAAACTAATTCTACGTGGGTTTAAACCAGAAATATACCCTTAGCTTGGTAACATTAAACTACTTGTCTATGTACGGTAGGTGCGAATCCTAAAGATAGATCTATTGGGCCTGACAAACCCCATCCTGACTATGGGATGCTTTAGTACTTCGAGGTTATTTTAAAGACACCTGATCTGGTGTACTTCAGAGGGTAAAACATGAACGTTAAGGCTTGTTACCGGGTGCCTACAACTTATAGAATACTTTTATACACTTGCGAGTGTACATATATTTATAAACGGAAATCTTGTGGTCTATTAATATATTGAAATGATTGTTATGATAAACCTATGAACTCACCAACCTTTTGGTTGACACTTTAAAGCATGTTTATTCTCAGGTATTAAAGAAATCTTCCGCTGTGCATTAGCTCATTTTAAGGATATTACTTGGAGTCATTCATGGCATATTTTGAAAGATGTTTCATTCCAGTCGTTGAGTTCCTCAAGATTATTATTAAGTCAATTATAGTTGGATGTATTATGAAATAGTGTGCATACCGTCAATTTTCGTTGTAAAGAAAGTATGTCTTTTAAAAACGAATGCAATGTTTGTAAAATGTATCATATAGAGGTCAAATACCTCACGATGTAATCACCTATTGTGAATCGTTTAGAATGTATATGAACGGGTCCTTTCAGTTGGTATCAGAGCGGTGGTCTTAGCGAACCAGGTCTGCATTAGTGTGTCTAACTGATAGTCGTTAGGATGCATTAATGAGCCTGGACTTCGACCGTGTCTGCATATCAAAAGTTTTGCTTATCATTTTTGTCGGAAATTGCCTGCTTATCATTCTTAGTCTAGACACGTCTTACTGCATTGATTGCATGAATAGTGTATAGACAAAATTCATATCTTAGCGTATCTGCTAATCCATATCTTAGCGTATCTGTTACTGTAAACTTTGCCTGACATATCCCGTAATTTCCACCGTAATCTACGAAATCTTTTGCACTATATATATAGATATTCTATGTAATTAGAATACCACCCGATAGCTGAAAAATCATTTCATATCGAAAAATTCTTTATTCAATCGAACAAAATGGAATTCATCATTAGTTCAAGTCCCTCGAATTCCGATATGGAATCCCACTCAAGCTCCGAAAGCAGTGTGACCGGAATGGATCAACCAATTAGCCATTATCTATTATGAATGAATTGGGGATAGGTTCGTAGCCTCCTCAATAATTGGAGACAAGAAGAAGGTGATCCCTTCCATCCACCACATTGCCCTCTTGGCGATGAACCTGAAACACTTACCGGCGAACCGGTCCGAAACACCATTTTCTCTCTCATTTTCAGAGTATCTCGTCACGATTATATACTACATCAAATTCTAGATTTTATTTATTCGCTCGTCCGAACCGACAATCACCCCGGTGTAATAGAAGAAGTCAACGAGCTTCGCGCTCGAGTAGTGGCTTTAGAGAATATGGTGCAAGGGTTACAAACACCAACAAATAACGAAGTATTAATTCATAATTTCAATTTATTGAATAAATACTCCGTAAAAGTTATGTAATTTCTAAAGTCTTTAGGGATTATTCAGTTCTAGTTTCAACCGTAAATCAAATGAGTTTAATTTAATATTAACTCATTAAATCTATGTTACATCTGAAGAAAATATGCACATATATATTTTCATAAAGACTGTAATAAAATTCTGTTGTACAAAATATTAATTGTGAAATTTTTTTTAACGGGTAGGTAATACCCGAGAGATATATAAATTCACAATTAATATATTACATTTTTCGAATCTGATTAAGCAAATCATCAACTATACTCCCAAAATCTCACAACAATATACATTCTTGTATATAAATCAAAACAACCATTCTCACCCAAATTTGATTACGCATTCTGATTTTGACAAATCAAAATCCAAGTCATGATTTAACAGAAGACATCACTCTTAGATTCCTACATCTTTCAAAGCTATACTTTGACTTCAAAACCGTGTTAGAACATCATATGTATATTAACGATTACAAACTGTGTTCAAACTCTCCGAAGTTTTCAAAGACACTTCAACTAAGGAACAATCGAGATGATGATCCAACCACATGTTACCCACAGTTATACACCTGAAAAACTCTCAAAACCCAAGTCATAGTTCGACACGTATCCGTGTTAGACCCTTTGGCATTTACTAGCTAAAATAACTTTTCAATTCCGTTTCAAAATAGACAGTTTTGTCACATCTCCAGCAAGTCAACTTCGACTTCTCAATCAAAACAGTCTTATTATAACCTCAATAGATACGTTGCCCTTTCGCCAACGTTACCGGGGAATCGTTTATATTCACCACATTAGCAATAAACTTACCAACAACTTCACTAATCTTTGACTTTCAAAAAAAAAATCATTATAATTATCGAAACCCTATCATATACACTTTCGTACCTTATAACAAGAATTGCCATACCAATTATTGAGAATCAGCAATCAGTATTTTGAAACCACGAAGCATGTCTACATCAACAATTACATATACACACAACGTCTACCTCCAAGACTTACATTCTTTGAATGAGATATTTCTGAAAAACACCCTAAACTGCGAACCAGTTCTCGAAATTTTGAAAAATGCTGATGAAGCAGCAAAAACTGTAAACGACCTTAACAGTAAAAAGTTGGATGATAAAGGATAGTATATTGGCAAAGCTCAGAAAAAGAGAAGCTTTGGAACTGGAAAACGGATTGAGCAAAGTATGAAGGAGGCTGTGGACAAATCACAAAGGCTGAACCAGCCTTCGAAGAATCCAAATGATTCAGTACTTGCTGAAGTCATTAACGAATACCTTGCTCCTGACACTAAATCCCTGCGGATAATATCCTTCATCATCCTCTGATATTAGACATTCTAAGATATCATCGTATCTTTCATTATAAATATCATCCATACTTCTGAAGATATTTTTATAATTATTCTTATTTGAAATCATTTACCTCTTCGCGCTATCTGTATTATATCATAAAAGAAACTATTTTAGTTTCTAAATTCTGAAATATCCGAGTTTAAAATAGGAATATTATTGAAGAAGTGTTGGGAGCTGAAGCATGAGTTAGTATAATATAATGACACTTGATCAACGTGATTATATTACAGTAATTCATGCTGAGTTTCTAAATGGAACATGATGATTCACAGATCATAACGTCATCATGTGCTATGTTATACGACTCTTGTATTCTCTTTGATCTCTAAATATCAAGAAAATATTTCTTGATGATTCGGCCTTTTCCGAGGTATTCTGGTAATTTGACAAGTCAAGATCGTGTCATTACAATCTTCTTCCTAGAACATTAACAATGTTCATTCCGAAATTTATATCTGCGAATTCTGGACCATTACAAGCGGTGCTTAATCGCAAAAAGAAGAAACGAAAGGACAAAGCTCCGAACTAGAAATGGGAGTATAAATCATAGCAAATAGAAGAGAGCATTAACTGTGGATGACAATGATTATAGAAGAAGCAAGGACTTTGAAATATAAGGGAAGATATAAAACCCAACAACAACCCAGAAATCACAAACCGTATATATCAATGCATATAGCAATATAAAGACACGGGAGAACTAAAAACACTATAAAACCAAGAGTATAGTAGAAGTAAATAGATTCTTCCGGAGGCAGATGAAAAAGAAGAGCGACAGATATGAAAGTGAGGAGTATATCAAGAATTAGCACTGGATGAAGCATATTGACAAATACTTTAAAATATGAGTTGAGAAGGTGTGAGTTGTAAGAAAACAAATGAGGTGGATTTATAGTGAAATATCCGACAGAGAAATCAAAATAGATTATCGCATTAATTCGAAGAGGATCATAATTTACTTAATCGCCGAATAATCAAATCCAATATAGATTACAAAGATTTTCTTTTCGGAGATCAATCGTGATGACGTTAAAAGATACAATGAATCACTATTATCTTATTTCATTCATTTACGATAACTTCACTCACACGCTTCTAGTAATCGAATTATTTTATCCATTCTTCTTGAACATGATAAAACTCTATAATCGTTATAATAACATTCTCATTGTTAGTCATGACGACCTCTATCAAATTTCGGGGACGAAATTTCTTTAACGGGTAGGTACTGTGACGACCCGGAAATTTCCGACCAAATTTAAACTTTAATCTTTATATTATTCCGACACGATAAGCAAAGTTTGTTAAGTTAAATCTCAAGAATTTTAAACTGTGTTCATACATTCATTATAACCTCGACCAAATTCCGACGATTCACAAACCGTTATATATAAATAGATATGTTATGTATATATATATTATAACTTGAGAATATTAATAAAGTATTAAACGTATAATACTTTACACGAACGTATTTGTTTCAATATGATTTTCTTCGAAATTAAAAAAAATATATATATTAAATGATTGAATTATCAGAAACATTGAATTATGATTACAAGTCTCTGTTGAGAGGTCCACTATGATTTGAGAAAATCTATTCCTCTTAACGATATTCAGAATAATTTGTAAAGCTATTTATAAATAAAAACAAAAAGTGTCATTTACGAAAGTTAGACAAAAGTTAGTGGAGAATTGGTTTCCATAATATTTTATTAATCTATTTTCAAACGTACAAAGACGTTTTCAGTTTAAAAAAAACTTTATTATTAAAACGTATATAACTTTTATAAATATCTAGAATCACTTTTGACAACTTATTACTTAACCAGTATAATAAATATAACGATATTTATATTTTATTTCATTAAATATATATAACGATTTAAATTAATATTATATATATTTATACGCGTATTATACATACATAGTTTTTATACTTTTACTATACTTTAACTATACCTTTACTTTACTTTTACTTTTACTTTACTTTAACTTTCATAATTTACTTTAATAATTCATACTTTAATAATTAACTTTAATAATTCATACTTTAATAATTCACTTTAATAATTCACTTTAATAATTCATACTTCAATAATTCACTTTAATAATTTATACTTTAATAATTCACTTTAATAATTCATACTTTAATAATTCACTTTAATAATTCATACTTTAATAATTCACTTTAATAATTCATACTTTAATAATTTACTTTAATAATTCATACTTTAATAATTCACTTTAATAATTCATACTTTAATAATTCACTTTAATAATTCATACTTTAATAATTCACTTTAATAATTCATACTTTAATAATTCACTTTAATAATTCAAAAATCTATTATAAATAGAATTCAATAGGTTTCATTATTTCATAGAAACTTGAAAATATATTTCTCTAAACTCTATCAATCGATTTATGTGTGTGTGTGTGTATATATATATATATATATATATATATATATATATATATATATATATATATATATATATATATATATATATATATATATATATATATATATATATTTGCTCTGTATTATTTCAAGATATTATTAGTATACATAAAATATTACGACGGAGTGCTGTCTGAGTGATTTCAAAATAGTTTTTTTGAATGAGTCGAAGCTAAGGAAATTATGGGTTATAGCTATGGAGGTGATGGGTATGGTTCATGGGTATGCTCGTGAGGTCAATCTAGTGTTTATCATCTCCGTTGCGTCTACGTACTTTCCTGCAATATTGAATCTCAATATTGATACGTTCGTGAATCCGAGGCCAACCTTGCACTTGTTAAATGACGTTATATGTATTTTTACTACGAAATACAGTATTGTGAGTTTCATTTGCTCCCTTTTATATATATTTTTGGGACTGAGAATACATGCGCTGTTTTTATTAAATGTTTTACGAAATAGGCACAAGTACTAAAACTAATTCTACGTGGGTTTAAACCAGAAATATACCCTTAGCTTGGTAACATTAAACTACTTGTCTATGTACGGTAGGTGCGAATCCTAAAGATAGATCTATTGGGCCTGACAAACCCCATCCTGACTATGAGATGCTTTAGTACTTCGAGGTTATTTTAAACACACCTGATCTGGTGTACTTCAGAGGGTAAAACATGAACGTTAAGGCTTGTTACCGGGTGCCTACAACTTATAGAATACTTTTATACACTTGCGAGTGTACATATATTTATAAACGGAAATCTTGTGGTCTATTAATATATTGAAATGATTGTTATGATAAACCTATGAACTCACCAACCTTTTGGTTGACACTTTAAAGCATGTTTATTCTCAGGTATTAAAGAAATCTTCCGCTGTGCATTAGCTCATTTTAAGGATATTACTTGGAGTCATTCATGGCATATTTTGAAAGATGTTGCATTCCAGTCGTTGAGTTCCTCAAGATTATTATTAAGTCAATTATAGTTTGATGTATTATGAAATAGTGTGCATACCGTCAATTTTCGTTGTAAAGAAAGTATGTCTTTTAAAAACGAATGCAATGTTTGTAAAATGTATCATATAGAGGTCAAATACCTCGCGATGTAATCAACTATTGTGAATCGTTTAGAATGTATATGAACGGGTCCTTTCACCAAACTTCCATCGCACATTTACAAAAAATAAACGAGTGCTCAACGGTTTCTAGATCATCATCACATAACAGGTATCTTACACTATGTAAATCTATACCTCTTTTGTCAAGCTCGGTTTTGACGGGGAGTCTTTTTTTACACAACCGCCAAACGAATATTTCGACTTTTTTTGGAACCAAGTTATTACACATGGTTTCTTCGACATAAGTATTTGCAATTGAAAGATCATCAAGAATAAGAGATAAAGATCGTAAAGTGAAAATACCATTATGTGATAATGCCCAAGAACACGTATCGTGACCCGTCTCTTCAAAGCAATAACCTGACACGTGTTGTTGTAGCTCAGAAAGTTCACCCAATGTGCGACCAGAAGGCTGTCTCGACCAGCAACTTGTCACCGTTATACCAGAATCTGACTCGTGGACCCGATCAACAATTCGTGCATCCTTATCAGAGTCTAAGAGAAACAGTCTTGGGAATTTTGTCTTCAATTTGCCATTAATCAGCCACTTGGAGTCCCAGAAACTCAGCTGCGATCTTTTATTCACTTTAATGATGAAGGATTCCTTGAAATCGACCCCCAATTCTTGAATGTGAGTACCTGCAATAAGGATATTTTTCCACACACTAGGACTTGGAGAACGAATTGCTTCGCCCTTCAAATCCATACCACTGCAAGAACCATAAATGCTTCTAATAATACGTGCCCATAGAGAGTTGGCTTCGGTATTGAACCTCCACCACCATTTATCCAATAAAGAAAGATTTTTATTTTTTAAAAGACCCAAATTTAACCCCCCATTTTCATATGAACTAACCACATTAACCCATTTAACCCACGAAATTTTAGAGTTAACCTCCGCCCCGCCCCAAAAGAACTCTCTTCTCACACTCTCAAGGATTTTGAGCACGCAAGTCAGAGCATGAAAGATCGAGAAGTAATACAATGGAAGGCTACTAAGGACCGATTTAATTAGGACTAATCTTCCTCCAAAACGACAACATCCGCATTTTCCAATTAGAAATTTTTGATTTGAACTTATCAATGATCGGGTTCCAACTACACGCTTTATTCATTTTTGCACCAATTGGAATTCCAAGGTAAGTAAAAGGAAAGTTCCCCACTTGGCATTCCAAATGAGATGCAAAATGGTTTAGTTCCACCTCACTTGCCCCGATCCCATATAAACAACTCTTTTGAAAGTTCACTTTTAAACCCGAAGCCAATTCGAAACATTTAAGGAGATTCCGAATGTTTGATGCATTTTCATGACTCCATTCCCCAATAAATATCGTGTCGTCCGCGTATTGGAGATGCGAAAGACATATTTTGTCCTTCTCAATATCAACCTCTCTATATAATCCCCTTTCGGTGGCGGCTTTGATTAAAATGCCTAACCCTTCCTCGGCTAAAATGAAGAGAAACGGAGAAAGCGGGTCACCTTGCCGAATACCTCTTCCCAATGAAAACTCCTTTGTAGGTGACCCGTTTACCAAGATTGAAATAGCCGCGGACTTTAAACATGCATGAATCCACTTCCTCCATTTACACCCAAATCTCATACTTTTCATCACATCCAATAAGAAATTCCAATTAAGGCAATCAAATGCCTTTTCAAAATCGACTTTGAACAAAATGCTTTTTTTCTTGGAAGCTCTTAGGTAGTCAACACTTTCATTTACAATCAACGCACCGTCTAAGATGAATCTACCTTTAATAAATGCACTTTTCTCTGAGGCAATAAGGTGAGGGATCACCTTTTTCAACCGGTTAGAGGGAAGCTTTGCGAGTATTTTGTAGTAACTACCGATCAAACTAATCGGGCGATAATCACTATGCCCAGTGGGGTCAGCCTTTTTTGGGATTAAGGTGACAAACGATGAGTTGCAACCACGAGATATCTTCCCCTTTTCCCAAAACCATTCAATTGCACGAATCTTGTACATCTACTTTTTGGTTTTTCAGTTTTGTTTCACTACTTTTCAACATTATTCCCATGTTAAGTCACATTTTTGATTTATTAGCTTTATAAGTGATTTTTATTATCAAAATTTTAATATACTTTTAGGTAATACACAAATAATCATCTATATAATTGCAACTTAATAATCTAACTGAATATCAATTTTAACACTCATTCTTGATAAAAGGTAACAAATTTATGTATAAAAGATATATAAGTTGCTGTTATTATTATTAATTTTTTTTTTTTTACAAAAAAATGAATTTAAGTTAAAAACAATTATTCACGAAAATATTAAAAAGAAAATTACAGCAAATGAATGAGCTGGGTTTACATCCTTCCTACCCACTTGATATACATTACATTACATTACAAAAAAAAAAAATGAAGCACATTTAAATTTAGAATTAAAAATTATTTTTTGGCAACTTAAATTATTGTATATTACTGTATAACATATAGACACACAATTTTCAATAAAACTAATATTTTAACACTAAGTTACATTTATCATGAACCAACAAAACATATAGTTTGATTTAACAAACCATTACTGCATATCATCAAAAATAACCACTTCCACCCACCAGCGCCATCACCACCGCCACCAACCAACACCACCACCAACCCATCTACCGGCGAAGGCCAGCGTCATCGACCACCACTAGGGCTGTTAACTAATCGAGCTTTTAACGAGCTACTCGAGTTCGAGCTCGTTTATTTCGAATTCGAGCTTAATGATTTCGAACTCGAGTCGAGTTTGAACGAAAAATAGTGTTCGATTAGTTTCACGAGCCGAGTTTAAAAAAGTTAATATTCGACTCGCGTCGCTCGGAAACTCATTTAATTATCGAACGAGTTATCGAGCATATATGGCTCGAGTAGTTCGTATTCTCATTTATATTAATCGAGCTACACGAACCGAGCTACACGAGCTATGCGAACATGCAGAAAAATTTCATAATGCAACAACCAAGATTTGAACTCAAGACCACTTAAAGAGTTTCACCTTTTTTTTACCAATGAGCTATTTGAAAATTTTGTTGTTCTTGTAGTATTAACTAATGCTACTTGTATCTTCTGGTCTTATATTTCATTTTCCATTTTCAAACATATTAGTATTAAACATTCGCTCGTGATTATGTTTTATTAATTTTATCAATATACAAAGCATTCATTAGTAATTAGTAATAGAAATAAAAGCTGTATGTTATTTATTTATTTTAAAAATGATGATACGTATCCCATAAATTTGACACGACTTTGATTTTTTATATTTTATTGGAGTAAGAAATTTCAATTTATTGTATCTAAATAAAAATATACTACGTACCATACTTCTATTTTAACTAAACTATTAATTAATGTAAATAATAAATATATAATTATAAACTATTAGATAATAATTTTAATTGGTCAAATGACTCAATTATAAACCTTAATACCTAAACCCTTTTCATATTTTATTTTCTATTTAAAATTTAACATTGTGTCTTACCGCCCATTCCCTCGAATTGAGACGGGCTTCCTTTTGAACAACAGTTGAGGGCGAATTATGCAACTGTGGTAGAAGAACGCGTGGATAATGAAGTCCCCTTGAGTGATCCCGTATTAGTGTTAAAAAAAAAAACTAAAAGTGTAGCTAGGAAAACCTGTATGGCACCTTTCTAAAATTGACACATATGCAAAACATCATGTGTCGTCCAACTAGTCGATATTGATCTTCATTGTTTTTCAAGGCTTAAGTTTTAACTCGTAAGTCTCAACCCGCAGACATTGTTCAGTAATCATCGATTATTGAAGTCTTTAGAGTAACATGACACTTGATTGAATTAATAGTTGTAATAATTCAACTAGCCGATATTGATAATCGATGCTTAGTCACATAGTAAATCGTTTTCATTAATCTTCAAAGGATTAAATTTCAACTCTTAATTCTCATCCTGTAAATATTGTTCACTTATCATCGACTATTAAAGTCTCGAGGTAACATGACGCTTAAATGAATAGTCATACTAATCCAACTAGCCGCCATTGATCTTCAATGCTTAAGTCACATCGTAAGGATTGTTCATTAATGTTTAAGGCTTAAGTTTCAACTCGTAAGTCTCAACCCGTGAACATTGTTCACTAATCATCGATAATTGAAGTGTAGAGAGTAACATGACGTTTAATTGAATAGTTGTAATAATTCAACTAGCCGATATTGATCTTCAATACTTAGTCACATAGTAAACCTTTTTCATTAATCTTCAAGAATTAAGTTTCAACTCTTAAGTCTCATCCCGTAAACATTGTTCACTAATCATCGATTATTGAAGTCTCGAGCTAACATGACGCTTAAATGATTAGTTGTAATAATCCAAATAGTCGGTTTTGATCTTCAATGCTTAAGTCACATAGTAAGCATTGTTCATTAATGTTCACGGCTTAAGTTTCAACTCGTAAGTCTTAATCCGTAAACATTGTTCACTAATCATAGATTGTTGAAGTCTTGAGAGTAACATGACGTTTAATTGAATAGTTGTAATAATTCAATTATCCGATATTATATTATACACTTAGTTGAGTTAACTTTTATTTATTACATTACATAGAATATTATATATGAATATAAATGAAATTCAATTCAAATTATAGAATAGTACGAAAATTTAATAAATATTATATAAATAAAACTAACTCATTGAAGATTAAAACAAAAATAAAGATTCGAATATAAGATTTTAAGTATATAAAATGTCGAAGACAAATGGAGTTTTACTTGAGTAAATTGTGAAGTATTAAAAGAAGCTGAATATTCATCCCACATTGGTGAGAAAAAGAAAGTAGGATGGGTGGAGCGCACTATAAAGAACTGTTAAAATAGTCGAAAGCACTAGATTAACTTTAAGAATTGAAATCTAGTGATCTTTATTAATGTAATGTAATTATTACTGAATTCAATATTCTTTAAGCTTTTAGTTTAATTTAAAAATTTTAAAAATATATATTAGCTACAAAGTTTTTTATATCTTAAACGAGCTTAGTCGAGCTTGAATTTGAGCTCGAGTTCGAGTAGTCAAACATGAGCTCATAACGAGTACCGAGTTCGAGTTCGAACATAAAAAAATAATCGAGTTCGAATTCGAACAAATTATGAATTATTTTATCGAGCTCGAGTCGATCTCGAACAAAGTAATTTTCGAACGAGTCGAGCTCATATCTTAACTGCTCGACTCGAGTTCGGTTCACTAACAGCCCTAACCACCACCACCGTCACCCGCAATGGTTTAAAAAAAAGAAATTATAGATATGTTTTCTTCAGAAAAAAAGAACGAAAAAACTCGGCCATCTCTTTTTTTCCAGGAAAAAACGAAAAAATCGGTATATACATCTAAACGTAGATTACCACCACCAACACTTCCGTAGATCTGAGACAGATCTATATACATCTGGCCGGATTTTTAACGGATCTACGGTAGCTCTGGCCGGAGCTGTGACAAATCTATATAGATATAACGACCCATCGAAATTGCTATTGACGCGGTACGTTATTCATTGATTCCATAGTGAGGTTTTGACCTCTACATGATACGTTTTGATAAAATATTGCATTCATTAAAATAAGTGGCTTTCTAAACATAGAAAGCCATAAACATGTGGGCGATTACTTAAGTATAAGTGAATCCCCCAGAAATACATAAGTCTTTATCTTACAGGTTGACATCACAGTCAAATTATTTATTACACAACGTAGTTTTGTTTCGAATGCAATAAAATTTGTACAAAGCATGAGAGATTCCATGCAGGCAACAAGCACATCACAACGGAAGCAGTCTAAGGACCTGAGAATAAAAACATGCTAAAAATATCAACACAAATGTTGGTGAGTTATAGGTTTAATTGCTCGAGTCATAAATATATAAAGATGGACCACAAGATTTCTTCAAAAGTTTATCAATAGATTCTACTTAACAGAGCACCCTGGTAACTAAACTTAACACTATAATAATAATAATAACCCTTGTTGTTTTAATACACGCAAACCAACTTGTCATAAACTCAAGTAACATATGTCCGTTAAAAGGCTAGCGCTCTAGCTCGGACGGGGATGTCAAGCCCTATGGATCCATATACAATTACTCGCGCCCACCAGTCCACATCATATGTACTGGCAGTTACTAGTTACCAAAGCTAAGGGATTTTCGATTTAAACTCAGTGTAGAATTAAGTATGTACTTGTGCCCATTGCGTATAAAATAAAGTGCATGTATTCTCAGCCCAAAAATATTTAAAGCATTTAAAAGGGGATCTATAACTCACTGTTCAATATTGAGATTCAATATTGTAGGTAAATTACGTAGACGTAATGATAGTAGACGACTGTACGGTTGGCCTTGGATTCACGAACAATACTCACGGACATTACCCATAACCTTCTTAGTTATAACCCGTAATTTTCTTAACTTTAACCCATTTGAAACCCAAATCAAAACACCCGCGTATCACTTGTTGACCCGTCCTAATCCATCCGGACGAAGTCCATATCGATTATAAAT
Source organism: Rutidosis leptorrhynchoides (assembly GCF_046630445.1). NCBI lineage: Eukaryota > Viridiplantae > Streptophyta > Magnoliopsida > Asterales > Asteraceae > Rutidosis > Rutidosis leptorrhynchoides. The sequence continues at coordinate 404,934,488 of NC_092336.1, read as the reverse complement.
GATTCATAACTGTTGATTACATCGCGAGGTACTTAACCTCTATATGATACATTTTTACAAACATTGCATTCATTTTTGAAAAGACAATCTTTCATTACATCGAAAGTTGACGACATGCATACCATCTCATAATATATCCAACTATAATTGACTTAATAATAATCTTGATGAACTCAACGACTCGAATGCAACGTCTTTTGAAATATGTCATGAATGACTCCAAGTAATATCTCTAAAATGAGCAAATGCACAGCGGAAGGTTTCTTTAATACCTGAGAATAAACATGCTTTAAAGTGTCAACCAAAAGGTTGGTGAGTTCATAGGTTTATCATAATAATCATAATATTTAATAAGCCACAAGATTTCATTTAATTAAAAGCACATGATCATTACAACTGCAAAAAATCATTCATACAATGAGTCGCCTGGTAACCGACCTTAACATGGAGGGCTTAAGATATCTGGCATCATACATTCCACTATTCAAATGTATGACAAGAACCCTTCGAAGTACTAAAGCATTCCCACTATTCGAAAATGGGGGTGGTTGGTGCCCGTAGATCTACCTTTAGGATTCTCGTCAATTAGTGTTTTTCACTAATTCTTAGGTTACCAAGCATAATAATAATAAGTACAGATATCCAGTATAACAAAACAATCGTAGAATGTAGTTTCATGAACTTGTGCTTATTTTGTAAAACATTTATAAGAGTTGCGCATGTATTCTCAGTCCCAAAAATGTAAAGAGTAAAAGGGAATCAAATGAAACTCACCTAGTGTATTTTGTAGTAAAAATACATATGACTATATTGAACAATGCAGGGTTGGCATCGGATTCACGAACCTATATTCAATCATGTATATTAATACATGTAATGGTAATCGAACAAATAACTTAATTAGATATATTTATTTTTATATAGATAATTAACATTTATTACAAAAGTATTAATATGGTTAAGTTTTTATGTCCTAAATATATTTTTATATAGAAAATCTTCATTTGATATATTTAATAATACTAATAATAATAATGATAAAAATAATACTAATTATGATAAAATTTATTATAATTCCAATAATAATATTAATGATAGTTTTAATAATAATTTTAAAAACAACTTTAATAAAAATAATAACTTATTAAAAATGATTCTTTTAATAATATTATGGTTGTAATAATAATAATAATGTTACTAGTAGTAAAAAATGAAAATAATAATAATAATGTTAAAAAAATGATATTAATGTTAAAAAATAATAATAATGATAATAAAAATAATAATGATAAAAATAATAATAAGAGTAATAATAATAGTAATAGTAATAATAATAATAATAATAATAATAATAATAATAATAATAATAATAATAATAATAATAATAATAATAATAATACATATCATATTAATAATTATTTTGATAATATCAATAATAATAATACTTGTTTTGTTAATAATAACATTAACATTAATAATAATGATAATACCTTTTACTTTATTAAGAATAATCTTAATAATAATTCTACATATTAAGAGTAGTTATAACTATCATAATAATAACAATGAATAATAATAATAATAATAATAATAATAATAATAATAATAATAATAATAATAATAATAATAATAATAATAATAATAATAATAATAATAATAATAATAATAATAATAATAATAATAGGTACCACCTTTGGAAATATGCTTAAAAAGAATACGCCCCTGCCGGAACTCGAACTAACGACCACTTGCACCCCCGAACAAACTCCTAACCATTTCTCTACCTCTGTCTTTCTATTTATTTATTAAACCCATAAATATATAACTCATAAAAACAAATGTTTTTATTTCCCTCATCTTCTTCCCCAGATAAATCGAACAGCCAAACCACAAATTAAGTTGTTAAATTGATTTTGACTTGTTATAGAAACAGCATCGACTTACATGACTAACAGTGAACAAAATAAAAATAAAAAAACGTTTAAATGTTGCTGCTGTTACTTCGCGAAAAAAATAATAATAAATATGGATTTCAAAATTGAAGATGTTTTACAACATTTTTACAACATGAAACGTGTTTGAAATGATCATTAGAAACTTCCTGCTTCGTTAATTGAACCAAAAACTTAACATCGAATTTGAATTTCGCGAAGAACAACACTTTGACTTTTTTGAAGTTTAAAGTTTGACTTCCAAATTTGTACTAGATTTTGTAAATTAACGACTGAAACTTTGAAATTAGTTTGAGTAAGGAATTTCCAATCACTCTGCATTTTTACAATTTGGAGTTTCATTCGAATCTAAGGATTTTTAAAAATAAAATAAAAACAGAGAACGGTCCTTCTCTCTCTTTTTTTTTATTTATAAATCTCATATTTTAAATGAAGTGTTGGACTGATTATATGGTTGTTTTATAACTCCAGCTGGTCGACAATTTTTAATCACGAGCAAGAGATATTGAAAAGTAGAAAATGACTCACAACAGCTTTTGATTCATTAACAGTGTATTATTCGTCAGCTTTTTTTTGTAATTAACTGAAATATAATAGATCTTGTTGATTTCCTACTGATATTACGCGTGTATATAAATATCCTATATAAGATTTATAATTGTTAATTAAACTAAATAATAATACTATAGTTAATAATATTTTAAATAATACAAAATACCATTAATAATATTAGAGATAATAATAATAAGCTTAAGAATCAAAATAATATTAATAAAAAAAAAATATCAACTTTTAATGATATTTAGTAATATAATTATATGAATAACAAGAATAATGATATTTGTTAATGATAAAGTTAATAAAAATATTACTAATATCATTAGTACTATTAATGACAATAATAATTAATAATAATAATAATAATGTGATTAATCATAATAACAACAACATTATTAATGATAATGATACTCTTAATATTATATATAATAATAATACAAATTTTTAATAATATAATAGTAATATTAATAATACTAATAATAATAATAACAATAGCCATAAATGTATAGCAATATTATTATTAATAACAATAATACTAATTATGCTAACAATATTAATGATAACAATAATATTAATAATAATAATAATATATTAATTTATTCATACTAAATTTCAAATATATATATATATATATATATATATATATATATATATATATATATATATATATATATATATATATATATATATATATATATATTATAATTGTACCACATATAACATATGTTGGATATTATTTATTCATAGATTTATATTAGTAATAACTTATTTTACATTTTTAATTTTAATGAGTCAACATTATATAATTTCCCATACTTACATTTATAATTATTTTTATATTTATATTTATTTATTCGTTTACAACAATTGTTCGTGAATCGTCGGGAATGGTCAAAGGTTATCTGATTTCATATAAACAGTTCAAAGTTTTTGAGAATCATCCTTACAGTCTTCGCTTATCATGTCGAAATAATATAAAGATTAATGTTTAAATTTGGTCGGAAATTTCCGGGTCGTCACAGTACCTACCCGTTAAAGAAATTTCGTCTCGAAATTTGAACGAGGTCGTCATAGCCAACATTAAAAATGTTTTCATGACGAATTTGAGCTGATAAATAGAGTTTTACTACTATTGAGTAATATGAATAAGATAATTCGATTATTCGAAGAGTACGAGTGAAGCTATCACTAAATAGTGAAATGAGAAAGACATGTTTCATCATAACTTTTGACTAGTCATGGTTGAATTCCGGAATTCAAGGAATTAAAGAAAATCTTGGAAATCTATAAGATCTGATTCTTTGGGATTTATGGAAATTAAGATCTCTATAATTAGATGTGATGATCTGCCTCGATTGCTCTGTCTGATATTTCCATTATAAATTTACCTTTTCCGTTCCATTAGTTTTCACCACTTCTATACCTTCTTTCTCAGTTCATATATCAAAAGATTATAATAATGCTTAATCCGGTTCTAATCCTTATCCTCATTCTGACTATCGCAATGATCGTCCTTCTTTTCCAACTCCCACCGGAAGGATCTGTTTATTTCTACTATGCTCTAGTGATTATTGTATTTATAATCCTCCCGTGTCTTTATATTGCTATATGCACTGATATCCACGGTTTGTAATTTCGGTGTTGTTGTTGGGCTTTGTATTTTCCCTTATATATCAGAGTTTCATGCTCTTGTCTTCTTTTTCCGACTTTAAGTCAAGCGAGTAATGGTCCAGAATTCGTAGATATAGAGTTTCGGATGATTATAATGTTCGAAGCAGGAAGGAACGTAATAGCACGATTTGATTTGGTAAATTACCAGAATCATATAGGATAGAATTATCAAGAATATATTTTTCTTGATATGTTCGGAGGTTAAGTAAAATGAAAGAGTTATGTAACATGACACATGATGACGGTATGATCTACTGTGAACCATCATCATGTTTCATTAGAAACTTAGCATGAATTACTGTAATATAATCACGTTGCCCGGGCGTTATTATATTATACTAACCCATGCTTCAATTCCCAACACTTCTCCACAATTCATTCATAATTTATACTTAGATTTTACAGTAGTTTCCAATATAATGGAATACAGATAGCACGAAGAGGTATATAATTTAGGACGAGAATATTTATGAACATATCTTCAGAAATATTGAAGATATTTATGATGATATTTTGGAATTTCTAAGTTCGAAAGTTGATGAAGAAAAATTTTTCGCAACATTTTAGCATGATTTCGGAGCAAGATATTCTCTAAAGATTTCATCGGATTCAGAATTACCTAGATTCTTTGAATATAGGATTTGGTCCTTGTATTTGTCCTTGGTCTCCTTCATGGTTTGCTCAATCCTTTTTTCAGTACCAAATTTTCTATCGAGTGTTTTCAACACTCCATTCCTTATCATCAAACTCTTGGCTATTTAGGCCATCTACAATTTTACTGTTTCCTCTGCATTTAATGCAGCCATATCTGAATCGTCGATTATCAAACCGAGGTGGTTTCAGGAGAATTGTATTTTTAAATGATTAAATGCTGATGGTAATATGGTAAAATATAAAAGGTTCTCAGGTAACAATAAAAGAACATGCATATAAATCAAGGTGATAATAAGGTTGTTTTGAACGAAAAGTCGAAGTTGACTTGCTGAAGCTGTGACAAAATTGGCTATTTTGAAAAAGAACTGCAAAGTTATTTTGGGTAATAATAACACTAAAGGAATTAGCACAGCTATATGTTAAACGTTTACTCAGTTTACGAGAGTTTTCCAGGTGCATAACTATATGCATAAATCTTTCCTTCCGTAGATGAAATGCGGTTGGTTCATTCTCTCAATCAAGGTGTTTTCAAGAATCATGAAAGGTTTGAACGCAGATTGTAATCGTTAAGATACAATTAAGGTTTAAGATGAAATCAAGTGGCAAACTTGAAGAATTGTTTAGCTTCATATGTTATAATCATTATTTTAATTCATTTTTAATTGTCCAATGTTGATAGTCCAATAATCAGTTTATATATATATATATATATATATATATATATATATATATATATATATATATATATATATATATATATATATATATATATAAAATCTTAGAATCACCCCACGACGTATTGTATACGTATTGTCTTTGCATCAACCCAGAGACGTATTGTATACGTATTGTTTTAGAATTAACTAAGACGTATTGTGTACGTATTGTCTTAGGATTTATCAAAACGTATTTTATACTTATTGTATTAGGATGTACCAAGAATATTATTAAACATATATACAATTACAGAATTAGTGTACATGTCTCAGACTCGATCACAACTCAAAGTATATATATTATTGTAGAATCAACCTCAACCCTGTATAGCGAACTTGAGCATTACAGCATATAGAGTGTTTATGGTTATTCCAAATAATATATATACATGCGTCGATATGATATGTCAAAACTTTGTATACGTGTCCCGATATTGAAAGTGCGAAAAAAAAACAGAAATTAAATGACGATAAATAAAATTGCGAGAATTTAAATTGCGATAAATAAATTGCGATAAATAAAATGTAATCAGTTAGCTAGGAACAGTTAGCGTGGATTCTTAACAAAATTTTTCTCGTAGTTTATGTGTTTGTTTCTAACAATTTTTATTTTGTCCAATGTTTTCTTCATTATGCCACTTGTTGGATTCTGAGGAGTCAAAATCCAAATATGAAATTGAATGAAAATTGTTATTTTGTGGTGAACAGATTCATATATCGGTGAATATAAACAGGATAGTAAATGATCGTTGAATCAGATTCGAAGAATGTACAGTGTAACTTATTAATGTGAAATCTTAAATATTCCTCGGGTATTACCTACCCGTTAAAATATTTTCATCATTAACAGTTTGTACGAAAGAATTTTTAATTACAATCTTTACGAATATATATATACCTATATATTTTCTTCAGATATAATCATGGATTTAATGAGTTAATATGATATTAATCTCATTTGCTTTTCGGTTTGAGCTAGAATAAGTAATCTCTAAGACTATTAGGAATTACATATTCTTCGCAGAATATTAATGAAGTTATGGGTCAATACTTCATCGTTAACTATTAGGAATCACATATTCTTCACAGAATATTAATGAAGTTATTGATCAATACTTCATCGGTTATTTGTTATTGGTACTCCTTGGTATCTATGGTGCGTATGATGTTGATTTTCGAGGTATAGATTATGGTGTCGGGATGTATGATGCGGATGGTTAGTGGTACTGGTGCTGCTGGTACTGATGTTGGTGGTACTGTTAGTGCCGGTGATGCTGTTGGTGCTTGTAAGTTTTGAACCATATTCTCCAAGGTTAGCACTCGAGCTCGAAGTTCTTTAACTTCTTCTACTAGCCCTGGTTGGTTATCAGTGTGAGGTAGAGATTGGATATCTTCTCTAGTTCCGTTAATGGTAGTCTTTAGACGAAAAATTCTCGCTAAAAGGGTATAAACGGTGTTGCGAACAGGTTCGCTGGTGAGCGAGTCTAGTACTCCAAGGTTAGGTGGTAGATTCGGTTCATGATATGGAGTACCTTCTTCCCTTCTCCATAGGGTGAGTATGTCGCGAACCCACCCCCATCTTCTCCAGTAATCACGGTAGTTGATTGGTTGGTGTGCTCCCGTCACACTGTCTTCGGAGTGAGAGGAACTTGGACGATTCGTAGAGGCCATCTTACGTGATCACAGAAAAATATTTTTGGTATGAAACGTTTAGTGACAGCAATTGATAGTTGGATGGTATTCTCAATGCATAATATGCATAGATATATATAGTACCAGGATTCTTTAAATTACGGAGAAATTTACGGGAGATATCAGGCAAAGTTTACCGTAATAGATACGCTAAGATATGAATTAGCAGATACGCTAAGATATGGATTAGTAGATATGCTAAGATATGAATTTGTCTGTACACCATCTATGCAATAATTGCAATAAGAAGTGTTGAGACTGACAATGATAGGTGGATATTTTTCGACAAACAATGATAAGCAAAACTTTTGACATGCGGACCAGGTTCAAGTCTAAACTCATTAATATAACCTAATAACTACTAGGTCAAAGTCCAGACTCACTAATACATCCTAACAACTTCTAGTTAGACACACTAATCCAAGACATGGTTCGCTACGACCACCGCTCTGATACCAACTGAAACGACCCATCCTAATCCATCCGGACGAAGTCCATATCGATTATAAACGATTCATAACAGTTGATTACATCGCGAGGTACTTAACCTCTATATGATACATTTTTACAAACATTGCATTCATTTTTGAAAAGACAATCTTTCATTACATCGAAAGTTGACGACATGCATACCATCTCATAATATATCCAACTATAATTGACTTAATAATAATCTTGATCAACTCAACGACTCGAATGCAACATCTTTTGAAATATGTCATGAATGACTAAAAGTAATATCTCTAAAATGAGCAAATGCACAGCGAAAGGTTTCTTTAATACCTGAGAATAAACATGCTTTAAAGTGTCAACCATAAGGTTGGTGAGTTCATAGGTTTATCATAATAATCATAATATTTAATAAGCTACAAGATTTCATTTAATTAAATGCGCAGGATCATTACAACTGCAAAAAATCATTCATACGATGAGTCACCTGGTAACCGACCTTAACATGGAGTGCTTAAGATATCTGGCATCATACATTCCACTATTCAAATGTATGACAAGAACCCTTCGAAGTACTAAAGTATTTCCACTATTCAAAAATGGGGGTGGTTGGTGCCCGTAGATCTACCTTTAGGATTCGCGTCAATTACTGTTTTTCACTAATTCTTAGGTTACCAAGCATAATAATAATAAGTACAGATATCCGGTATAACAAAACAATCGTAGAATGTAGTTTCATGAACTTGTGCTTATTTTGTAAAACATTTATAAGAGTTGCGCATGTATTCTCAGTCCCAAAAATGTAAAGAGTAAAAGGGAATCAAATGAAACTCACCTAGTGAATTTTGTAATAAAAATACATATGACTATATTGAACAATGCAGGGTTGGCCACGGATTCACGAACCTATATTCAATCATGTATATTAATACATGTAATGGTAATAAAACAAATAACTTAATTAGATATATTTATTTTTATATAGATAATTAACATTTATTACAAAAGTATTAATATGGTTAAGGTTTTTATGTCCTAAATATATTTTTATATAGAAAATCTTCATTTGATATATTTAATAATACTAATAATAATAATGATAAAAATAATACTAATTATGATAAAATTTATTATAATTCCAATAATAATATTAATGATAGTTTTAATAATAATTTTAAAAATAACTTTAATAAAAATAATAACTTATTAAAAATGATTCTTTTAATAATATTATGGTTGTAATAATAATAATAATGTTACTAGTAGTAAAAATGCAAATAATAATAATAATAATGTTAAAAATAATGATATTAATGTTAAAAATAATAATAATAATGATAATAAAAATAATAATGATAAAAATAATAATAAGAGTAATAATAATAGTAATAATAATAATAATAATAATAATAATAATAATAATAATAATAATAATAATAATAATAATAATAATAATAATAATAATACTACTACATATCATATTAATAATTATTTTGATAATATCAATAATAATAATACTTGTTTTGTTAATAATAACATTAACATTAATAATAATGATAATACCTTATACTTTATTAAGGATAATCTTAATAATAATTCTACATATTAAGAGTAGTTATAACTATAACTATCATAATAATAACAATGAATAATAATAATAATAATAATAATAATAATAATAATAATAATAATAATAATAATAATAATAATAATAATAATAATAATAATAATAATAATAATAATAATAATAATAATAATAATAATAGGTACCACCTTTGGAAATATGCTTAAAAAGAATACTCCCCTGCCGGGACTCGAACCCACGACCACTTACACCCCCGAACAAACTCCTAACCATTTCTCTACCTCTGTCTTTCTGTTTATTTATTAAACCCATAAATATATAACTCATAAAAACAAATGTTTTTATTTCCCTCATTTTCTTCCCCAATTAAATCGAACAGCCAAACCACAAATTAAGTTGTTAAATTGATTTTGACTTGTTATAGAAACAGCATCGACTTACATGACTAACAGTGAACAAAATAAAAATAAAAAAACGTTTAAATGTTGCTGCTGTTACTTCGCGAAAAAAAATAATAAATATGGATTTCAAAATTGAAGAGGTTTTACAACATTTTTACAACATGAAACGTGTTTGAAATGATCATTAGAAACTTCCTGCTTCGTTAATTGAACCAAAAACTTAACATCGAATTCGAATTTCGCGAAGAACAACACTTTGACTTTTTTGAAGTTTAAAGTTTGACTTCCAAATGCGTACTAGATTTTGTAAATTAACGACTGAAACTTTGAAATTAGTTTGAGTAAGGAATTTCCAATCACTCTGCATTTTTACAATTTGGAGTTTCATTCGAATCCAAGGATTTTGAAAAATAAAATAAAAACAGAGAACGGTCCTTCTCTTTTCTTTTTTTTTCTTTTTTATAAATCTCATATTTTAAATGAAGTGTTGGACTGATTATATGGTTGTTTTATAACTCCGCCTGGTCGACAATTTTTAATCACGAGCGAGAGATATTGAAAAGTAGAAAACGACTCACAACAGCTTTTGATTCATTAACAGTGTATTATTCGTCAATTTTTTTTTTGTAATTAACTGAAATATAATAGATCTTGTTGATTTCCTACTGATATTACACATGTATATACATATCCTATATACGATTTATAATTGTTAATTAAACTAAATAATAATACTATAGTTAATAATATTTTAAATAATACAAAATACCATTAATAATATTAGAGATAATAATAATAAGCTTAAGAATCAAAATAATATTAATAAAAAAATATCAACTTTTAATGATATTTAGTAATATTAATTATATGAATAACAAGAATAATGATATTTGTTAATGATAAAGTTAATAAAAATATTACTAATATCATTAGTACTATTAATAACAATAATAATTAATAATAATAATAATGTCATTAATCATAATAACAACAACATTATTAATGATAATAATACTCTTAATATTATACATAATAATAATACAAATTTTTAATAATATAATAGTAATATTAATAATACTAATAATAATAATAACAATTACCATAAATGTATAGCAATATTATTATTAATAACAATAATACTAATTATGCTAACAATATTAATGATAACAATAATATTAATAATAATAATAATATATCAATTTATATATATTAATTTATTCATACTAAATTTCAAATATATATATATTTTGTAATTGTACCACATATAACATATGTTGGATATTATTTATTCATAGATTTATATTAGTAATAACTTATTTTACATTTTTAATTTTAATGAGTCAACATTATATAATTTCCCATACTTACATTTATAATGATTTATATATTTATATTTATTTATTCGTTTACAACAATTGTTCGTGAATCGTCGGGAATGGTCAAAGGTTATCTGATTTCATATAAACAGTTCAAAGTTTTTAAGAATCATCCTTACAGTTTTCGCTTATCATGTCGAAATAATATAAAGATTAATGTTTAAATTTGGTCGGAAATTTCCGGGTCGTACACTTGACACCATACAAGTAATGGCGCCAAATTTTCAACGCATGCACAACTGCCGCCAACTCAAGATCATGAGTCGGATATCTCGTTTCATGTTCCTTTAGTTGTCGAGAGGCGTAAGCGATGACTTTACCTCTTTGCATTAGAACACAACCGAGTCCATTTAATGAAGCATCACAATAGACCGTCATATCCTCCACACCTTCCGGCAACACTAACACCGGAGCTTGACACAACTTCTCTTTTAACAATTGGAAAGCGATCTCTTGCTCATTTTCCCAATTAAATCTAGCATTCTTCCTCGTCAATTTCGTAAATGGAGAAGCAATCTTAGAAAAGTCTTGGATAAACCGACGATAATAACCGGCCAATCCGAGAAAACTTCGGATTTCCGTAGGCGTAGTCGGTCGTCCCCAACTCTTTACCATCTCAATCTTCCCCGGATCTACTTGAATACCCTCCTTGTTCACAATATGGCCAAGGAATTGAACTTCCCTTAGCCAAAATTCACATTTTGAGAACTTAGCATACAACTTCTCCTTTCGTAACATCTTCAAAACTTCACGCAAATGACGTTCATGTTCGTTCATACTCTTCGAGTAGACTAGTATGTCGTCAATGAACACAATCACCGAATTGTCCAACATAGGTTGGCACACTCGGTTCATAAGATCCATGAATGCCGCCGGTGCATTCGTAAGACCAAAAGGCATAACTATGAACTCAAAATGCCCATAACGCGTTCGAAAAGCCGTTTTCTCAATATCTTCCTCACGGACCCGCATTTGGTGATAGCCGGACCGTAGGTCGATCTTAGAGAAATACGTCGCACCTTGGAGTTGGTCAAACAAATCATCAATCCGAGGCAATGGATAACGATTCTTGATCGTCACTTTGTTCAACTCCCGGTAATCGATGCACATCCGCATACTACCATCCTTCTTTTTCACGAATAAAACCGGAGCGCCCCACGGCGAAGCACTCGGTCGAATAAAACCCTTCTCAAGCAACTCTTGGGTTTGATTTAACAACTCTTGCATTTCTGTTAGTGCTAAACGATAAGGAGTTTTAGCAATGGGAGTAGCTCCCGGAACCAACTCAATACGAAATTCAACTTGTCTTTCCACCAGAACACCCGGTAACTCATCCGGAAAAACGTCTTCGAATTCACTAACCACCGGAATTTCACGAATGGGTGGTGACTCGTCACGAGTATCAACAACATGGGCAAGAAAAGCCATGCCACCACTAACAAGAAAACGACGTGCCCGCGCAAAAGAAAATATCGGCACAAATCTTCTTCGCTTATCGCCATGAATAATCAGCTCTCCCCCACTTGAGGTCTTCACGCGGATAATTTCTCATGGCATGCAATATCGGCTCTATTTCGATCGAGCTAATCCATACCAACAACGATATCAAAATCTCCCAAAGTCATCGGGATAAGATCAATCTTAAAGTTTTCGGCACCGAAGACAATGTCACAATTCTTACACACATCAACCACTAGCACCGTCTTGCCGTCCGCTATTTCGACTTCTACCGGACGACTTAACTTAGCTAACGGTCTATCAAGTTTAGGCACAAATTTTGGGGACACAAACGACAAATTTGCACCGCTATCAAAAAGAATCCTTGCCGGATTGGAATTAACCAAGAAAGTACCTGAGACAACTTCGTTGGATTGCTTGGCTTCGTCGTTAGTCATCAAATAGTTTCACCCTCGAGCCGTACCCGCCGCCTTCTCTAGCCTTTTAACATTATCATTGTTCAAATCGGGACACTCTGACTTTCGGTGTCCTTCTTTGTTGCAATTAAAACAAGTGAGCTTGGTTGTTGAATTTGGCTTCGGACAATCTCGAGCCATATGTCTACGTACCCCACAATTGTAGCAAGTAGGGACAAAGTTCCCAAAACCACCCGTAGCGTCCTTCTTCACACTATTACACTTTCGGAACCCCTTTTGTTCTTGTTCTTTTTATTTGAAAAATTCGAATGACTCGAACCTTCAAACTTTCTTTTTGAAAAAGCGAAATCGCTTTTTCTTGGAACCTCCAGCTCAAAACCCCGAGCCAACTCGTATAGCTCTTCAAAAGTCTTAGCCATTCCCCGACTAATCTTACCCTTGAACTCGTCGTTCAAGGTACGGTAGAAATCTTTCATTAGCTTGTACTGGAAATCCCGTCTTCCTTCACCTCCTTCACCATGAGGATAAATGTTTCTAGCCTCTAAAGCCTCCCCTATTGCGGCTTTCATTCGATCGTTGATCATTTCGGTCACTTGTCCATCGACCGACTCTTGGAAGACCTTTCAGACATCGTCAAGAAAATCCTTCTTTAACTTTTTAAAGATGGCCTCAACCTTGGCCGTGAGTTCAACATCCTCACTTGTACCATCGTTATCATTATCGTGTCCGTTTCTCATCTTCAATCTATAAAATGGAAAAGATTAAACGAAGAACGAAAAGACATAACATGTAAGTATATACATGTACACCACACTACTCCATCTCGCTCAACAATCGTCGTACATTACTTGTTTGACACGATTTGCACCCGTAACAATGGTAGCTAATCATTGTTACGCGAGCACGTCGCATTAACTCGCTAGTACCACGTCCTTCTTGCTTGATGATTGCTAACCACAATACAAAACAATTAGCCAAGGTTAGTTCACATAAACCAAAGCACTAACAATTCTCGATTAGACCCAAAGTCCTACAAGTCCCGCATAAAGCGCTGACACAATAAAGTCCAAGTCTAGGCACCTATCTCAAGTCGCCTAAATCCCTTAGACCATGCTCTGATACTACTTGTAACAACCCAACCCGTACTCCGTACGATAATTTTTTTTTTATTTAAAATATAATACACATTTACGCGCCAATTAAATATGTAACCCATTCCACACGATTCGTCAAAACATATTACGAGTTTAATGTTTACAAAAAAGGCACAAAGGCCTATTAACGAATGTGATACAAGTTTGACCAACAACAAATGATAGTTTATAATCCAAACGACACTCGAGCATGGTTTGGGGCTAAACTACCCAAAACGTTCGGCCACTTCAAAAGCTATCCCAAAAGCATCCCCTATCAACACAAACGGGAGATAACTAATCCAACCGTATGCCCTTACCCTTGTCCAAGACGAAACCTATAAAATGGTAAACAACGAGAGGGTAAGCAAGGTTTAGTGAGTGCAACAATTATACATACATATATATAACCTACTTACTTGCAAACACTTACCAAATCTGCATACATACTAGTTACATAATTAGCATACCTTTCACATGTATAACGCTAAGTACCACGATAACAAGACTTGTATAACAATAGCATATAACACAACGATACATCATGCTAAAATACAAGCATAACGATGATGTTCACAACATCCAAAGTGCTCAAGATCTTAAGGCTAGCCCAACGAATGGTATCGTCAACATCGAACTTAAACCCCATTCGTCTACATTATTGTGGTATCGTCAACACCGAACTTTAAACCCACATATGAGGTATCGTCAACATCGAACTTTAAGCCCTCATCAACTCACTACAATAGTCGTATGGCATCGTCAACATCGAACTTTAATTCTATACGTATGAGGTATCGTCAACAACGAACTTTAAACCCTCATCCACAACATAATATACTCTAGGGTATGGTATCGTCAACATCGAACTTTAACCCATACCCCACAAGCAAATAAATCATATACATGCATATATAATTATTCCACTCACCTTGTCACAAGGATGATGATCTAGTACTTTCGAGCTTCAACGCAATGTACCTAAATCATTAAGTGCACATTCAATTCCACAACTAGTGGGATTGACCACAATACTCCCACTTGAGCATTTAATGACCCAAAATGCATTAAATGACTCAACTACTCACAACCGCCCATACATGGCCAAGACTCGAAAGTAATCACAAAGACTAGTGAATTAAAGTCTATTAACTTCAATTAACACAAAACTTAGGGTAATCCCTACCCATTTCATCCCATTAGGTCAACTAGTACATTTTGACCCATTTTATCTCACTTAAACTCACAATCAAGTCAAACTTACCCATTAACCCTTCTTTCATAAATCTTAAAGTGCATTAGTGACTAACAATACCAATTGACACTTACAACCTCAAATCACAAGGCCAAAACCCTAGATTATGGCTATTAGGGTTTAATTACAACAACATAACCCAACCTCACCCATTTTACCCTCAAATGGGTCATACAAATCTCTAGTAACCCAAACCCTAGCCATTAACCAATTAAAACTCGAAACATAAAGTTAGAACTTACCGAGACTATCTTCTTGTAGCTAGTAACAAGGAGAATAACTTTAAATCTCGCTCCTAGGTTTGATTCACAAATCTCCAACTCTAAATCTCAAGATTAAACTAAGTTGGTTTTGTGTTTTGGGAGAGAAATAGGAAAGAAAAAGGAAATGGAAATGAAATAAATGAATATGTGGTGGAGAGTTAATGCTCCCATCAGATCCACATGTCAATTTACTATTTTGCCCCTTGAAAACCCTTAAAATGAGCTAAATACGACACCAGTTCAGCAGAACTGTTGCGGCGCGACCTTACTCGTCGCGGCGCGACACATAAAGGGAAATTAGACCCTTCTTAAAGCAACTTCTGATCCAAATTTGCTTGTTATGCCGCGGCGCGGACCCAAATGTCACGGCGCGGCCTAAAGCTAGAACTGGACAGCTCGACCAACTTAAACACTTTTCGAGTTTATTTAATTTGTTCAATCCAAACTCACTCCCTATATTCTCCTAGACTTAAACAATAGTCTCACAAGACTTAACGCTATCAAAGCCCATGTATAAACTTGTAGGCGCACACATTATCAAGTATACATATATGTATATGTGTGTGTATATATATATATATATATATATATATATATACACACACACACACATTTATTCATACATTTGTGCATAAGCTAAGGAGTTATAAACGTACAAATGATTAAGTATGTACCTTTCGATACGTACGAGAAAATGGGGTGTTACAACTCTCCCTCACTTGAATCGGAGCGCGTCCTCGTGATCCAAGCCGCATGATAAGAAGGTAGATAAATCAACACGAATTCTTCGGGCTCCCAAGTAAACTCGGAACCTTTACTATGACGCCATTGAACTTTAAAAGTCCTAACCTCTTTATGTCTCAACCTTTTGACCTTCTCATCGAGTATGGCAATCGGTTCCTCGATATACTCTAACTTATTATTTAGCTCAATCTCGTCTAATGGCACCCAAGATGAATCATCCGCAAGACACTTACGGAGGTGGGAAACATGAAATGTATTATGGATCCCCGCAAGCTCTTCGAGTAATTCCACATGATACGCGACCTCACCAACACGAGCTAAAACCTTAAACGGCCCAATAAACCGAGGAGCTAACTTTCCTCGTTTCCGGAATCGAATAATACCTTTCCATGGCGAAACCTTAAGCATCACCATGTCACCTTCTTAAAATTCGATCGTTCGTCTACGTTTATCGGCATAAGATTTTTGCCTATCTTGAGCCTTTTTCAAATGCTCTCGAATCACATCAATCTTGCTATTCGTCTCTAAAACCAAATTGGTACTCCCGATTTCCTTTTGTCCCACTTTACCCCAACAAATCGGGGTTCGACACCTACGCCCATAAAGCATCTCATAAGGTGGCATTCCAATACTAGCATGATAACTATTATTGTACGAGAATTCCACCAAAGGTAAGTGCTCGTCCCAACTACCACCAAAATCGATAATACATGCTCGTAACATATCTTCCAAAGTTTGATTCGTACATTCTTCCCATTTCCTCTTTCCTTCAGTTGTCTTGACTTCGGTAATTGGTGCCTTAATCGAATTCTCCATGATCTGGTCCATGAGTTGGTGTGCCATTCTCATGGCTTCCTGCATCGTATTCGGTTTGGATGATGTAACATTTCCTTTGATATTGATCGACAAACCGTCAATATACATCTCTATCTTTCGTTTCTCGTTTGGCACTAATTCGGGACACAACAAGGCTAGTTCCATGAAACGCTTTTCATAGTTGTTGAGTTTCGCACTGACAACCTTCAGATTACGTAACTTAGATTCCATTTTTCTGATCTCATTTCGAGGACAATACTCCTCAATAAGCATCTTTTTCAGTTCTTCCCAAGAGATATCGTATGCCGTATCTACTCCTTTGGCTTTAGCATAATTGTTCCTCTAAGTAAGTGCACCGTTTTGTAACGTGCACGAAGCATACTTTGACTTGTCTCCATCCGCACAATTACTGATTTTGAAAACGGACTCCATCTTTTCGAACCATCGGGTTAAACCGACTGGTCCCTCAGTTCCACTAAACGTCTGTGGTTTGCATGCTTGAAAATTTTTGTATGAGCATCCGTTTCGTGAGTTTGTGTTTACGGCTGCTGCTTCGGCTGCTGCCTTGGCTGCTGCTTCGGCTGCTGCTTTTTCCGCCTCGGCTGCAGCAATTCTTTCATTCACACATTTCTCGACTAGTTCCTCAAACTCAGCATCCGACATTTGAGACATGTTTCTTCAATAAACACAACAGATATAATTAATCACGTAGAATATTATAGATGTAGCGAGTAATTAATGGTACATCATGGCATATTAATAATATGAACCCATTATTATAAAAGCTGTTTCTTCTTTATTAGCACTTTATAATTATAACTCGGGTAGTACCTACCCGTTAAGTTCATACATAATAGCTAGTACGAGGAATTAACTACTAAAATCTTAATAATATTCCACTATGAAAAATTATAGCGATTTACTACGTTATTATATAATAATAATAAGAAGTAGTAATAATACAAATAATCATTCCATGCATTTATTATTAATAAACCAAAATAATACAATACCATACAATACCGATATTTTACATATGCTTATTTTACATAACAAGATAGAGTAGCACACATAAGAAATAGAATAGCGCATGGAAGATTTATGGTTGCGAGGTCATTTATTCAGAACTATCAGAAGCTTCTTCCCATTTGGTTCTCTCTGCCAATTGTTTGTGTGTGCATGGTCTGACAGACATTCTAGTAGTGTATTTAATTTTTGGTCGGGGTTTTGAGGTACCCGTTGCCTCAGTGGGTTTAATACAATAAGGGTGGTTACGGATCGAATGGTCCTGTTCCTTTTTAATAATTAAGGACTTTTTATTTTTGTGGTTCTTTATAGCAAGTTTGAATTCCTTCCTAGTGATTTCTTTTATTTCATTAGCGAAATCCTCCTCTGGGTTTACGAGGAGTTGAGATTCCCTGGCTAACACAATTTCTTCTTTAATAGGTATTGAAACGCCCTTTTTAGTTGTGGAAAGAATAGACTCGGTGTCCGATTCAGAATCGTACAAAATGATTGGATTAGAAGAAGTCATCTATCACATAATTGAAACAACAATTATGTTAGCATATAAATACATCACATATAATATTTTTGACAAAATGATAAGCAAAATTTGGTAAAAACAGATATGGTCATAGTCCAGATGTGAAGACCCGTCCTAATCCATCCGGACGAAGTCCATATCGATTATAAAGGATTCACAACATTTGATTACATCGCGAGGTACTTGACCTCTATATGATACATTTTACAAACATTGCATTCGTTTTTGAAAAGACAATCTTTCATTACAACGAAATTTAACGGCATGCATACCATTTTATAATATATCTAACTATAACTGATTTAATAATAAACTTGACGATCTCAATGACTCGAATGCAACGTCTTTTGAAATATGTCATGAATGACTCCAAGTAGTATCTTTAAAATGAGCAATTACACAGCGGAAGATTTCTTTCGTACCTGAGAATAAACATGCTTTAAAGTGTCAACCACAAGGTTGGTGAGTTCATTAGTTTAACATAAATAATTATTTCATAATTTTAATAGACCACAAGATTTCATATTTCCATTTCTCATAAACATACGTCCCATGCATAGAGACAAAAATATCATTCATATGGATTGAACACCTGGTAACCGACATTCACAATTTGTATATAAGAATATCCCCATCATTCCGGAATCCTCCTTCGGACATGATATAAATTTCGAAGTACTAAAGCATCCGGTACTTTGGATGGGGCTTGTTGGACCCGATAGATCTATCTTTAGGATTCGCGTCAATTAGGGTGTCTGTTCCCTAATTCTTAGATTACCAGACTATAAAGGGGAATATTCGGTTTAATAATCCATCCATAGAATGTAGTTTTACTCACTTGTGTCTATTTCGTAAAACATTTATAAAAGTAGCGCATGTATTCTCAGTCCCAAAAATATATATTGCAAAAGCATTTAAAAAGGGAGCAAATGAAACTCACCTAATGTATTTTGTAGTAAAAATACATATGACTATATTGAACAATGCAGGGTTGGCCTTGGATTCACGAACCTATATCATTTGTATATATATTATCACATATAATGGTAATCGAACAAAGTTGTATATATATATATATATATATATATATATATACTTATTATAATATATCATTAAATGGTAACTTATTATTATGTATATGTAATACATTAAAATTAATATTTATATTTATATATTGTGCTTACATTATTATTTATAATACTTTAAAATATTATTATGCACTAAATGTAATTTAGTTATTGTTATAGTTAATAATATTTCATATAAAAATTATAGTATGTAGTATACTTTTGATATATAATTCCCTTTTGTTTGTAAAATTAATAATTATAATATTACTAAAGTAAAGATAATGATACTAATAATTATATAAAAGAATGATAAAAATGATAGTTTTCCTAAAAATGATTCCCCTAATATAGTTTAAAAAAATACGAATTTTTTTAATAATTTCAATTCTAAATATAATAAACATTTTAATAATAATAATGATAATATAATTAATACTAGTTATAATAATAATACTAATGTTAATGATATTAATAAAAATGTTAATATTAATACAAAGGTTTATAATGACAATAATCTTATTAATCAATTTCATACTAATAATGATACTAGAAATAATGATAGTTTTCAATCATAATAGTAATACTAACAATAACCTTAATGATATTACTAATAGTAATAATAATCATAACAATCATAATAATAATAATTATACTAACAATAATAATAATAGTAATAATTATAATGTTAATTGAAATGAAATAAAAAAAAATATATACCCTTTCAAAAGTCTTTCTAAAAAGAATTGTCCATGATGGGGTTTGAACCCGAGACCTCTCACTAATACACCAACACTCCTAACCATCAATCCATACCCGTTTTTCTTATTATTATCACGAACCCGAGTTATATAAACTATTTTCTATTTTCAATCCAAAAAGCCCAACACATTTGGCCCAACTAGGAGAGTTGCTCTAAAAGGATCTTCAAGCCCAACTTGATTCAATCAACCTAAATCGATGTGTACATGTGTGATGTCTGTTTGTTCGATCATAGCAGTCACCAAAATAAGAATAAGGGTTTCGTGGATTGGAATGTAGCAGCGAAGGAAAAAAAAATAAATAAATAATCAAGGTTCGGTTTATTCTCATCTTCATCCGTTAACATGATCGTACATACTCCTCTATAGTTCGTTCATGTCTTCTTCATTATGATTAATCATCATTATTGTTTCATCGTTTGACAGGAAGAAAAGCGAGACATAAGAGTTGTTCCTTCGTGGGTTATGTGCTTCGTTGATAGCAGTAACAATAAGTAGTTCATGGGTTGTTGTCAGTTGCAGGTTTAAACGGAAGCAGGCAAATGGCAGGTGGTGATCGAACCACTCAGCGAATAGAGTTGTTAGATAAACCGAAACAGTGGTAGTAGCAGTTTTCGAATGGCATTAACAGGTGGTTCTTGTTCGGCTAAGTTCACGAAAGTGGCTAATCTCCTTTACACCACTAGAGGTGGAAAACAAGGTGGGTCACACGCGTTTGAATCATGGAATAACTTTACATAAAGAACTAGTGGACTAGTGAATGATTGAATGGGTTTTGGTCCCACTGCAAATTGGTATAATGTAGCAATAATAATATCATTCAACTATTTTGCAAGTAGTTTTGTGTTTGGTTCGATGAAATAGGAAACACGAGAGTGGGTTGTAAACACAGGGAAAAAAATGTCGAATAGCAGGTGCAAAGAGGGTTGTTTTTGGATGGTTTTGCAGCTGAGATGGAAACTGAATGGTAGCAGTACTAGCAGTGATGGTTAAGTTAGTAGTGCATGATGATCGAATAAAACGTAAATCATACCAGGTGGTGGTGTAGGTTGCAGATGGTAGTAGTCGATGGTTAAGGATGATGATATGGTGAGTTTGGGTTTGTTCTCGGATAGAACCATAAAAGAAAATAGTCGTAGTCATAGTTTAAAATAGTTCGAGCTTGATGATTTTTATGGATTTATGATGGTGTTGTAATGGTGAAGGTGATGGTGAAGTTGGTGGTGGTTTTAGCTAGGGTTGAAACATAATAGTTGCAGACGTGTATGATGGTGGTGGAGTTCTTGACTGACCGGAATAATACAACCACAACTTTTGTGGCGGTTGGTTATCGACTGAGACAGAAAAACAGGTGCAGTTCAAACTGCTTTCTTCGACAGTATAGAACCCAGGAAAATCGAGTAGTAACAGTAGACATGAATGAAGTAGAAATAGAAGTAGATGTACTCGATGGTAGTGAGGGTGATTTCTTGTATTCATGAAAAAAATGGAACCTGAAATATGATTTGTATGATTGTTTTGGTGATGGAATCTAGTAAGATAGTTAGTTTGAATAGCAAAAGAAGAAGGCATATAGAGTGGTGTTTGATAAAAAGAAAGATATGAAGTGAACGTCCATTTACATACATGTATATAATATGGCAAGTGTTAATACTCAGACAAATTTACCCATATCATTGTGAATGAAAACAAATATAATAATGATAAAGTAGTACTACTATAATATAAATAATTCAAGAACTTAAAACGTGTTGAATCACTTAATTAATATCTGTCGACAGTTTTGGCATGATATTAAATCGTACTCCGTTGTAAATCAGTGGCGGATAAAAGTGTTCGAAAAAAATTTCAAAATTTTAAATTAAGTAACATTATTTATTTAGGTCATTATGGTATAAAATTTGGTCATTAACTATTAAATAAAAAATACATTAATTATTATAATATCTTATTTTTATTTTATTTGACCTAATTAATTTTAATCACAACAACTTTTAATATTTCAAATTTGTACTTCCAATTATTACTTATTTATATATATACACACATATATCTATTTAAAATTAGTTGTTCGTGAATCGTAGGGAATGGACAAAGGTTAATTGAACACATGAACATATTTTTCAAAGTTTTTGAGATTTCAACATTACAGACTTTGCTTATCGTGTCGGAATCAAGTAAAGATTAAGTTTAAATTTAGTCAAAATTTTCCGGGTCACTACAGTACCTACCCGTTAAAGAAATTTCGTCCTGAAATTTGAGTGAGGTGGTCATGGCTAACAATAAAAATGTTTTCATGACGAATATGAGTTGATAAATAGAGTTTTATCATCATTGAGTAATATGAATAAAACAATTCGATTATTCGAAGAGTACGAATGAAGCTGTCACAACAAATGGAGATAGAGATTTAACTTTTGATGTAGTCACGGTGGAATTTAGAAAATAAGGTGCGTCTTAACTTTTGACGTAGAGGGTTGAATTCCAGAATTCAAGGGATTTAAAGAAAATCTTCGAAATCTAAAAGATTTGATTCATCAACGAATAAGGAAATTAAGATCTCTATAATTTAATACGGTGATCTGCCACGATTGCTCTATCTGATATTTTCATTATAAATTAAACTCTTCTGTTCCATTATTCTCACCATTCCTATACTTTCTTTCTTAGTTCATACATCCAAAAGATTGTGAAAATGCTTAATCCAGTTCTAATCCTTGATATTTTCCTAATTATCATTTCTGTCATCCTTCTTTTCAATCTTCCACCTGAAAAATCTGTTTACTTCTACTATTATCTCGGGTGATACTATTCTTAATTATACCGTGTCTTTATATTGTTATTCGTATTTATATTCACGGTTTGTAACCTCCGTGTCGTCATTAGGCTTTATATTTTCTCTTATATTTTGGAACTCTTTGCCTTTTTATTATCCTCCCGTCCTCTAGTAAAGCGAGTAATGGTCCAGAATTCATAAGTATGGAATTTCGAATAAACATCATGTTCTAAATAAGAAAGAATGTATTAGCACGATTTGATTTGTCAAATTACCAGAATCACTGAGAATAGAACTATCAAGAATATTGATGTTTTAGCAGAGGGGTATAAAAATGCTATTAAATTTAGCAGGAAAATACTATTAAAAACGATACAATTTTACACAAGATATTTATTTATTTAGAGAATGAATATACTTAAACCTTGCTACAACACTTATAGGCAGTGTACCTAATCGTACAGTAGTGTAATTTTTAGTAAGTCCGGTTCGTTCCACAGGGAATCTTTTTAAACAAAGCTTAACGCTATATTAGTTTACTTTTATAAAAATACAAATATATATATATATATATATATATATATATATATATATATATATATATATATATATATATATATATATATATATATATATATATATATATATATAAGTAATATTATTATTATAAAGGGGGGTTTTTACCGTTTAATGACCGGTTTGTCGATTTTAAAACTTTAGTCGCAGTTAAAACCAAATGTAAAATATTAAAAATAAATACAAGACTTAAATTAAAGCGTAAAGTAAATAACGATAATGAAATTGCGAATAATAAAAGTGCGATAAAATAAACTTGCGGTAATTAAAAAATACGATAATTAAAAGTGCAAATAAATAAAATAACAATAAAAATGCGATAATTAGAAGTGCAATTAAATATAAAATAAAGGAAATTAAATATGAAATAAAAGAATTATGCTTATTTAAACTTCCGTAATCATGATGTTTGACGTGTTGATTTTAGTTTTATGCCCATGGGTTAATTGTCCTTTGTCCTGGATTATTTAATATGCCCGTCTGGTTTTTGTCCATAACAGTCCATCAGTCATAAATATAAAGTGCGAGTATCCTCGTCAAATTATCCTTATACCCGAAGTTAAATATTCCAACTAATTGGGGACTTAAACTGTAACAAGATTTTAATACTTTGTTTAATAATTACACCAGGATGTCGACTGAGTGTAATCCAAGGTTTTAATATTTTGTTATCAATTATACCAAGTGTCCTTGTACATAATTTCACCCCTGTTTTAATTATTCTAGTGGCTATTAATCCATTCCCGTGTCCGGTTAAATGAACGATTATTCGTACATATAAATACCCCGCCCATCGTGTCCGATCGAGTGTATATGGTAATTTATAGGGACGCCCAATTGTAAATCTTTATATTAACATTAACAAACTATCATTTAGTTAAACAAATATAAAGCCCATTAATAGCACATAGTCTAATTTCCACAAGTGTCGTTCTTTTGTCCAAACCCCAATTATGGTACAAAGCCCAATTACCCAATTTTAGTAATTAGCCCAACATCATGATTACTTCGGATTAAATAAGCATAATAATAACTTAGCTACGAGACATTAAATTAAAAAGGTTGAACATAACTTACAATGATTAAAAATAGCGTAGCGTTACACGGACAGAATTTCGACTTACACCCTTACAACATTCGCTAACATACCCTTATTATTAGAATTAAAATTAAAATTAAAATTAAAATTAAAATTAAAATATAAATATATACGATATAGATCGAGAGATGGATATATATATTATGAAAAATGATCAGAATTCGGTTGGCTTTATAGGGAGTTTCAAACTTTGGGTCTCCGCGACTCGCGGCCGATTTTGCCTTCAAACTCCGCGAGTCACGGAGTTTGTAAATACAGCTCACCAGCTTTTGGCTCTTTGTTTGCCGACGATTTATTTTATAAATATAATATATATATATAATTAATATAATTAATTATATATTATATTATATTTATATATATAATTAACTTGTAATTTTTAGTCCGTTGAGTCGAGCGTTGAGAGTTGACTCTGGTCCCGGTTCCGGATTTTCGAACATCCTTGCGTACAATTTAATATCTTGTACTTTGCGTTTTGAATCTTGTACTCTTGTAATTTCGAGACGTTTCTTATCAATAATTGGAACCTTTTTGATTGTCTTTTGTACTTTTGAGCTTTTTGGTCATTTGCGTCTTCAATTCGTCGAATCTGTCTTTTGTCTTCACCGTTTATTATTTAAACGAATATCACTTGTAAATAGAACAATTGTAACTAAAAGCTTGAGTTTCTTGAGGAATAATGCTATGAAATATATGTTCATTTTTAGCATTATCAAATATTCCCACACTTGAGCGTTGCTTGTCCTCAAGCAATATCGTCTTGAAATACTAGAATCACTTCTTTATTCTTCACACTTTGTACATCAGTGATTTCTATACGGTGGTATAAACAATGGTAGTAACGATATGGTTTACAGTCCCACATGACTATAAAAATTTAGATCCATTAAGGAAATTGGATCTTTATGAAAACATTTGATCTTTTGAAAATTAAATCTAGTTTTTACCCTAGATAAGTTTTCCGGAATAACCCTTTACCGGTGTTTGCAAAATATTTTTGTGGGTTTGGTGGGTTTCAGATTTGAAAATTTTAGCTCAAAACTTATGGTTTTGTGTCACCCACTTGCTAACCTTGTAGTTGGAAAGCAACACGTCCAGTTTACTTGTCCCGTATATTACCTTTCGGTAAACTACCGTCCGGTTGTAAAGGAAAGCGTTGAACAAGCAACTGTTAAGGCAATGTCCCCTGACATGCTTTTAATTATGGTCTATAACGTGTCGGACGCAATTACTATCCTTGGTAGGAGCAATAGTAAAGCTCACCCTTATGATTTTTTGGTCTGGCACAAGGTCCTGTCTTTGACCACTATGCAACTACCGTTCTTAAGGTTGACACCCGATTTAGTTCAGGTGACCTAATGAATTCCCGGTGAATTCCTAGGATTTTACGTTCAATGGTAATGAACGCATTGAAAATAGGGTTTTCAGAAAACAAATCGGTTTGTAATTTTGATCAAAATATTTTTTCGTTCAAGCTCGAGTTTAGATATCATTGAATTCCATGAGTTTGTAATTCTCAATCTTTAAGGTCAATCTCAAGGATTGAGTAATATCAGGCTTAAAAGCTGATTTTTGATCTTTTAAGGAGATTATCCTTTCTGGGGATCTGATTCATTAGTCTTATCCAGCTAATTTGCATGGTGCCCCCCCATTTTACGAGATAAATCCTTCTCATGGTTAGGATAAATCTGACCACTTGGCGACCCTGTTTAATGCTGAGGTCCGTGGATTTCCTGCTGATTTTAGTGATGACTTTTCTAGGTTTTTCGTCAACCTACAGCTGGTCTGGACGACAACTTCTTGACCTAAATCAAGAAGGCGTTTCTTTTTCGGAAGACTTTACTTCCTTTTAATGATAGAATTGATTCATCGTGTAGATCCATCTTTCTTACAGTAAATCAGGTAAAACTTTTTAGTTTAGTCCAAAGCAAAAGTATTTTCAGTTATTTGTACAAAAATATGTGATATATGTTTTGAATAACTTGGAGAATTTTCCCACACTTGGCTTTTATTTTCCTTTTTATCATCCTCTATTCCATTTTAAATGAATTTTAACATTTTGGTTTGTTTCTCAATTTATGTCCTTTCCGAGGTTACAATAATTTCGGTGTTAAAACCTAGTTTTATCGTTCATAAATATGTATAAACATGATTTTGAGTTCATTTAATTGAAAATTTTGAAAATTTTTACTAGAATTGGGTAGTCAGTATATAAGACTAGGGCTGTTCTTTATTATCAGAGAGCACTAGATTCTAATACAACTACTACTTTACTAGTATTTCTAATGGTAACCAAGTGTATAAAGTAAAAATTTTAAAATCCGAAAGAATTTAACCCCTTCCCACACTTAAGATCTTGCAATGCCCTCATTTGAAAGAAATCAGTAACAATTTAAATTATTGAGGGTGATTTGTGTGTAAATGATTAAATTTTTACCAAAGTTTCCAAATATATTGGCGTTTGTTTGCTGAATGATAAATGGTGCACATCATTTGTTCATTCGGTCTTGTTGTTATTTCACATATATTTTGCATCTTGTCGTCAAAATTAGTTGCTTTTGCTGAACTTAATGCCAGTCTTTGAAAATGCGTTGTTTTACCCTGTTGTGTACATAAGATAAACTGCAAACATATATACATATTTTTGAAGTTTGGTATATTACCCCACATTCAAAAATTATTAAAATCTAAGAATAAAAGTTAGAAAATTATAAAAACTATTACAATATTAACATAAGTATTAAACGTATCAACATTAAAAATTACAAAATAAATAAAACTAAGTAGACTATGGATGATACTGGTACCAATAGGGGTTCCAAGCATAACCATAGGTGCTATAAAATGCTTCGGCAGGGTTATACGTAGGATACGGTGGTTGCATCTCTATAGACCAGAGAGGGAATATGGGTTTTGGCGTAGGAATATAGTTTCTACCTATATGTTGGCAATGAGCTATGATTTGGTTTTGATGAACTTGCCAATCTTCAAATGCTCTCTGTCTAGCATTTTCGTACTCCTGTGAAGCTATAAACCTTTGCATTTCTTGCATTTCATTTCCCCCTCCTACATTACCTTGCTGTTGGTTTCTCTCAACCTGTGGATGTCTACCATGGTATTGTACTGCGGCGTTATTTCGCCTCTTCAAAACTTTCGCACCATGGTATACATTTAAACCTATAGTATCGCGGGGTTCTGGTTCTTCGACTAATAATCCCCCCCGACTTATATCCACACCGAGATATTCAGCAATCAAAGTAATAAAAATACCACCTCCTATTATGCTATGCGGTCTCATCCCCCTAACCATAGCTGATAAATAATAACCCACACAATAAGGTATACTTACAGCGCTTTGTGGGTCTCGAATACACATATGGTAAAACAAATCCTGTTCATTTACCTTTTCCTTGTTCTTACCTCTTTGTGTAATCGAATTAGCTAAAAACCTATGAATTACTCTTAATTCAGCTCTATCTATATCCAAATAAGAGTAATTTCCCCCTTTGAATCGGTGATGGCTTGTCATTTGACTCCATACACCATGTGTATCAAAATTTTCATCTATCTTTCTACCGTTTAGTATCAACCCTCTACAATCGGCAGATGCTAACTCCTCAGGCGTATATATACATAAAGCCTGAGCCATGTCTAGTAAAGACATGTGGCGCATCGAACCTCCTAACAAAAATCTAATAAAAGATCGATCGGTTAAACTAGCTACCCGATCATTTAATTCTATACTACACAACAATTCTTCACACCATACTTTATATACAGGTCTACGCATGGTGAATAAACGTACCCAGTCGTTAAAAGTAGAATTACCATACCTCTGTACAAGTAATTCCCTAATTGGCCCGGCCAATTCTACAGCTTCTAATGGTCCCCATTCTATGACCCTAGGTACCTCAACAACTTTAGAATGAAGAGTATGCAAACCCCTTTGGTATTTTGGATAATCTATCCAAAGTCTGTCAAATCTCAGGTTCGGGTGCAAATCTTCCAAGTGCATATCAGAAAATGTCATGACTGGATGAGGTATATCTTGTTTGTAGTAGTTATCCACCTCCTGTTGTTCCGCATTCTCAGCAGGAGCATTACGAGCTTGGGATGAAGATTCACCCCTTTCAGTCTGCAAAACACATCAAACACAATTTTTGTGCATCCAAATATGCATTAGTGTCAGCAAAATCATCAATCAAAATAATTACAATGACATGATCAATTTATATCAAACTTAAGCTCATTTTCATATTTTCATCAAATCTACACTTTTTCAAATAAGCATATACGAAAATGTTCGCCAAGTTCATAAGCATTCAACTCAAATAACATGTCAAAATAATCATTACTAGCAATTAAACAAGTTTCAAATGGCATTATCTCTCTAAAATCAAGTTCATGAATTTTAGACTTGAAAAAGTCCACTTTAATTCTCAAAATCATGTTTAGGCTCAAAGTTTGGATCATTTAACTACCTAAACATGTTACACTACTTAATTTAGCAACAATTCATGACAAAAATCGGCCATAACCTGTTAATATCAAAAAGCCCCAAATTTGCTCAAGAACACAAACCCTAGATTACTCAAAATTTGAAGTTTAAGGCTTCTAATCATGTTAAATAGCATCAATCTAGGTTATACAAGCATAATACATAAACAATTTAAGCATAATTACACTAAAAAGCATCAAAATCAAATTGGGGAAAAAATTGCTCAAGAACACTACTTTCGGATTAAATGGTGTTTAGGTGTAGAAATTTACCGTTTTTCTTGAGTAATTCCTTGATAGCATCCTTCTCAACATGATTTTAGTAAAAGATTTGATGATTAACGGTTAAAAATTGTGATTTTGGGGGTGTTTTTGCGTGTTTTTTCGAGGGTTATTTCGCAGGTTTTTTTTTTTGTGTTGGGACTGATCAAATCGACCAGTATATATTTTTTTCTGATTTTTTCATCCTCCGCGAGTCGCGATGAATTTACCTTTCAAACTCCGCGACTCGCGGAGTTTATAAATATTTTTTTTTTATATCTTATATTAATTAAAACAATTAAGTAATTAATTTTAAAATTTTGTTTCACTTGTTATTTAGGACGAGGTCGTTTCGGATTGATGTCCTAGTCCGTCCTTCGATAAAATTTTAAAATTTGTCTTTTTGTAGTGATTGTTTTAAAAGCTAAGATTTTTGGGGTTTTTTTTTTTAATGTTTTTGGCATACTTTAATTCAATAAGATTAAAAATAATGATAATAAAAGTTCTCGTCCCTCCTTTGGGTAAAGCAATTTCAGTTTAAAGACCTAGTCTTCAACTTACGACGAATTTTAAAAATCATATTTTTAACTTAATGAGATAAAGTAAATTTTTGTTTTTAAATTCACACATTTTAAATATAAAATTCAAAATTAATATTAAAAATTCACACCAAACTTAAAATTTGAAATGCATAAAATTAAAAATTCATATTTTAAAAATTAAAAATTCACACCAAACTTAATTTTAAAAATTCATATTATAAATTCACACCAAACTTATATTAATTTTTCAAATATTTACAATTTTAAATATATTGTTTTTACAAAGTTTACAATATTAATTTAAGATTTAAATATTAATTTTAAAAACATGGTAAAAATAAAATTAAAAATCTTTTTGGCTTTTTATCCCACTTTTATCAATCAAATATTATCAAAAATATGCGCCCCTCTTTTCGGTAAAGTAATTTCGGTTCCAAGACCTAATTTAACTCATGACGAATTTTTGAAATATTTTGGGTTGATTGATTAAAGATATTTATACCTTAAGAATAAACGTTAAATTTCGCAGTGATGTAATAAATTTTTGTATGATATCAACAATTTCGGTCGCCAAACCGAATTTTATTCAATACCAATTTAATACTTTATAGCGAACAAATTAGCGTTTATTATCAAAAGGTTAAAAATAAAAATAAAAATAAAGACTGTACAGACTTACCTGTGAGATAGTATTCTTAGTTATATGATCTATCTCATTCATAAGATAGTCGGTTTAATTGGTTTTCCATAGCTACATAGGTGTAACCTCGAGCATTCAGTGTCTTTTCTTCTAAACATATAAACGGTCCGTCTCTGCATAAAGTAACAAATTCGGTGTTTGAATAGGTTTGATTATTTGAACATTTACCTCCATGTGACCATTTTCCGCATTTGTGACATCTTTCTAGGTGTCGTGCTCTTCTTTTAGCTGCGGATTTTGATTTTCCTTTACCAAATTGTAACTTATTATCTTCGCATCTGGATTCTTTTCTAACTCCGTCCATTCTTTCTCTGATTACTGATACTATTTCACTCGGTAGTGTGTCATTATTACGTTTAGTGATCAAAGCGTGTAGCATTAGACCATGGTTTAGTTCACAGGCAGTCTTCATTTCCTAAAAAAAATAAAAATTCAGAATGGGGGGAGAAGACAAGTTCTTTAGGGTCTGCTAGGGAAAGACCATTCGGGTTCCATTTTCAAGAACTACACGAAAACAGACAATCTAACTCTAACAGAAATACATATTATCCTTTAAAGACTTGATTCTCCCCACACTTAGTTAGCTGTGGTGCCGAAATTGTGATTAACTTCGTTGTCGACTTCCATCGAACTATCTATGTAGTGTTTAACTCTGTGACCATTAACTTTAAATTCAATCCCATTTGAATTTATCAATTCTACTGTTCCGTATGGAAAAACTCTTTTAACTATGAACGGTCCAGACCATCTTGATTTCAATTTTCCAGGAAATAGCTTGAATCGTGAATTGAAAAGAAGAACTCTGTCTCCTTCTTTAAATTCTTTTGAACTTCTGATTCTTTTATCATGCCATTTCTTCGTTCTCTCTTTATAGATTAACGAATTTTCGTATGCTTCATGTCTTAATTCTTCTAATTCATTTAGTTGACTTAATCGTAGACGTCCAGCTTCATGTATATCAAGATTACATGTCTTCAAAGCCCAAAATGCTTTGTGTTCAATTTCTACTGGAAGATGACATGCTTTTCCATAAACAAGTCTAAAAGGTGTGGTTCCAATTGGAGTTTTGTAGGCTGTTCTAAAAGCCCAGAGTGCATCCTCTAATTTAATGGACCATTCCTTCGGATTTGATCCTACGGTTTTCTCTAGAATACGTTTTAAAGCTCGGTTGGTATTTTTAACTTGTCCACTTGTTTGTGGATGATATGCGGTGGAGATTTTATGAGTTACTCCATATCTTTTAAGAACTTTCTCAAGTTGATTATTACATAAATGAGTACCCCGATCACTTATTAAAGCTTTCGGTGTTCCAAACCTTGCAAAAAGACATTTTAAAAAGTTGACTACAACTCGTGTATCGTTAGTTGGGAGAGCTTGTGCTTCCGCCCATTTAGATACATAATCAATGGCTACGAGTATATATAGATGATTATGAGATTTTGGAAATGGACCCATAAAGTCAATACCCCAAATGTCAAATACTTCACATACTTGAATGACATTTTGTGGCATTTCATCACGTTGACTTATTTTTCCGGCCCTTTGACAAGCATCACAGGATTTGCAAAGAAGGTGTGCGTCTTTGTAAATTGTAGGCCAATAGAATCCAGCATCATAAAATTTTCTTGCTGTTAGTTGAGGCCCATAATGCCCTCCTGTTGGTCATGTGTGACAATGGTTTAATATTTTACTAGCTTCATCTCCAAATACACATCGGCGTATTATTCCATCGGGACAACTTTTAAACAGATGTGGATCTTCCCAAAAATAGTGTTTTATATCACTGAAGAATTTCTTTCGTCTTTGGTACGATAATCCTTTTTCAAGGAATCCACATACTAAGTAGTTTGCATAGTCTGCAAACCATGGAATTTCTTTATAATCTATCTTCAATAGATATTCATCGGGAAAGTTGTCTTGTATGGCCGATTCATTTAGAACTTCTAATTCGGGATTTTCAAGACGAGAAAGATGATCAGCGGCGAGATTTTCTGCTCCTCTTTTATCTCGGATTTCAATATCAAACTCTTGTAAGAGTAAGATCCAACGGATTAATCTTGGTTTAGCATCTTGTTTCGAAAATAGGTATCTAAGAGCAGAATGGTCGGTATAGACCACCGTTTTTGCTAGAACGAGATATGATCGAAATTTGTCAAAAGCAAAGACAATAGCAAGGAGTTCTTTTTCAGTAGTTGTATAGTTCATTTGTGCTCCTTGTAACGTCTTACTAGCATAATATATAGGTTGAAATCGTTTTTCAATCCTTTGTCCTAAAACGGCTCCCATTGCAAAATCACTTGCATCGCACATTAGTTCAAATGGTAGATTCCAATTTGGTGTTATCATGATCGGCGCATTAGTTAGTTTCTCTTTAAGAATATTAAAAGATTTGATACACTCATCTGAAAAGATGAATGGAGCATCTTTTTCTAGGAGTTTATTCATAGGAGTGGCAATTTTAGAAAAATCTTTTATGAAACGTCGGTAAAAACCGGCATGCCCTAGAAAACTCCTAACTCCTCTAACATTGGTGGGATGTGGAAGTTTAGCAATTACATCTACTTTAGCTCTATCCACTTCAATTCCTTCTTTTGAAATTTTATGACCAAGAACGATGCCTTCTTTAACCATGAAATGGCATTTCTCCCAATTAAGTACTAGATTTGATTGTTCGCATCTAATAAGCATTCGTTCCAGATTAACTAGAGATGATTCAAATGTATCACCGAAGACTGAAAAGTCATCCATGAAAACTTCCATGCATTCTTCTATCATGTCGTGAAAAATTGCCATCATACACCTTTAAAAGGTTGCAGGGGCGTTACAAAGTCCAAATGGCATGCGTTTGTAAGCAAAAGTACCATAGGGGCACGTGAATGTGGTTTTCTCTTGATCTTCGGGTGCTATTGGAATTTGAAAATATCCGGAAAATCCATCTAGAAAACAATAGTAACTGTTTCCGGCTAATCTTTCCAACATTTGATCTATGAAAGGTAAGGGAAAGTGATCTTTTCTGGTGGCGTCATTTAATTTTCTATAATCAATACATACACGCCATCCTGTTACAGTCCTAGTAGGAATAAGCTCATTTTTCTCATTTGTAATGACAGTCATGCCACCTTTCTTAGGCACGCATTGAACTGGGCTTACCCATGGACTATCAGAAATTGGATAAATTAGACCTGCATCTAGCAGTTTAATAATCTCTTTCTTAACTACATCTTGCATATTAGGATTTAGTCTTCGTTGGCGTTGCACATATGTTTTATGACCTTCTTCCATAAGGATCTTATGTGTGCAATACGAAGGACTTATTCCTTTAATATCATGAATCTTCCATGCAATGGCTGGTTTATGAGCTTTCAACACAGAAATGAGTTGTGATTTCTCATTTTCTGTAAGAGAAGACGATATTATTACAGGTAATTCAGATTCACCATGTAAATAAGCGTATTCCAAATGGTTTGGAAGTGGCTTTAACTCTAATTTTGGAGGTTCTTCTATCGATGATTTGTATCGATATCTGTCTTCTTCTTTTAGCATTTGAATTTCTTCTGTTGTTGGTTCATATCCATTAGCTATAAGTGTAGCTAACATTTCAGCTTCATCAATTGGTTCATTACCTTCTCCTAAAGAACATTCTCCTGTTCCTTGTAATTCTGAAAATTCTTCTAATAATTCTGCATGTGCATCTATAGTTTGAATATAAGAACATGTATCATCTGCAGATTGTGGTTGTTGCATTTCTCTATCAACTGAAAAGGTAACACTCTCATCCTCTATACTTAGGGTCAGTTTCTTACCGAACACGTCTATTATTGCTTTAGCCGTGTTTAAGAATGGTCTTCCTAATATGAGAGGAACTTGAGAATCTTCTTCCATGTCCAGAACAACAAAATCTACTGGAAATACTAAAGTACCAACTTTAACTAGCATGTTCTCCATTATCCCTCTAGGATATTTTATTGATCTATCGGCTAGTTGCATGCTTATTCTGGTTGGTTTCAATTCTCCAAGGTCTAGTTTAGCGTATAGTGAATACGGCATTAAATTTATACTAGCACCTAAATCTGCTAATGCTTCTATTGAACTAAGACTACCCAGAAAACATGGAATTGTGAAACTTCCCGGATCAGATAGTTTTTCTGGTATCTTATTCAACAGCACTGCTGAACAATTAGCATTCATGGTAACAGCCGAGAGTTCTTCCATTTTCTTTCTATTTGAGATTAGATCTTTCAAGAATTTAGCATATCTAGGCATTCCTGAAATCACATCAATGAAAGGAAGATTTACATTTATCTGTTTAAACATATCCAAGAATTTGGATTGCTCGGCTTCAAGTTTCTCTTTCTTCATTTTATTCGGGTAAGGAAGTGGTGGTTGGTATGGTTTAACATAAGGTTTAGCCTTAACTGTGTTATCTTCATTAACCTTTTCAACTACCGGTTCTTTTTCCTTATCTTGATCAGGTTGTGGTTCTTGTGGAGTAGGAATAACTTCATCAGAAGTTACAGGTATTTCAGGTGGTTTAAGTGTTGTACCACTTCTTGTGGTAATGGTTTTAGCTGTTTCATTCCGGGGGTTAGCATTTGTATCACTAGGTAGACTTCCCGGTTTTCTTTCACCTATTAACCTTGCTAGGTTACTTACTTCTTGTTCCAGATTTTGAATAGAAGCTTGTTGATTTCTAAATGCTTGAGCATTTTGTTCATTAGTTTGTTTTTGAGATGTGAAAAACTGCGTTTGAGTTTCAACTAGCTTCGTCATCATATCTTCTAAATTCGGCTTTTTATCATCGGTTTGTTGTGGTGGTTTGTTTTGAAAATTAGGTCTTTGCTGATTATAAGTATTATTGGATACTTGTTGATTGCTAGGACCTTGTTGGTTGTTTTATGGAATATTTCTGTTATAATTCTGGTTTTGATTGTAAATCGGTCTTGGCGCTTGATAATTATTCTGATAATTATTTCCAGGCCTTTGGTTTATGTATGAAATATTCTCTCTTTGTTCCATTGTTAATTCAATACCGAGACAATCTTTTGTCAAATGTGGTCCTCCACACTGCTCACAACTAATTCGTATTGAGTGAATATCCTTAGTCATCTTTTCCATTCGTCTCTCGACAGCATCTATCTTTGCGGAAATGGAATCTAAGTCATGGCTAGAATCGGCTCTAGCTGCTTTAGATGATCTAACGATATCTTTTTCTTGGTGCCACTCATGTGAGTGGGAAGCAGTGTTATCAATAATTTTGTAAGCATCAGTTTCGGTTTTCTTCATAATAGAACCACCAGCTGCTATATCTATGTCTTTCCTTGTAGTGATGTCGCATCCTTGGTAGAATATTTGTACTATTTGACAGGTATCTAAACCATGTTGCGGACATCCTTTTAACAACTTTCCAAATCTTGTCCACGCCTCATATAGAGTTTCATTCGGCTTCTGTGTGAACGTAACAATTTCTCCTTGAAGTCTTACGGCTTTAGATGCCGGAAAGAATTGTTCAAGAAAATTTTCAACTAAAACGTCCCATGTATCAATCGCTCCTTCAGGTAACGATTCCAACCAATCTTTGGCTTCTCCCTTTAAAGTCCAGGGAAATAACATGAGATATATCTGTTCATCCTCCACTTCTCGGATTTTAAATAGTGTGCAGATCCTATTAAAGGTACGTAGATGTTCATTTGGATCTTCCTTCGGCGCACCACTAAATTGGCATTGATTAGTCACCATGTGTAGAATTTGTCCTTTGATTTCATAATCTGGCGCATTAATGTCTGGATGAGTAATTGCGTGACCTTGGCCAGTGTGTTTATCTCTCATTCGGTCTTCCATACTTAAAGGTTCCAGATTCTCCATAATTGAATTTGTTGAATCGGAATCACTAGAGGATTCTGATTTAATGGTTCGTTCCTCAACAATCTCTGTTTGAATTATTGGTGGTTCCGGAGGAAAATTTAATGGTTCAGGATCTAAGAATCGTTCCTGAATATTCTCCGGATTCTCAATTGTGAGGTCGGGTTCAAAAAATGGATTATCGGAAATTTGAACTGGAGTACTTGGTCGACTGGATGACGATTCTAAAGAAAAATCGATGGCAGTAATATTTGCTAAATGTCTTGATCTAGTTACAGGTGGTGAACGTACAAAAGGTAGTGAACGTCTTGCTCGGTGCATTCACTGAATATCCTATTAGTTTTTAAAAGGAAAGAAAAATTAAAATAAGTTATCCAATCAATAGACTTTTCTGATTTTGCCCACGTTTCGAATAGCCAAAAGATGCAGCAGAGGGGCAGGATTCGTTTGGTCTCAATATAATTGAGGACTGTTTGGCTCCAATAACCCGGTCCATGTACAAATCCAACTATTACTACGAACCAGAAAATTTTGATGTCTATCAATTTAACCACTTAAAATAAATTTTCGTAATTTTAAAAAATCTAGATAAGAAGTAGAATAAAAATCTATGTCCTAAAAACTAGAATGGCGAGAAATAAGAAAGAAAAAGAGCTCGTCGAAAAAGGTCGAAAAAGAAAAATGGTTGAAAAATAAAAGGTGACGGAAAAATAAAAGAAACTTATAAAACTTAAAAATACTTGACTAACCTAACCTTATTACTACAACTAACTTAAAATTATAATCGCAAATTGAGATTACTAATTGGAATGATAATTGATACATAGGTAAAAGTCGTCTAAAAATATTAAAGCTTATAGGAAAAACTAAATCCCAAATGGAAATAACTTAAAAAGAAACTAAAACTTAAAAAGGCGTCACAAAATTCTAAAGCACCTAAATCTTAGTCTAAAGAAAAAGCACTTAAGGGATTTTACGGCAAAGCCTAAAAATCTAGAAGTAAAAATAACTATGGCAAAAACTAAGTTTAAAACTAAATATGAGCTAAAAATACAAATATTATGCTAAAACAATTAAAAAGGGACAAAATATAAAAATATACAAAAAGTTGTAAAAAGTACAATTTTTATAAAAATATTATTTTTATATTATTTTATAAAAGCATTAATTTAAATATATAAATAAAACTAATTAAAACTTAATATAACTAAATAATTAAAATTAAATATTAATTTAATTAAAACCTAAATCTTAATTAATTAATAATAATAATTATTACACCGTATTAAATGCGATTAGGGTTTCTGTGTACCCGTGTCAGAGTGGCTCCGCGACTTGCGATATTCAAAGCATCAAACTCCGCGAGTCGCGGGGATCCAAAATTCAACTCAGGTACAGTTTAAAACTTGACGTTTTTTATATTTTTTTATTTTCTGTTTTATAATCTAAATATTTGTATTTATATTTAAAAACTTAAATAAAAATAGAACTACTTTATAATTTTAAAAATAAAAATCGTAAAACTAGATTTATATATATATTTTTTTTTCGGTTTTATATTTATAAAATATATTTATAAAATAAATTAAATAAAACTTATATTTTTACAAACTAAAGAAACTTTATAAAACTTAAATATTTATCAAACTCCTAAAAATATTTATATTTTTGTTTTTCTTTTTATATTTTCGAATATTTAAAACGTATTTTTATAAAAACGAATTTTAATAAAAGTAAACTAAAAATCTTTTTTTTTTATATTAGCGTTGCGCTTCCGGCTTTTAAGAGACTCCCCGGCAGCGGCGCCAAAAATAACTTGATGTTTTAGCAGAGGGGTATAAAAATGCTATTAAATTTAGCAGGAAAATACTATTAAATACGATACAATTTTACACAAGATATTTATTTATTTAGAGAATGGATATACTTAAACCTTGCTACAACACTTATAGGCAGTGTACCTAATCGTACAGTAGTGTAATTTTTAGTAAGTCCGGTTCGTTCCACAGGGAATCTTTTTAAACAAAGCTTAACGTTATATTAGTTTACTTTTATAAAAATACAAATATATATATATATATATATATATATATATATATATATATATATATATATATATATATATATATAAGTAATATTATTATTATAAAGGGGGGTTTTTACCGTTTAATGACCGGTTTGTCGATTTTAAAACTTTAGTCGCAGTTAAAATCAAATGTAAAATATTAAAAATAAATACAAGACTTAAATTAAAGCGTAAAGTAAATAAAGATAATGAAATTGCGAATAATAAAAGTGCGATAAAATAAACTTGCGATAATTAAAAAATACGATAATTAAAAGTGCAAATAAATAAAATAACAATAAAAATGCGATAATTAGAAGTGCAATTAAATATAAAATAAAGGAAATTAAATATGAAATAAAAGAATTATGCTTATTTAAACTTCCGTAATCATGATGTTTGACGTGTTGATTTTAGTTTTATGCCCATGGGTTAATTGTCCTTTGTCCTGGATTATTTAATATGTCCGTCTGGTTTTTGTCCATAACAGTCCATCAGTCATAAATATAAAGTGT
Organism: Rutidosis leptorrhynchoides; assembly: GCF_046630445.1. Classification (NCBI taxonomy): domain Eukaryota; kingdom Viridiplantae; phylum Streptophyta; class Magnoliopsida; order Asterales; family Asteraceae; genus Rutidosis; species Rutidosis leptorrhynchoides. Next base: position 404,895,084 of record NC_092336.1, on the reverse strand, counting down.
GAGTATCCTCGTCAAATTATCCTTATACCCGAAGTTAAATATTCCAACTAATTGGGGACTTAAACTGTAACAAGATTTTAATACTTTGTTTAATAATTACACCAGGATGCCGACTGAGTGTAATCCAAGGTTTTAATATTTTGTTATCAATTATACCAAGTGTCCTTGTACATAATTTCACCCCTGTTTTAATTATTCTAGTGGCTATTAATCCATTCCCGTGTCCGGTTAAATGAACGATTATTCGTACATATAAATACCCCGCCCATCGTGTCCGATCGAGTGTATATGGTAATTTATAGGGACGCCCAATTGTAAATCTTTATATTAACATTAACAAACTATCATTTAGTTAAACAAATATAAAGCCCATTAATAGCCCATAGTCTAATTTCCACAAGTGTCGTTCTTTTGTCCAAACCCCAATTATGGTACAAAGCCCAATTACCCAATTTTAGTAATTAGCCCAACATCATGATTACTTCGGATTAAATAAGCATAATAATAACTTAGCTACGAGACAATAAATTAAAAAGGTTGAACATAACTTACAATGATTAAAAATAGCGTAGCGTTACACGGATAGAATTTCGACTTACACCCTTACAACATTCGCTAACATACCCTTATTATTAGAATTAAAATTAAAATTAAAATTAAAATATAAATATAAATATATACGATATAAATAGAGAGATGGATATATATATTATGAAAAATGATCAGAATTCGGTTGGCTTTATAGGGAGTTTCAAACTTTGGGTCTCCGCGACTCGCGGCCCATTTTGCCTTCAAACTCCGCGAGTCGCAGAGTTTGTAAATACAGCTCACCAGCTTTTGGCTCTTTGTTTGCCGACGATTTATTTTATAAATATAATATATATATATATAATTAATATAATTAATTATATATTATATTATATTTATATATATAATTAACTTGTAATTTTTAGTCCGTTGCGTCGAGCGTTGAGAGTTGACTCTGGTCCCGGTTCCGGATTTTCAAACGTCCTTGCGTACAATTTAATATCTTGTACTTTGCGTTTTGAATCTTGTACTCTTGTAATTTCGAGACTTTTCTTATCAATAATTGGAACCTTTTTTATTGTCTTTTGTACTTTTGAGCTTTTTGGTCGTTTGCGTCTTCAATTCGTCGAATCTGTCTTTTGTCTTCACCTTTTATTATTTAAACGAATATCACTTGTAAATAGAACAATTGTAACTAAAAGCTTGTCTTTCTTGAGGAATAATGCTATGAAATATATGTTCGTTTTTAGCATTATCAACATAATGATACACAAGAAGCACGAAGAGGTATATAATTTCGGACGAGAATATTTATGAAAATATCCTCAGAAATATCGAAGCTATTGATGAGGATATTTTTGGAATTTCTAAGTTCGATGGTTGATGGAGAAAGATTTTCCGCAAGATTTTTAACATGACTTCGGAGCAAGATATTCTCTAAAGATTTCAACGGATCCAGAATTTTCTGGATTCTTTGAATATAGGGTATGGTCCTTGTATTTGTCCTTGGTCTCCTTCATGGTTAGCTCAATCCGTTTTTCAGTTCCAACTTTTCTGAGCTTTTCCAACATACTATTCTTTATCAATAAACTTCCGACGATTAAGGTCGTTTACGGTTGTCTACCGTTTCTGCTGCTTCATTCAGCTTTTTCAACATTCAGAGTATTAATTTGCAGACTGGGTGCTTTTCAGAATTTCAAAATGAAAGATCATAGTTCTAAGAGATAAATGTTATATGTATACATATAACTGTTGATGTAGAAACGTTGCGAGACTTGAAATACTGATTTGCTGATTCCCGGTAAGGCAATTCTTGTTACAAAATGAGGATGAGTATATGATAGGGTATTTCTGAATAAATATAGTGATTTATCGAAGTGACTTACGCCAAAGAGTAGTGAAGTTGCTGGTACGTTTACTGTTAATGTGGTGGGATATAAACAGTTCCCCGGTAACGAAGGCGAAAAGACAACGTATGTATCAAGGTTATAATAAAGTTGTTTCAAACGAAAAGTCGAAATTGACTTGCTGGAGCTGTGACAAAATTGGCTATTTTGAAGAAGAACTGCAAAGTTATTTTTGGGTAATAATAACACTAAGGAAATTAGCACAGTTATGTGTTAAACGTTTACTCAGTTTTCGAGAGTTTTTCAAGTGCATTACTATATGCATCAATCTTTTCTTCCGTAGATGAAGTGCGGTTGGTTCATCCTATCGATTTAGGCGTTTTCAAGAATCATGAAAGGTTTGAACGCAGATTGTAATCGTCAAGATACAAATGAGGTTTAAGGTGAAATCAAGTGGCAAACTTGAAGACTTGTTTAGTTTCATATGTTATAATCAATATTTTAATTTATTTTAATTATTTAATGTTATTAGTCCACAGTCGATAGTCCACAGTTGACAATCCAATAATTCATATATATAGTTTAATATATAATATTCGAATTAATTAATATGTGTCGTGACCCGTATACGTCTCAGACTCGATCACAACTCAAACTATATATATTATTGTAGAATCAACCTCAACCCTGTATAGAGAACTCGATCATTACTGCATATAGAGTGTCTATGGTGATTCCAAATAATATATATAGATGCGTCGATATGATATGTCAAAACCTTGAATACGTGTCCCGATATTTAAAGTGCGTAAAATAAATAACAGAAATTAAATAACGATAAATAAAGTGCGTAAAGTAAATAACGGAAATTAAATAACAATATATAAAATTGCGAGAATGAAATTGCGATAAAATAAATTGCGATAATTAAATTGCGATAAATAAAATGTAATACGGAATTAACAGTTAGCTAGGAACAGTTAGCTAGGATTTTGTTAGCGTGGATTCTTAACAAAATTTCATATTGTTAATTAGTGTGTTTCTAGTCAATTTTTATTGTTTCCATTTTTTCTTCATTATGCCACTTGTTGGATTCTGATATGTCAAAATCCTAATATGAAATTTGAATTTGAATGAAAATAGTTATTCTTTGGTGAACGGATACGTATATCGGTGGATGTAAGTAGGATAGTATATGACTGTTGAAACAGATTCGAAGAACGTAGAATGTAACTTATTAATGTGAAATTTAAATTTTCCTCGGGTATTACATACCCGTTAAAATATTTTCACCGTTAACAGTTTGTACAAGAGAAAATTTTTTTTTTTTTTTACAATCTTTATGAAAACATATATACATATATATTTTCTTTCAGATGTATTCATGGATTTAATGAGTTAATATGATATTAAACTCATTTGCTTTTCGGTTGGATCTAGAATAAATAATCTCTAAAACTTTAGAGATTATATATTCGTCATGTCGAACGAAGATAAATAAGGTAGAATGATACGTATAACGAAGATCATACTCAAGTACAGATGATGATATTGAAGCATGGATTGTTGATGGTACTGGTGCTGTTATTGATGGTACCGTTGGTGCCGATGATGTTGCTGAAGCTGGTACATTTTGCACCATATTCTCCGAATTGATTATTCAAGCGCGAAGCTCGTTGACTTCTTCTATTACTCCGGGATGATTGTCGGTTGGAACAAGCGGATGAATAAGGTTGGGAATTTTAGGATATCATACAATCATTGTGAGATATCCTGGAATTGAGGGTAAATATGGTGTTTCGGACTGGTTCGCTGATAAGTGCTTCAGGTTCATCGCCAAGAGATAAACTCGGTTGGTGAAAAGGATCGCCTTCTTCGCGTCTCCATTGATTAAGTCGACTACGAACCCATCAGATGAATTGGGGATGGATGATTGGTTGATTCATTCTGGTGACACCGCTTCGTAGCTTAGGTGAATATCTATATCGGAATAGTTATCGGAATAACTATCGGAATAGCTATCGAAGTCTAATGGAATCGAACTGGTTAAGGGATTCATCTCTTACGATCAGATGAAGGAATTTTGATAAGAAATAGATTATAGGATGTAGATTAGTACTCTGTAATACATAATTTACATATGCATATATATTATTAAAATCCCATAAGTTACAGAGGAATCTACGGAAGCTGTCAGGCAAAGGTAACATTAACAGATATGCTAAGATATGAATTTATCTATACACTGTCTACGCAATAGAGGCAGTAAGACATGTCTAGACTAAGAATGATAAGCAGATGATTTCCGACTAGAAATGATAAGCAACACTTTTGACATGCAGACACGGTCGAAGTCCAGACTCACTAATGCATCTAAACAACTATCAGTTAGACACACTAATACAAGACCTGGTTCGCTAAGACCACCGCTCTGATACCAACTGTGAAGACCCGTCCTAATCCATCCGGACGAAGTCCATATCGATTATAAAGGATTCATAATAGTTGATTACATCGCGAGGTACTTGACCTCTATATGATACATTTTACAAACATTGCATTCGTTTTTGAAAAGACAATCTTTCATTACAACAAAATTTGACGGCATGCATACCATTTTATAATATATCTAACTATAACTGATTTAATAATAAACTTGATGATCTCAACGACTCGAATGCAACGTCTTTTGAAATATGTCATGAATGACTCCAAGTAGTATCTTTAAAATGAGCAATTACACAGCGGAAGATTTCTTTCGTACCTGAGAATAAACATGCTTTAAAGTGTCAACTACAAGGTTGGTGAGTTCATTAGTTTAACATAAATAATTATTTCATAATTTTAATAGACCACGAGATTTCATATTTCCATTTCTCATAAACATACGTCCCATGCATAGAGACAAAAATATCATTCATGTGGATTGAACACCTGGTAACCGACATTCACAATTTGTATATAAGAATATCCCCATCATTCCGGGATCCTCCTTCGGACATGATATAAATTTCGAAGTACTAAAGCATCCGGTACTTTGGATGGGGCTAGTTGGACCCGATAGATCTATCTTTAGGATTCGCGTCAATTAGGGTGTCTGTTCCCTAATTCTTAGATTACCAGACTATAAAGGGGCATATTCGGTTTAATAATCCAGCCATAGAATGTAGTTTTACTCACTTGTGTCTATTTCGTAAAACATTTATAAAAGTAGCGCATGTATTCTCAATCCCAAAAATATATATTGCAAAAGCATTTAAAAATGGAGCAAATGAAACTCACCTAATGTATTTTGTAGTAAAAATACATATGACTATATTGAACAATGCAGGGTTGGCCTTGGATTCACGAACCTATATCATTTGTATATATATTAACACATATAATGGTAATCGAACAAAGTTGTATATATATATATACTTATTATAATATATCATTAAATGGTAACTTATTATTATGTATATGTAATACATTAAAATTAATATTTATATTTATATATTGTGCTTACATTATTATTTATAATACTTTAAAATATTATTATGCACTAAATGTAATTTAGTTATTGTTATAGTTAATAATATTTCATATAAAAATTATAGTATGTAGTATACTTTTGATATATAATTCCCTTTTGTTTGTAAAATTAATAATTATAATATTACTAAAGTAAAGATAATGATACTAATAATTATATATAAGAATGATAAAAATGATAGTTTTCCTAAAAATGATTCCCCTAATATAGTTTAAAAAAAATACGAATTTTTTTAATAATTTCAATTCTAAATATAATAAACATTTTAATAATAATAATGATAATATAATTAATACTAGTTATAATAATAATAATAATAATAATAATAATAATAATAATAATAATAATAATAATAATAATAATGTTAATGATATTAATAAAAATGTTAATATTAATACAAAGGTTTATAATGACAATAATCTTATTAATCAATTTCATACTAATAATGATACTAGAAATAATGATAGTTTTCAATCATAATAGTAATACTAACAATAACCTTAATGATATTACTAATAGTAATAATAATCATAACAATCATAATAATAATAATTATACTAACAATAATAATAATAGTAATAATTATAATGTTAATTGAAATGAAATAAAAAAAAAATATATACCCTTTCAAAAGTCTTTCTAAAAAGAATTGTCCATGATGGGGTTTGAACCCGAGACCTCTCACTAATACACCAACACTCCTAACCATCAATCCATACCCATTTTTCTTATTATTATCACGAACCCGAGTTATATAAACTATTTTCTGTTTTCAATCCAAAAAGCCCAACACATTTGGCCCAACTAGGAGAGTTGCTCTAAAAGGATCTTCAAGCCCAACTTGATTCAATCAACCTAAATCGATGTGTACATGTGTGATGTCTGTTTGTTCGATCACAGCAGTCACCAAAATAAGAATAAGGGTTTCGTGGATTGGAATGTAGCAGCGAAGGAAAAAAAATAATCAAGGTTCGGTTTATTCTCATCTTCATCCGTTAACATGATCGTACATACTCCTCTATAGTTCGTTCATGTCTTCTTCATTATCATTAATCATCATTATTGTTTCATCATTTGACAGGAAGAAAAGCGCGACATAAGAGTTGTTCCTTCGTGGGTTATGTGCTTCGTTGATAGCAGTAACAATAAGTAGTTCATGGGTTGTTGTCAGTTGCAGGTTTAAATGGAAGCAGGCAAATGGCAGGTGGTGAACGAACCACTCAGCGAATAGAGTTGTTAGATAAACCGAAACAGTGGTAGTAGCAGTTTTCGAATGGCATTAACAGGTGGTTCTTGTTCGGCTAAGTTCACGAAAGTGGCTAATCTCCTTTACACCACTAGAGGTGGAAAACAAGGTGGGTCACACGCGTTTGAATCACGGAATAACTTTACATAAAGAACTAGTGGACTAGTGAATGATTGAATGGGTTTTGGTCCCACTGCAAATTGGTATAACGTAGCAATAATAATATCATTCAACTATTTTGCAAGTAGTTTTGTGTTTGGTTCGATGAAATAGGAAACACGAGAGTGGGTTGTATACACACGAAAAAAAAATGTCGAATAGCAGGTGCAAAGAGGGTTGTTTTTGGATGGTTTTGCAGCTGAGATGGAAACTGAATGGTAGCAGTACTAGCAGTGAGGGTTAAGTTAGTAGTGCATGATGATCGAATAAAACGTAAATGATACCAGGTGGTGGTGTAGGTTGCAGATGGTAGTAGTCGATGGTTAAGGATGATGATATGGTGAGTTTGGGTTTGTTCTCGGATAGAACCATAAACGAAAATAGTCGTAGTCATAGTTTAAAATAGTTCGAGCTTGATGATTTTTATGGATTTATGATGGTGTTGTAATGGTGAAGGTGATGGTGAAGTTGGTGGTGGTTTTAGCTCGGTTGAAACATAATAGTTGCAGACGTGTATGATGGTGGTGGAGTTCTTGACTGACCGGAATAATACAACCACAACTTTTGTGGCGGTTGGTTATCGACTGAGACAGAAAAACAGGTGCAGTTCAAACTGCTTTCTTCGACAGTATAGAACCCAGGAAAATCGAGTAGTAACAGTAGACATGAATGAAGTAGAAATAGAAGTAGATGTACTCGATGGTAGTGAGGGTGATTTCTTGTATTCATGAAAAAAATGGAACCTGAAATATGATTTGTATGATTGTTTTGGTGATGGAATCTAGTAAGATAGTTAGTTTGAATAGCAAAAGAAGAAGGCATATAGAGTGGTGTTTGATAAAAAGAAAGATATGAAGTGAACGTCCATTTACATACATGTATATAATATGGCAAGTGTTAATACTCAGATAAATTTACCCATATCATTGTGAATGAAAACAAATATAATAATGATAAAGTAGTACTACTATAATATAAATAATTCAAGAACTTAAAACGTGTGGAATCACTTAATTAATATCTGTCGACAGTTTTGGCATGATATTAAATCGTACTCCGTTGTAAATCAGTGGCGGATAAAAGTGTTCGAAAAAAATTTCAAAATTTTAAATTAAGTAACATTATTTATTTAGGTCATTATGGTATAAAATTTGGTCATTAAATATTAAATAAAAAATACATTAATTATTATAATATCTTATTTTTATTTTATTTTACCTAATTAATTTTAATCACAACAACTTTTAATATTTCAAATTTGTACTTCCAATTATTACTTATTTATATATATACACACATATATCTATTTAAAATTAGTTGTTCGTGAATCGTAGGGTATGGTCAAAGGTTAATTGAACACATGAACATAGTTTTCAAAGTTTTCGAGATTTCAACATTACAGACTTTGCTTATCGTGTCGGAATCAAGTAAAGATTAAGTTTAAATTTAGTCGAAATTTTCCGGGTCACTACACCAGACTCACTAATGCATCCTAACAATTACCAGTTAAACACATTAATGCAAATTCTGGTTCCCTATAACCTCAAGCTCGGATACCAACTATAACGACCCCTCAAAATTGCTATTGACGCGGTACGTTATTCATTGATTCCCTAGTGAGGTTTTGACCTCTACATGATACGTTTTGATAAAATATTGCATTCATTAAAATAAGTGGTTTTCTAAACATAGAAAGTTATAAACATGTGGGCGATTACTTAAGTATAAATGAATCCCCCGAAAATACATAAGTCTTTATCTTACAGGTTGACATCACAGTCAAATTATTTATTACACAACGTAGTTTTGTTTCGAATGCAATAAACTTTATACAAAGCATGAGAGACTCCATGCAGGCAACAAGCACATCACAGCGGAAGCAGTCTAAGGACCTGAGAATAAAAACATGCTAAAAATATCAACACAAATGTTGGTGAGTTATAGGTTTAATTGCTCGAGTCATAAATATATAAAGATGGACCACAAGATTTCTTCAAAAGTTTATCAATAGATTCTACTTAACAGAGCACCCTGGTAACTAAACTTAACGCTATAATAATAATAACCCTTGTTGTTTTAATACACGCAAACCAACGTGTCATAAACTCAAGTAACATACGTCCGTTAAAAGGCTAGCGCTCTAGCTCGGACGGGGATGTCAAGCCCTATGGATTCATATACAATTACTCGCGCCCACCAGTCCACATCATATGTACTGGCAGTTACTAGTTACCAAAGCTAAGGGATTTTTGGTTTAAACTCAGTGTAGAATTAAGTATGTACTTGTGCCCATTGCGTATAAAATAAAGTGCATGTATTCTCAGCTCAAAAATATTTAAAGCATTTAAAAAGGGATCTATAACTCACTGTTCAATATTGAGATTCAATATTGTAGGTAAATTGCGTAGACGTAATGATAGTAGACGACTGTATGGTTGGCCTTGGATTCACGAACAATACTCACGGACATTACCCATAACCTTCTTAGTTATAACCCGTAATTTCCTTAACTTTAACCCATTTGAAACCCAAATCAAAACACCCGGGTATCACTAGTTTATAGAATATTTTGAGTGTGTTCGGGTTTATACAAAGAAAGAAATAAAGATACTCAATGAAATTTGCATATGGGTGTTCCTTATGCGTCGACTAAAACAAGGAATTATAAATAACCATTACAATACCACGCGTAATATTTGATAGATGTCATCTCGTTTGTAATGGACAAGTTGATTTAATATATATATATATATATATATATATATATATATATATATATATATATATATATATATATATATATATATATATATATATATTGTAAACTGAGTCTTAAAATAAAAAGTGTACGATAGATTCTCAGCCGTTTGATCAATCTCATAATTGAATTCAAACTTTGACTTGAGTGATGGTCTATTTGTAATATTTAAAAACTTTAGTGGCAGATTCTAACGCGCGGTATATAAATCAGTTTCTCTTTCCATCTATGTGTATATGTTTTATTTACGGAGTATTATTTATTACTAGTAAAATTGATGGATAGTGAATTATCCAATGATACAGTGTTTATGTTTATCTTTCCATCAATGTTTATAATTTTTTTATTTATTACTAGTGAAAATGAAAATGATGCACAGTGAATTATTCAATGATACACAATCATTGCTCGATTGATGCACTGGTTATTATTCACTCTTTTTATTATAATAACTAGAAATAGGTGTAGCGCGCTCCGCTGCGCTAATTTCGTCATTGTTAAGTTAAGATATCCTGACTACTTGATAGTCCTCGGCCGTTTTTCATTTACAATTCACCCCCTTCTACTTTTTTTCGTCCACTTTTAGTTCTCGCACATGTTTCTTTAACAATTTTACCCCTCCTACTTTTTCCGATCATATTTTCTAACAACTTTCTACAAAAGTAACAACGGGGAAACCCGCTAACCACTATGCTTGTTAATATTGTTAATAATAATTAATAAGTATAACTATGCTTGTTAATATTGTTAATAATAATTAATAAGTATAATGATATTTTTGAATTTAATAAAATAAAAAGAAACCTATTATATTGATATCCGGATGTTTTTTTCTCTCTATGAAGTTCAAAAGAAACCCATCACCCCTATCCATCTTCCAAAAGCAGCGGCAGAGAGTGACGGAGCGGCGACGACACTTTAGTATACAAAGTTGTACAAGGTGCTAAAAAGGTTGTACATTGGCCTTAAGATGTACCACAAAGTTGTAAATTGTGCATAAAAAGTTGTGTACCATGCACAAATATACAATGTGCTAAAAATGTTGTACACCACCTTAACCATCAACAACCATACCACCACTTTCGTTTTTTGGCCTAGTTACATATACAAAGTAAATAAACACAACACAAATTGGTGAAGAACATATGAGTATTTCTTTATCTTTATCTTCTATATCTTTATCTATATCTATAACTTTCTCGACGGAGTGAGTTTTGAGACAAATAACCGCTCTACATCAACCGCAAAGATCAAAGTTTTTCCCATTTTTACTCAAAAAAAGAAAACCAGGTAACCAGAAAATAAGATTCCGGCGAAGTTCAAGAAAAAAATCTCATCGGAGCGCGTCAAAGATCCGATGGGGATGAAATTTGTGTCTGTGGGTTTGTTACGAGATTTAGGATTTAATGGTGGTGGTAGTGACATCAAGTGTTTCCGAGATCAAGAGCAAATTGATGTTTAGAAATTGTTGTGGTTTTTGAATTTTGAGGGAAAGAGAAAATGAAGAGTTGAATGGTATAGGATCACTCCCGACATTTGTTTCCTGATCCACCTGACATTCTTTGTTCCCATGTACACATGGTACAATAAGCGTAGTACAAATTAAAAAAAAAAAAACCCAAAATTCAAACTAACCAAGTACTCCGTAGTTGTTTCCAAAACGACGTAACAGTCGAATTTTTCAAAGAAAAAAACGACAATACAAACCTTTAACTAATATATAGTAGGATAATGTAACCATACTAGCAACAACTAATGATATATAAGTGCTATTATATTTTCGAAAACTTTACAAGTGTTAAATAGATGATGCATTAATTAAGAATTTGCGTATAGATAATATATTGATGCATAGTAACTAGGATGCACAATTAAAACTAAGTGATGGACCAAGAAGCATCGATTCACTGAATACGTCCCAAATAATACACCAAGAAGCATCAATTTCATCTAGATAGATGACTTGCGAGTGTTTCGACCAATCGAAATAGGTGATTCTGTGAAAATAAAACGACTACATGGGTCATAGTTGTGCTTCATTTATCATTGATATTCGTGGTCATCACCGCCATCGTAAATTGCAGGTAGATTTAAAATTTAGTTGTTGACAACCGGTGTGGGCTAAGTTGAAAGGACTTAGTAGCTTCATATCGTGTTCTAACAGATGCACAGACCCTATGTTTTTATTCGAGCTGTTATGATTTGTATGTACATGTATATATTCTAATTAAATGCATGGCCAAATGCCCTATGCATACGTAAACAGATTGTCTAAGGTTTTGAGGTTTGGTCTAAGGTTTATTTCTGATTGAAAATGAGTACGCCTACAAATCTAAGCCTAGGTGAATTATTCAAAATGAGTATAGACTAAAAGCTGTAGATGTAGTTTATTGGCATGTTGTAAGCCAGTAAAGGATGTAACTCCTTGTTTAGGCTAATGCATCATTCCATTAAAGTGTTAGGCCATCCTGAACGCATGTCTGATCCCAGCATGCATTTGTAAATTTGTGTACCATTGTTATTAATTATTAATAATATTAAGCTGCCTTTTCAAAAGAAATTTGTAAACAGATTGCAAATATTTCTTAATTGAATAAATTGTTAATTGCTTTTTTAAAAATAAGTTGTTGATTTCGTGAGAAACTGAAAGACGTACAACAAGTCAACATGAACATGAAGTTTAATTTTGAGAGAGAAATAATTCTGGTGAAAGATAAATAATTTAATTGTTTGATTCGTATGAATGTATTACGGAATACATTTATACATATTTGACTAAATATGAGGCTTCCCTAAATTCTTCTATATTTTACTATATTACCCTTTTAATCTATAAACTTTTCCCTCAATTTAGGGGGACACATGGCATCAAATGAGTGGCATATTACCTAATGTATTTTAAGGTTCAATGTACATGAACCAACACATATATATATATATATATATATATATATATATATATATATATATATATATATATTAGTGAAATGACCCGTGAAATCACGGGTCTGTTTAAACGAAAATGTTTAATGATATGTTTTAGGTATTAATTCAATGTAAATGCTAAAGTCATTTAGTTTAATGATTCGTGGAACCATAGATTTCGACTAAGAAACTTCTCGTTATTTTTACAAACGTATTGATGTACTTAACTTGATGAGAATAAATGAACTACATTTATTTTTTCACCACCATCTTTCAATTTTCATCACAATTACTGTTTTCTTTGTCATAAAAATCTACATTACAACCTTTTATTGAGACATGTATTTCGCATACATATGTATATGTAGCCTAATTAATCTCGTAAAGAGAACCCATATTTGAATAATAATAATAATAAAAATATATAATAATTTTAATAATTTTAATAATAATAACAAATAATAATAATAAAGTTGAAGGTCGTACAATATGTTTCAAAGTTTGTACACGTATTAATGAGGTGTTTTGTAAACTATTGTACAATTTATTCAAATTTTGTATATATGATCATGAGGGTGTTCTATCATAAGGTTGTACATAATGCTTCAAATATTGTACATATGATCATGTAGGTGTTTTCTCATAAGGTTGTACATAATGTTTAAAATATTGTACATATGGTCATAGAGTTTTTTATCAGAAGGTGGTACATAATGCTTCATATATTATACAATTAACATGTTAATAACTTTATTAAATACAATTAATTATATTAATGACATCATCATGGACGGATTAGAATTTTTGGTTTTATTTTTATTTTTTTAAGTTTAGATAATTCTTATATATAAAATCATCATTATGGAGATTTATTAGATACTATAAATATTAATTATAAATCTTAGTTATTATTATTGATATATTGTAATTATAAATTATTAAAACAATATTTAGAATATAGAATGAAATTAATCCCGCAATAACTCGCGAGCTATTGTGACCATTTCTCAAATGTGCGGACCTTTTGCTCCTTAAAAATACAACAAATGTAACCATAAGTATCATTCGTCATGTTTTGTTGTTACAGGAACAATTATTTATTTTTTTTATTATGTAATTTGGCTTAAGGACTATATATATAGTGGGAATTTCCTAGTGAATTTTAAAAGATAGAACTAATTAACGATTACGTTTCAAATTACAGGTTGAAAAATACGTAACTATAGCAATTATGGTGAGAATAAGTTGTTAAAAGTTATCATTTAATTCAAATTTAAACTAAATTTATAACTGAAATTGATTTGAAATAGATATGCGTATTTTGCTATTGTGAATTAGATAGGTTTGTTTACAAATTCACATAAACAGTCACATTAGTAATCCTTTTAAATGTACATAATTATAGTACTTATTGTTTGAATAAGTTGTTGAAAGTTATAACTTAATTCAAGTTTAAACTAAATTTATATCTGATTTTACCACAATAACATAAGCGTATTTTTATACGTGTGAATTTGATAGGAGTGTTACCAAATTTGATAGGAGTGTTATATATTCAGAAAAGTAATTTCATAATTTATTAGATAAGAAAATAAATATATTTATTTTTATGTAATAATTGTTATCAATCAATAACAATTTCCCTAATTAAAGTTTCTATTAACATAAGTAATTAATAATTAAAGTACTCTCTCCGTCCCATAATAATTAGTTTTTGTTATATAATATTTGATAAAATTTAAATGAATTGATTGATTTTCGAATGTATTATTTTGGGACGGAAGGAGTACCTATTAATATAAGGTATTTGTGGTGAGTAGACTTGGTGATTATATCAAAAAATTTCCTTATTATACAACTAACTTATAAATATTAAATTAAATATTTTATAATATTAAGGGTTGACGTGTTAGAATGAATTTTGAGAAATCTTCTTATTGTGACAATTATTATAAGATCAAATATCTTCCCAATTTTTGTTAAACATATACTCCATAACTTTTTGAATAATTGTTAAAATTACAAGTTGTTCAAAAATTTGTGGAATATCGTTTTTTTGAAAAGCAACAGGAATATCGTTTATCCGTGACTTGGTCTTCAAATGCATACGACTTGTTCTCTATCTTGGTTTTATATCAATTAAATTTAAATTTGCACGAATTATCTATACTAAAAATCTATATTTTTTCAATAATTAAAAATATCCTTGAGTGCAATATATTCCATTGATTGTATATGTGGTTTATTGAGTAACATGCATTTGTTCAAAAAGAAAAAAAGACTAATGAAACATTGAAACCTAAGAATATGCAACCACTACATCAACATTAAAAGGATTGACATATATAATATGACAATTTTTAACATGATCCATAAACAGATTTAAGAAAAAGTTCCTGAAGAGCTGATTCCTTAATAAATAAATCAACAACTCGATCATCAAGCTGCATCACACCAATTTTAAAATTTATATTGTTAAACCTTTTAGCTAAAGTAATAGAGTATATACATGACGATGCATACCGAAGCATGCAAGGAAATCCTTTTATCTCATCCGGTAATACTTCCTGCATCATAAAAGTAATTATTAACGCATTGACAACGATAAAAAAAAAGACGACAATACGAATGATATATATTCGGCTAAAAAAACAAAATCATAATAGCAGAAAACACCATCATCAAAATCGATAGAGTTGCATAAACTCATTTATCACACACCTTAGTGAAATATTAAAAGAAAGAAAAGATGAACATGGTGTGAAAGAAATTAATGAAGGAGAAAAAAATATTAATTGATTCAAGTTTCAATTTTTGACAGTGAATTAGGGAAAAAGTTGCATGGGTGATATTTAATATTGGTTGAAAGATGTAGCCTTGGAAGAAAAGAACTGTGTTGTGGAACTCAAAAAGATTAAGCGTGATTATATGTTGATTTTCTCCAAAACCCCTATAACTGGAAAAGATACAAAGTATATACTCCGTAATTTAAATTGTGATTATAAATTTTTTTAAATAAAATTAATTAGAGTTTATGACATCATCAAGAAGCTTTACGATTTTTTCTTTTTATTCTTAATTTTTTTTTCAAGAGAAATAGCATATTTATGACATCATTAAAATAGCAATTTAATAGAATTATATATTATATATATATATATATATATATATATATATATATATATATATATATATATATATATATATATATATATATATATATATATATATAGTGATCTTCTCTTGTCGACAATAAGAGAAATAAATATTAAATTTTATGAGGGTCCAACTTGTACACAAAAGTCTAGCCGCGAAAAATTTTGTTTATTCATCTCGTGATACATTTGCTTTAGACGATTAAGACATTTACTAATTAATCAAATTGAAGTTGGTATCTTCGACTTGAGTGATACATAATATGGACAATAATTTTTTTTTTTTTTTTTGATTATAACCCACTTTAACAAATTTTAAATCTGAAACCAATCCAAAATAAAATGCTTCTAGTTTTTGTATATTTCATACCAATAATTGACGAGTAAAATTATAATTAAAATTTCATCTTTTATAAAAGATATTCATATTTTTATTTTTATTAAACTTTATTAAAACTATTGTGAAAAGAGTTTGTCCATCCCGTTTTCTCTGTCAATTTAAAATAGACTAGGTATTAATATACAAAATTTCTATTTTAAAATAGAAAGATCAGGATTTTATAAACTTAAAATTTTTCATATTTTTTACTAACCTCCGTCCCATATATAATTTTGTTATTTAATTCTTTTGCATTTCTAAACCATAAGTGTTCGTCTCAGCCTCAAACAACATATATAAAATTTAAATCCTAATTCTTTATAATAATTAATAAAAATTGATATAATGGATTAATATTAAAACAAAACCACATTTGATAAGTTTCTTTTGACTACATCATATACTCCCATGAATTCATTATAATGAAAGTCACGGGTGATAACCCTATTCAAGTTCTTTAAATTACGTGTTTAACTATCATCATTATTTTTTAAAGTTATTATTTATATATATAAATATTAACCTACCCTAGTTCGTGAATCGTCTAAATGGCCAAAAGAGTAAATAAATGTATAAACTAGTTCAACAAGTTTTAAGACTCAACATAATAGGTTCGCTTATCGTGTCGAAAACATTATATCCTGTAATTAATTTATAAATGCGAAATTTTTTGGATCATCATAATAGATCTGGACAGACTTGTGGAAAACCACTGAAACCTTTCATATCTGAAAAATTAAAAAGGCTGGAAGTGGCAGTCGGAGTAATTCAATGTTGGTCTACAGCGGCGAAAGTAGTGTCGGAAGAGGTGGTATTTTTAACGGTGGTGGCAGAGGTGGAGTGCAGCAGGACTGGTGGTCAACAACGACCGAAATGGTGGTGGTGTGGTGGCAGCGGAAGTGGTGCTGGTGGTGTGGTGGCGGCGGAAGTAGTGGTGGTGTGGTTGAAAGAAATGAGAGAATATTTTAGGGTTGAGAGAAAATAATTTAGGGAGAGAATGAGAAAAAATGTTAAAATGAGAAAAAATGGGAAAAAGGGATGAGCCGTTTCAAATTTCATAATTTTTTTTTCAAAAAAAAAAAAAACAACAAACAGTTACACTTCTATCTACCAATTAATATAGAGTTAAACAAATACTCGTGAGCGACCAACTACGAATGAAAAGAAACAAAAGTGGCATATCGATCATGTTATTCAATAATCTTGTAGATACAGTTGTTCATACATGCCCAATAATGCACATTCAGATAAGGATCCAACAAGAAAAAGTTCATATGATATAGACTTGAGCGAGGAACCATAAGTAGACTTGAACGAGGAATCGGGGGTAGAGTTAAACGATGAACATGAGATAGACATGTTCCGTTTGAGCGAATTGCCAAGAAAGAAGAGTTATATTATGTTTGACGATATTCCCAAGTGTTTACATCAGTATATAACGAGAATATAAGATGTTGGCGGTGATGGAAATTGTGGATATCGACCAGTAGCCATTTTCCTCGAAATGAGTGAACAATATTATGTGAGTATTCGGTATGTAATGAAAGAAGAGCTAGACAACTATTTTCCTATTTACTGAAACAAAGTCCTTGTTGGAATTTCTAAGCTTTGCGGGATCGCGTTGTCCATCAAAATACTAGATGAAAATGCCCTATGCAGGTATACTGATTGCCAATAAGTTTAGAGTAATCTTCCACTCTTTAAGTGTGCGAGAAAGTACGACTTATTTCCCACCATGGAGGGGTCTAGAAGATTTTCAACATCATATAGTTCTTACAATTGCCCACGTATATAATGATACACATTTTCTCGCCGTGAAATTACAAGGTGATTACTCAATGCCTCCGACGACGCCTTACTAGCATGCAAGCAACATTAGTGAGTCAGCAGCTACATGGAAAACAATTTATATGTCGCGATTAAAATGATTTGCCCAATTTTCTCCTCGTAAAACTGCTTTTATCAATATAAGTGATTAATTGTCTTATTGTTCTAATGAATTTAATTAGAGTTTCGTATCATCTTTTATTAATTTTTATGTATATCATTTAATATTAATAATCTTATATTTATCAATATTATTTATATCTATAATATTTATGAGTTTATTATTATGTTATTAATAATAATAATTAATAATAATTAATAGTAATTGTGATTATTTATATTATTATTACACTCTCCGTCTCAAATATATTGTCACAAGACAAAAAAAAACACACAATTTAAGAAAAAATACATGTTACATGTACCTTTTTGTTAACTTTCTACTATTAACATTTACTTTTTACCTATATTTTTGTCTTACATGAATAAAGTAGATGCACTAATTTTTTTTTATCACATTATTTTTTATTCATTTATAAAAGTGGACAATTAATTTAGGACTTCCAAAAATAAAATGGTGAAATATAGATTTGGAATGAAAGAAATATTATATTACTCCGTATATAATAATAAAGTAATGTATCATATCAATCAAATGCCAAAAATCATTAGCTATTTGCTAATGATTCATGACCCAGTAAACATAAAACATTAGTACAAAAAAATACCCTTAAGACTATTCCTCATGCAACTTGGGGTGGTCAGTATTTGGATTGAAACCGTTTAACTCGAAAACCAAACCGGAATCAAACCGAAAAAAATTGAAACCGAATTTAAAAAACGGTTTTCGGATCGAGTAAAATCGAAACCGAATTTGAATTCGGTTTTGGGTTTTGAAAATTCTGAATTCGGTTAAACCGAAAACCGAATTGAAAAATTTTAATATATATAATTTGTATATTTATGTTTTATTGTCATTATATTTTCTGATTCAATCATCTAAATAGGTTCTCACTCATATGCCGATTAGATGACCTACATTATATTTATGTTGGTCAAATTGTTATGTTCATCTTTTTAATAACGGTAACAGTAAACGCCACAATTAAACTAATATTAATAAATCATTGAATTCTTGATTATTTAATAGTACGTTATTGTTTTAGCTTGTAAATAACTAAGACATCAGTAACACCACAATTAAAGTACCATGGTTTAGAATTTTTTCATGATTTTCGGTTTTAACCGAAACCGAACCGAATCCGAATTCAATTTTTGGTTTAAATTTTGGTTCGGTTTTCATTTTGAATTCGGTATTCGGTTCGTAATGCAATTTTGCCAAAAAAATTCAAAATCGAATACACCGAACAAATCGAAAATCGAACCGATGAACACTCCTACATGCAACATCAATTTCTTCCACCAGATGACTTGGAATCCAAGGTGTAACCTCTTTGACACCCCCGACGCCCGTAATGCGACGTCAAAATTTGACGGAAAGGAGCGTCAGTCATAAATTTGATGGAAAATTTTTTGTCAAATTTTGGTCGGCTAATCATATTTCACCATTAATTTATATATATTATTAATTACTATATATATTTTATACTCAATTATCAATAATATATTATTACATTACTCACCACAAATTTAACATTCAATGACACTCATCTGTAGAAAAAAAAACTTTACTTTTTGACCTTAACTACATCACTTCTATTTGACATCATAATTAGTTAAGGTTAGAAACGGTAATAAAAAAAAGAACAAAAATAGCTATACTGTCAGAGCAGAAAACAAGAGGCATGAAATGGGTCCCGCGAACAACTCAAGACATCAAGATTCAAGCATATCGGAGCATCGAATTTTTAGTCAATCTTATTATACAATAAGTTTATGATTAGATGATTAGATTGATGTTGTAAGCCTATCCATCTAAGTATTTTTGGATTATAATAATTTAACGTACGGTAGAGTTAATCAGGTTGCGTTCTTTCAGTCAATCTTATTATATAATAAGTTTATGATTAGATGATCAGATTGATATTGTAAGCCTATCCATCTAACTATTTTTGGATTATAATAATTTAACGTACGGTAGAGTTAATCAGGTTGCATTCCCGTTGTTGGTGCATAATCCCAAGTGCTATTTTGTAATGAGTTCTATTCGTTTTGTATTTTCTATTTCAGTCGTGTAAGGATTACGTCATTAATACATTGTGTTTGGATTGTTTAATATGATGACGTGAAATGGTTCGAGCAGTTTGGTTGGCTGCTCAGACCATCGACCGATGGTAGGGACCATCGGTCGAGGGACTCTCACCATCAGCCGTAGGTCCCAGACCACCGGCCGATGGTCACTGGAAATATATATATATATATACGGGTTTTGTGGTTCATTGTTAGGTTACACACCACAAATCCTATTGCCGTCGTATTACTCTATGTTTACCGTCCCAGACCAATCCCCAACCGAATACAAGGCTCTAGGCATCGATTATATCAACTATTTGTTGGTTAGATTGATCCCGATAGTTAATCAAGTATTCGACTCGCCCTAGTTATCGTTTCCGCCGTTAATCTAGGTTAATACGTTTGATCTAAGGACCGGCACCAATATCTTGCGCCATCGAACTCTTCTGAACTCGCTTTAGCAAAGAAACAGCATCCTTTTCTAATTCCCCAAGGGAAGAAAATGAGAAAGGAATGAAACCATAACCAATCGCCTGACAGCTAGATTCGTACTTGACCCGCTTCAGACGAGCCGCATCAACCACATTACGTCCAGGGACAAAGTCAGAAAGCCCAGACTGTGTCAAAGGAGAAGACCCTGTCAAGTCAACACAAACATCGCGATCACAATCCCAGGAATAAAGTGGTATCAGAGCCAGGTTGCTGATCCAAACGTTTTTTAGTCGATTTTATAGTTTTTGTTTTAGGGTTTTGGTCAAAACGGGTTTTCAATCAAAAGTTGAAATTTTTACGTTTAAATCTTGTGTTTTCGAGTCTATTTTTGTTCAAGGGCATTTTTCTGAGGTTTTTATCGGTTTTGTTTAAGTCTAGAACGTCAGATTTGATCAAAATTGAAGTTTTTGTCGAAAAACCCTAGCTTTTTCTGCCCAGAATTCGTAAGAACTACCCTCGGCCGATCGTCCTAGACCATCGACCGTTCGTCACGACCCTCGACCGTACGTCAGACACAATCGACCGATCTTCTAGCAGTGAACCGGAGGACAGTCTTTCATAACTTAGAACCGTTTGTCTTTACCATCGGCCGTTCGTCTTTTGTCCATCGACCGATCGTCTGTTATCATTGGCCGACTGACTCTTCCATCGACCGAAGGTCCTTACGCTAAGATTGAGGTATTGAGTTTTCACCATCGGCCGTCAGTCTTAGACCTCCGACCGATTGTCACCGTCCTCCGACCGATCGACTCGTCCATCGGCCGATCCTCTTTTGAGACAGAATCATTTAATTGCACTTAAGTAATCTTAATCAATCTTAATCAGTCAAAATATCTGACACTAATGAACAAATGACAAATGAATACAGCGCGTTAGTAATTGCACCTGGACTACAAAAACTGTTACTTAATGAAAGTGAATCTGGATCAGCAAATAAAGTACCTAGACTTGACAACCTTAAGAATTTCTTGGACTGGAAAGTTAGGTTTGTTATTTACTTAAACGGTGTCGACTCTAGACTTTAGGAATGTATTGAGAATCCGTATGTATGGCCATGCGGAGCAGACGGTGAACCCAAAGAAACTTCACAGTTTAGTCCCACGGAGCGTGAAGAGTACAATCTTGAGTGTAGATGTTATTCTCAGCTAACCCAAGCGTTGTCTAAGGAGATTTTTCAGCAATTTAAGAACCTAAACAAAACATCGTATACTATCTGGTTGGCTCTTCAATCAGCAACAGAGGGTACAGCTATTTATCGTGCGACTAAGGGTAAGGTTTTGAAGGATGAATGGAGGGTGTTTGCAGCTCTTCCATCAGAATCTCTAGGACAGACTTTGGAAAAATATCGATTATTGGTTGCAGAGATGGCAGATTATGGGATTGAGGTGCCTGATGAAAAGGCAGTAAGGGTGTTGAAAGATGGTCTTCCAGAAAAGTGGGATCATGAGATTGAAAAGATTCAGAACAGGTACAGCTCATCGGGTCGTCCGTTGACACTAACAGCTTTTACGTCGAAGTTGATGGAGAAGGACATTCAAGATGAAGCAAAGAGAAAGAGACTTGGTTCTGTAGCAGCTGCTGCATCATCTTTAGCTTCGTCTTCTAGTACTCATGCTCCACTACAGACAGCATACATATCAGCCAATGCTTCACAAATGTCTGCACCATCGTCTCAGTCCGGCTACTTTAATGCTAAATTACAAGCTCAAAATTCTACAATTAAGATGATTGAGGATTCTCCGATTCAACAGACTCAGACTCAGACTCAAACTCCTATGTTTCAAACTGAGAATATCAAGAAGAGATCTCGCGAATCTATTCAGGAAGATATGGCATTGGCAGCTATTGTTGTTAACTCATACAACGATATGATTGGTGGACAAGTGCTTAATAGTCATCTTGAAAATGAAGACTATGCTCAGATTGATGAGGACGAGCTTGAGAGAATGGATATACTCTACTGTATGGGTAGCATTGTGAGAAATGCTAGAAAGTACTTGAAGAGAACAGGACAAAGATCGTTGAGTTTGAATCGAGATTCGAAATTTGGTTTTGATATGTCAAAGGTTAGGTGCTACAATTGTGATGAATATGGTCATTTTAAGAAGACTTGCACGAGACCACCCAAACCTGGTTTTCATGATCCTTTTCACCAGACAACCATCTCAGTTACACCACAACATGTAATTGTAGAGAAAGAATCTTCGGGTTCTGTTCAATCCAAGACTTTGACTACAACGTATGCGGATGAAGTATGTGACTGGTCCATCTCGGTAGATACGCAAAAGGCTAATGTTGTGTTTGTAGGTAAAAGCGAAGTAGAAATTGAAGAGGAAAGAATTGTTCGGAAAAATGCAGGTTGTACGGGTAAGGATAATCCGAATTGCACATGCTATGTGTGCAAATGTGATGCTAGGTTGAAGAGAGCAGAAGAGCTGATGAAATTTTGCTTCAGGAAGAGGATTAAGGATAGGTTGTATGATAAGTTTCTCAAAGCTCAGGACTTATCAGATCTTGAGTTTACTACTGACTCATCTGATGAAGAAGAAGGGATGAGTTGTCATGTTGGTACTTGGTTCAGAAAGGAGCTGGAACATTTGCTCAACTGTGATCTTAAGAGTGATGATGAGAAGATTGTTACTGTTCAGAGTCCAGTTTGTGGAGATCAAAGTGAGAGTAAAGGAGGTTATGAAGCTGATTACTCAGATAGTACGAGCTCATAGTCAGAGTCAGAATCAGATGCAGATTCTCAGGATAGAAGAAATGACTATGCATTCATGGCCAACACGCCCGAAAATGATAAGGTATGTATTGACTCAGTTTCTAATTGTTCTAAATGCATTGGTTATGAACAGGAAATTGAGAGTCTTGAATGTGTTATCACAAAGCTTAATGAGATATCTGTTACATGTGAGACTTGTCCTAAGCTTAGAATTGACCTTAAGAATTTAAGTTTGGAGAATCAGACTAATAAAAAGAACTATGATGATGCGCTTTTCTACCTTAATAAACAGAAAGACTATGTTGATGTGATTAAGTCTTTAGAAAATCTGGTGGGTCACTTAAAATCAACGGTTATAGATGATGGAAAAGTGATTACTACGTATTTGGGATAGATAGAGACTCTTAAGGCAGAAAGGGATTCATTTAAGTTGAAATACGAGTCTGAAAAAGCTAGGATCGATAATTGGCAGATGATGTCTTATGTGAAATAGACTTTGAATCCTCCTAAACAGCAGGGTTTAGGTTACAACCAGGTTGCCCCGCCACTTTAAGTGAGTATATTAACAAACCAGTTGAGAAAAGTAAGGGTCCTGTTGTAGAACTAGAATATGGTAAGCCTAAAGAAACACCTGTTGAGAGTTCTGTTAAGATAGTTGAGTTGAAGAAGCCTTTAGATGTTGTCTATGAAACAGAGTTAGATACTGATATCGACACTGAGAAAGACAGTAAATCTTTTGAGCTTATCACTAAACCAGTTACCATTCTGAAAAATCCTGTTAATGCTGGTAAGATGACTGAGAGTCAAAAGGCTCAGTCTAAGAAAACTGTGACTCCCAAACAGAATAAGAAGAAGAACACCCAGGGAGTGTCACCTAAGTTTGTCAGTAAGGGAAGGATAGATGAATCAGGACCTAAGGTAGAACAATCACCAACAGGTGCAAGTTCCAAATCTGGGAGTGTGCCCAAGTATGTTCCGCCTGGTCGTCGACAGACTGTTAAGCAACAAGTCTCGTCATCCCCTACGACTAGACAACATACTGAACCACCTAGGAGACAGTTTTCACCAATTAGATGCAAATTGTTTAATTCTCATGATTTTGATAATGTTAACTGCTTCAATTGTGGGAGGTTGGGACACAGGGCTATGAATTGTAGACCCATTCGACAGACACCAAGAAGGAATGTAGATCTTAGTCCAAATCGTTCCTTTAATAGGAGACCACCTTCACCAGTGTTTAATTCTTTTTCTGTGCAAACAAATGATAAAAAGGCTTTTCAAACTAATGATTATTATAGAAAACCATTACCGAATAACACAGTTTAGAAACCTAAATCAGAAGTTAAGAGTGTTCAAAATCTTGAAGGTCCTTCTGGATCTAAAGGACAATGGGTGGAGTTGCCAGTTGTTGGTGTTGATGGGAAACCCACTGCCATTAGGGCATGGGTGGCCCTTTCTAACTAATCATCTTACTTTAATGTGCAGGTCGCCTACAATCCACGCTACAGTACTTGGATTGTTGATAGTGGGGCATCCAGGCACATGACAGGGAACTTGTCTTTGCTGTCTAATGTGAAAACAGTGGATGGAGGACCAGTATCTTTTGCAGGTAGTGAAGGAGGATTTATTACTGCTCAGGGTGTTATTACTAATGAGAACGTCAGCTTTGATAAAGTTAATTATGTAGAGCAGATGTCGAACAATCTGCTTTCAGTTTCACAAGTTGCTGACAAAAAGTATACCATTGCTTTTGATGATAAGTTTTGTTATATTTTGAGAAAAGAGTTTGTAATTCCGGAAGACATGATTCTGATGACGGCTCCAAGGTGCAAGGATCTCTATATCCTTGATATGCATAATGCTCATGTTAAAGCAGCTACAGGCCATCAGGCATTTGTTTCTAAGGCTACTGAACAGGTGTCGATTATCTGGCATAAGCGTATGGGTCATCTGAGTCTAAGGAAGATGAATAATCTAGTCCACAATGAATTGGTCGAAGGTGTGAATGTTAAGATTTTTCATATTCCTGAAGGTTGTCTTCCGTGTAAGCAAGGGAAACAGACTAAGAAGTCACATACTGCCAAGAAGCATCATTCAGTTAATATTCCTTTGGAATTGCTGCACATGGACCTCTTTGGTCCAGTTAACTGTAAACTCTCACTGGAGAGTCTTACTGCTTGGTGGTTACAGATGAATATTCCCATTTCTCGTGGGTTGTGATGTTTAAACACAAGTCAGATACTTTCGATCATATTAAAGTTTTGATTCTAAAGCTCGAAAGTTTGTATAAGTTGAAGGTTAGAAAGATTCGTACTGATAATGGTACGGAATTTAAGAACAATCAGATGCTGCTGTTCTGTAATGAGAAGGGGATACAACAACAGTTCAGTCCTGCTTATACACCTCAATCAAACGGTGTTACTGAAAGAAAGAACATGACTCTAATTGAAACCGCAAGAACAATGCTAGCAGATTTATGTCTACCAATTGTTTTCTGGGGTGAAACCGTGAGTACTGCATGCTACGTGATGAACAGAGTTCTAGTGGTGAAGAGACATGGTAAAACATGTTATGAACTGTTACACAAGAGAAAGCCAAACATTAAACATTTTGAACCCTTTGGTGCACCTTGTACTATTCTGGTACGAGACACTGGAGGAAAATTTAATTCAAAGGTGATCTCTGGTATCTTCTTGGGATATGGGAATCCGAACAAACGGATGTATAATACTGAGTCTAAGTGTGTGGAAGAACGTTATGAGGTTGATATTCAACACAATGCTTCACCTCGTGTCAGTAAAGGATTCGCATGGCAGTTTGAATATGATAAGTTATTTAATTCCTTCAATCTTCCGCCAGACGCTACAGATGAAGAAGTTCTGACTCAGATATTGTTTGATTCTCAAAACACTTCTGAAAATGTTATCACTACTCCAGTGCAGGTTCAGAATCCAGTTTCTAGCTTGCAACCAAGTCAGCATAGTGTTAGAGGTAATTTTGATTAAATGAGGACGGGGTAGTATATACAGATGAAGATAGTGAGCTTGAAGATGACGAGGAAGTTAGTCGAACGCAACTGACTGAGGAACATCTTAATCCTCTATATAATCAACCACCAACTGTAACAGTGACTGAACCGCCAACTGAAGCAGGAGGTGTACGTAGATCCAATCGTGTGATTCTGCCACCTAAACGACTTGATGATTATTATGTGGATTCAAGAGGCATTCCTCACATTAGTATTCCTCTAGGGAAGTCTAATGAAGCCTCTACATCTGAAGTTCCGACTATATCAGAGGTTCCCGTGACTAGTGTAAGTTCAACAGTAGCAGAAGATGTTCAGACAGAGAGTGCGAATGTGGTAATAGCTTTTTATTCAACGTTGAATAAGACAGGAAGAATATTTGTGCATGATCACTCATGTTATGTGTGTCAAATTGAACCTAAAGATGCTTATGAGGCATTGAAGTTTGACGAGTGGGTTAGTGCAATGCAAGAGGAGCTGTTACAATTCAAACACTCAAAGGTTTGGAAGCTAGTCAATCCACTGCATGGTTATGTACCCTATGGTCTTCGATGGGTTTTGAAGAACAAGAAGGATGAACAGGGTATCGTTATCAGAAACAAAGCTAGACTGGTGGTAAAGGGATATCAACAGATCCCTAAAATTGACTATGATGAGGTTTTTGCTCCGGTTGCAAGACTGGAAGCAATCAGGATTTTCTTGGCTTTTGCATCCTTCATGGGTTTTAAAGTCTTTCAGATGGATGTTAAAAGTGCATTTTTGTACGGTGAAATCAATGAAAGAATGTTTGTTGAACAACCACCTGGTTTTGAAAAGGTTTATCGACTTGAAAAGGCACTTTATGGTCTTCACCAAGCTCCTAGAGCATGGTATGCTACATTGTCAAACTACATAATTGAAAACGGTTTCAGGAGAGGTGTCATTGATCAGACACTTTTCATCAAGAAAAAGGGACAAAATCTTATGTTAGTGCAGGTTTATGTTGATGATATTATCTTCGGGTCTACAGATCAGGGAATGGTTGATGAGTTTGAGAAAGTCATGCAACAGAAGTTCAAGATGAGTTCAATGGGAACGATTAAGTTTTTCTTGGGTCTACAAGTAGCACAAACAGATAAAGGCATCTTCTTGCATCAAACCAAGTATGTTGCTGATATTCTGAAGAGGTTTCAAATGAAAGCAGAAAGAACCGCTAAGACTCCGTTGTCTGTCAATCATGGGATCTCACCCGATTGTGAGGGTGCTCCAGTGGATCCTACTTTGTACAGGGCGATCATAGGTTCTCTAATGTATCTTACAGCTTCTCGACCAGATATCATGTTTGCGGTTTGTCTGTGTGCTCGTTATCAGGCAAATCCTAATGTTCATCATATGTTAGTGGTTAAGAAGATTCTGAGGTATTTGAAAGATACACCTAGCTTAGGGTTATGGTATCCGTGTGAGGATGGTTTTGATCTCACAGTGTATAGTGATTCGGTCTATGGAGGATGTAAGAAAGATTTTAAGTCAACATCAGGAGGTTATCAGTTTTTGCGAAGCAAACTTGTTACCTGGCAGTGTAAGAAGCAGACAGCAGTGGCTCAGTCCACTTGTGAAGCAGAATACATTGCCGCGGCCAGCTGTACATCTCAGGTCATCTGGATTCAACAGCAACTACGTGACTATGGTTTGCAAATTTCTAACACTCCTATTTATGTTGATAATACTACCGCCATAGCTGTCACTAAAAATCCCGTAAATCATTCTAAAACGAAACACATAGGGATTAAATATCATTTCATTAGAGATTGCTATGAGAAAAAGCTGATAGATGTAGTGCAGATAGACACAACAACCCAAAGGGCTGATCTCTTCACAAAAGCTTTTGATAAACCACGCTTTGATTTTCTGTTAAAGGAAATAGGTATTAAATTGCTTACTGACATGGTTCCTGAAACTGAGGTTCCTGACACAGAGGAATCTAACCAAGAGACTGAGTTGTGAAGGATTTGCAACTGCCTGTATTATGTGTATAGTTTTGCATGGTAGTTTGTAGATCATTTGCATGTTTACTTTCTATTTGCATGATAGATTAGTTTTTGATGATGTTTCTGCATGTTTGCTTATGTTTTTAGATAGTTTTATGTTTTTGTACAGAGAAAATCAAAAGGACATAAAAATCAGAAAAACCAGAAAACCAAATAAAAAAATTGAAAAATAGAAAACCCATAAAAATTGAAAAACCTGAAAATGAGTTGCGTATTCTTTATTGTGGGAAGTGATTGCAACACTGAACTGACATGTAAGTTGTGAAAACAAGTGATACAGAATGACTGATAATGTGTTAGTGAACTTTATTAGTCTAATTCTAGATGGAGATGATCACATTAACAAAGCGTAAATATCATGATAAGGAAATCATGGAAAGGTTTACAGCGGTTGAGGGTAGTCACCTACTTATCACTGAATATGTACTGAGAAATGGTTGTTCAGAAACTCAACAGACGGTTGAGGTCTCCCCTACTACGATTTATACTCGGTAGCAAAAGGATAATTTTGTGAGTCCCCAAGGTGAGCATACTTTGTCTAGGATGCATACTTGTTTCTATTTACCTTTATTACTTGGACCGAAATCCAACAACATACATATCGGGTACCCAAAGGGAGGTGTTTTCTCTAAAAGGGTTAAGAAGTACAGTCTTGTATCACAGACACAGAATGATTTATATATTGCAACGTCATCGGGTTCTAGATTTCAATATCAGAAGATTGGTTTTCCGTAAAGTTACTACAAAGTCAAAGACAGTGGTGCATCATCATCATGTATAGTTGTAGTTATTTATTTATTTTGTTTTGTTTTATTTATGGAGAAAAGGCAACATAAAAAAAAATAAAAAAAAATTTGTATCTGTTTATTTCTTTAGTGTTGTATATAACATGCTGCATTACCTAACTGCAAGAGAATCATGGATCAACAATTGAACAAAGTTTCAGCGACTCCTATGTTATTTAAGTCTAAGACAACGGATAATGAACGATTTCGTTATCTACATCCGAGGGGGAGAAATTAAATCATTCTGATATAGAGAACTTAAATCATTCAGTTCAACTCACATTTGGTGATCTTTACTTCTTTTGTCTGTGGTATGGGATTGTGCCTATTGACCTGGATAGAGGGAATATCTTCTGGAGGATATCTTTGCGTTCCATCACTCAAATATAATTATCACTTCCATCCATCAAACATCATACATCATACGATTTTCGTTTAAGTTTGGGGTTTATAGCGGCCGGTATGCGTCTTTTCAAAGTATGCAATAAATTTGAGATTCACAAGGTTATCTGAAACGAAAGGTGTAAGTTTAAGGTAGAAGCTCATGGCTGACAGGGTTGCTAGAAACATCGTGAGATGGTTCTGTTCAATCAAATTGAAAGTACATTGATGTGATAAGAGGACAGTGTCAACATGTTGTGCTCAATTGATACCATACCACTTTGTAGACGTACTATGGACCTTAGTTCAAACGTATTAACCTAGATTAACGGCGAAAACGATAACTAGGGCGAGTCGAATACTTTATTAACTATCAGGATCAATCTAACCAACAAATAGTTGATATAATCGATGCCTAGAGCCTTGTATTCGGTTGGGGATTGGTCTGGGACGGTAAACACAGAGTAATACGACGACAATAGGGTTTGTGGTGTGTAACCTAACAATGAACCACAAAACCCGTATATATATATATTTCCAGTGACCATCGGCCGGTGGTCTGGGACCTACGGCCGATGGTGAGAGTCCCTCGACCGATGGTCCCTACCATCGGTCGATGGTCTGAGCAGCCAACCAAACTGCTCGAACCATTTCACGTCATCATATTAAACAATCCAAACACAATGTATTAATGACTTAATCTTTACACGACTGAAATAGAAAATACAAAACGAATAGAACTCATTACAAAATAGAACTTGGGATTATGCACCAACAAACACCCCCTAAGACCTAGTTCTATTTCAAAAATCTTCAGTCATCATTTACCTCATTCGTACGGATCGATTACCATGTTGTTCAAGTAGCACAGCTTAGCTACTTTCACATATTGTTCAGCCTGTACCCTGTTCTCACGACGATAGAGCATACGATTGTAATACAACGTAAAAATATCAGCCTCAGTACAATTTCTTAATCAAATCGGATCCAACACACGAATGCAATCAATATCATCTTCTTTCAGCTTATCCAAAATAATCACAGCTTCTTCAGAACGATCATCATAAAACCACCATCTGAATCTCTGACTCCAATTCTGCGGCAACTTCCTTAAAGGTACCTTCTTCATAGTCTTTGCTCGCTTATACTTCACAATCCTTCGAGATTCACCAGTTCTAGGATCAACTTTGTAACTGATCCTAGGAAACTGCGGTATAAAACCTTTCCAATTATTTGAATTAAACGCAATTCGAATCTTCTTAACCAACAACGAAGATAGATCGTTCATTCCACAATATAACATTCTTAACCTGGCAATCTGCATTAGCTCAAAATACGGCAGTGAATTGAATTCGTGACCATGTTTAATATACTCAACACCAAACTCTCTCTTAATTGCAAACATGTTGAATTCTTCAATGTACGCCCAGGCAAGAATTCTTACTTTCGCACTGTTTCTCAAATTTATCATCTTTAAGTACTTTGGCTCAAGCTTCGGTTTCTCAGAGTACTTTCTGATTCTCAATATATCACGCCAATCAGCTTCTAACTTCTTGACAACTTCATCATTATACTTAACCGGAAAGAAACCTGCAGGCAAAACCTCCGTTCTTTCTTTTTCTTTACACCTTCTATTCAAAATCTCATCATCAGTTCTAAACAACTCCTCAAAACCCGAAAGATCTTCATTCTTATCATTACTATACATAGGAAAATCTTCATGTGTAACATCTTCAACTAAACTATCTACATCCCCATCATCAAGATCTTCAGAAATCTCAGGGCCAAAAGAATCATCCTCTGATGGAGGATCATCGGACTGTGCGTCAGCAGCTTTAGCTTCTTCTTGCTCTAGACGCACCAGTTCGTCCAGCTCTTCTCTAGAGAGGTTGTGAGGGATCTCTCCCTCTTCTAGTTCATCATAAACAACAGAATGCTTGAGCTCATCCTGTTTAGAAAAGAAATCACTAAAACTATAATCAATTTTAAGAGGAATTACTGATAGTGTTGTAGCTTTGGAGGAACCAGGAGCCTCCACCATTCGATTATCAATCTCATCCTCAGGCATCTCAACCAGATCAAACTTCTCTTCCCATGCAGTCATCTTAGCCAGAGTTGATGCAGCCAACTCCTTAGCTTGAGAAGCTTCTCGTTTCGCATCAGTTAATAACAACGATTGATCACCAAATTTTCTTTGCAACAGATCAACTTGCAACGATAGTCTTGTAACATCTTCAGACTTAACACGATTCTCCTCCTTCAATTGCTCAATTTTCTCATCCATTTCCTTCCTCATTCTCAAATTATCAGCCATAGTTTGAACATACAAATCATTCCAATTGCGAAGAGTCGAGGAACTAACACCTCCTTCAGTTCCAGCATGAATCAGAGCTTCCGGAGTAGGAGTAGAAACAGTCTCTTGAGAGACTTGTTGAACCACAGGTGGTAACTGTTGCGTTGACGGACGTTGTTGTTGTTGTGAAGTTTGTTGTCCTTGAGTCCGCGGTATCGGTGTCACTGGTTGAGTTCCAGCCGAAGATCCACCAGCATCTTTGTACACCAACTTGAACCTTCTTTTCAATTTTAGCTTAGCTGAAACCTGAGAACTCTCATCTTCAACCATTCTTCTTTTTGATCCCCTTGAAGCTTCTTCAACACCAACATTTGGATTAACATCGCCAATCTCATCAACTAATCCACCAGCACCTGACCCACCAGCAGCTTGAGTATTCACAGGTTGATCAACTTCTTCATCACTGTTAGCTACCTCAAAATCAGGCTCTCGATCGGACAAGCTATTTTCATTTCTCCACTTCTTCCCTGGAGGACACTGATAAGATTCTTTCGCAAGATGACACACAAGCTTGCCATCATTAGCACTCTTCATCTGATTCAGTCGATTGAATGTAAGATCTATCATATGCATCAACTCAATGACGTCTTTTCTTAATCTAGGCAAATCAACAGTTTGACGATTGATCATAATTTGTAAGAACCTCGGATAAATCAGATATGACTTGCTCGTCACATTCTCCACCAGTTGATCAAAGATAACTCCTGAAAAATTGAAATCAGCCTTCAAAACCAAAGCATCAAACATTCCTTGATAGATCTCGCTCAGTTCATCAAATCCTCCTTGCAATGGGCTTAAGCACCTCAGCACAACAAGTGACAGATATCTATACGGTGGAGTGAATCTACTTCTTTTAATCGTTGCTCTCGTAATATCACCAAAATACTTGCATCTTAACACACATCCAGTAGTCTTTGTCTTTGACAACTTCTTCGGCATATTCTCATCATCCTCGAACAAGAAAGTTTTTCGAATCGTATCTTCAGAAATCTGAATCTCCTGACCACAAACAGTACTCATAATTACCTTCCTATCATCTACAGTCTCAACTCTTGCACGTTCCTAGAACTCTCTATGATGTGATTAATATGCCTTACAAGGCATAGAGATAGCTGCAAACACTCTTGAACGTTTCAGAAACTCGATTACACCCTTGTACTTACCAACATTAGGACCTTTCTCATTTAGACATGCAGTGAGATTGGAACCACTGTTAGCTTTCAATCCTGGAAGATCAATAGAAAACGGACCTCCCGATGACTCAGTATCGGATTCATGTGCAATGTTTTCTGGATCAGCTTGAACACCTGACATTATGAAAATAACTGCAAACACAATTCAAATCAGCATTATAAAGACAATATCACAGTGTGATCATCACAGAATATATTACATTATAAAGACTAATAGATCAGGATCTCAGTTACACGATTACATGTCCGAGGTAGAATTAATACAGACATAGAATAGTGTATTAATGCTAACAAGCTAGCATTATCAAATTACATAACAAGCTGAAAATAAACAAACACAGAAACATAAACTCAGAATCAGTCATCCCATAATGGGATCCTCTGGCACTAGCTTTTCCTCATGTTGAATCACACCAAGTTTCTCAAACAAGTTATACAATAAAGCTGCGTACGGAAATGGTTCTTCCGTCTCAAGAAAATCTTTCATTACATGAATGAGAAAGTGACCCACGTTTATTTGAATACCCTCTAGTAGACAATATAGAAACAAAGCCTCAGTACTAGACAGCAGATTATCTCCTTCTTTCCTAAAGGTCACATTCCTTTTGATAATCCTTAAATGTATCTCATGTTGTTGTAAGATATCATCATCTCTAACCTCAAACCTACCAGCATTAACTACTCTCTCTGGCTTGCATAGCCTTGCAATTATGTCAGATAGTTTGAATCTATTGGGGATCTTTCTCAGATCTTTGCTAGGATACAGTATCTTAACCCCGGTGTGAGGAACATTCAACAGGTCTGAGAATTCCTCCATAGTCCACTTATACTGTTGGTTAAATAGGCCTGAGTGCACAAATTTCTTCTTACCATCTTCTAAGGCAACATTGGCATAGAATTCCCACAGTAATTTAGGACAGAAGTAATCCCCGATGTCTAAAAAGACTTGACACCCAATCTGTTCCCAAGGACTATAGGTCTGTCGAGTAGCAATGACCTTTTGTTCCACTAAGATGGGTCGTCCACTAGCTAGAATTCTCCTACGGTCGATGTTAAACATCCA
This sequence comes from Rutidosis leptorrhynchoides, assembly GCF_046630445.1. Taxonomy (NCBI): domain Eukaryota; kingdom Viridiplantae; phylum Streptophyta; class Magnoliopsida; order Asterales; family Asteraceae; genus Rutidosis; species Rutidosis leptorrhynchoides. The sequence continues at coordinate 404,860,992 of NC_092336.1, read as the reverse complement.
TTGCCCAACAAAGGATCCACCTGACATCCTAATACAGACTACAAGCACTAGCATTAGATAGGCATAACAGCAATTACCAGAGACCAAAAGAATTCATTCAAATATAACATAAAAATCCACCATCGGTCCAATTAAGTGACCATCGGTCGATGGACTGGACCATCGGTCCGATGGTCTAGACCTACGGCAGTTGGTCTATAACACATCAACAAACTGATCAACTGGAGACTTACGGCCGAGCGTAGAGACATACGGCCGAGTGTAAGACACCATCGGTCGATGGTCAGAGACCATCGGCCAGAGGTAGTTCATCAGATCTGTTTCTGTAAAAAGTTCAAATCGATCAATTTGTTGTTTCTGGTTCGATTTCTGGTCACAATAGCTGGTAAAGGGGCCGATTAACATATATATACCAATAATTTCAACAGATATCGAGCAAAAAACAATCGATTTAAAAATCAAACTACGAACCCACAATCAACGAATTAAAAATGAATGAAAACAAGATAGATTACCTCGTTAACGGCGCTAGAATCACAATAAAAAGCTGTATCTACGACTTAAAATCAAAAGCTCATTCCTCAAACTTGATAATCGAAGGTAAAAACACACAATTTGCACAAAGTGACTGACCCGTTGGACTCTGGGTCCTTTTATACCCTGTCAGGGACCATCGGTCGATGGTCTAATCCTTCGGCCCGATGGTTTAGACACTCGGTCGAGCGTCTTAGTCCTTCGCCCGAGGGTAATTTCAGTCGGCCGGTGGTCTAGGTTTTGAAAAACTTAAAAACTTAACACTTTTCGCATTCAAATTTTACCTTCGTTTTCACATTCACTCCCCTGGGACTGATCTCCATAGTATACTTCAACACGGAGAACATAAGATTCCTTTCACAGTAAACCTTTCCGAGAACTGAGTTGTTTGGCTAAATACATAAACAGAAATGCACATTCCGCTAATCTTATGAATGCAAACAAAATCAGATTTGTATGCATATGCAAAAGCACAGACATATAACTGTACAAGGTCCAGTGTGTCATGATTATCTACATTATAACAGACATAATCAGTAACAATTAACCTTTTAGATCTGAAATAAAACAACTTCTAACATCAGTTTCATTAAACAATAGCATGAGAAGAATATATGATGTTATCAGCATAGGAACAGATAAAACTGCTTATCATGAATCACACTTCAAGAAGTAAGACACATCTTTTTGTGAGTTGACACATTAAATTGATTAAATCTTTCGATTCGGGGATCAGAACTGAACTACATTGACATGTTTTTCACAGTTTATTAACTTATTTGATAAAGCATATACAGAACCACTTTCAAATATATCAGTAAATATTTATCAACTATCACCCCAGACTTCGATGATCACGTTATATTAATTACCTTAACACTTTTCAATGTTAGACTTTAATCACGAAGTCAGTCCTCATTTGAGATCGCACGATGTTTCAGGTAGAACAATTGAGCACAACATGTTGACGCTGTCCTCTTATCACATCAATGTACTTTCAATTTGATTGAACAGAACCATCTCACGATGTTTCTAGCAACCCTGTCAGCCATGAGCTTCTACCTTAAACTTACACCTTTCGTTTCTAGCAACCCTGTCAGCCATGAGCTTCTACCTGAAACATCGTGCTCAATTGTTCTACCTCGGTTGTACCAGCTCTGATACCAATTTGTTGGTCCGGTTAAGGATCAAAAACAACCATGAACGAGCAAAATCAAAGACGGAAGAGATAAACACGATGAATCAAACATAAATCAATATTATTAATATGAACGTTAAACTTACAATTGATTTAAACGGAGAAACATCGGTGTCCAGGGGAGATCGAGCATGATCTCCCCTCTACACAGGATCGCCGAATGCGGCTCTCCCAAATAGGGTTTAGACTCCTAATCTCTTAACCCTAAAGACACACATAAACTGATATATATAGACGACCTAAACTTAGGTTGCCCTAATGGGCCTATCGACATGAATAGCCCAACAATTACATATGCTCCTATAACTGATCAGTTTTACGCGTGTATATAAACTAGGTGTACAATGTAAGAATAGACGTTATTCGCCCAGTGACGGTCATACAAAATATACATCAACAATTTCCCCCTTGGACGTTGCTGGCGAATGATTGTAAACACCTCTTGCAATCTTCAGTCAATCTCTGCTGTAGTACCATAAACTTGTGAATCACAAGCTCCATCAAAAGTTTTCCAGAATACATGAAAACCCTAACTTCGAACATCAATGTTTCCGCTCATTGAGGTAGAAATGCTAATTGTCATCCGGTAGTTTCTTTTAACTCGTACGTGTTACTCATAGTACAAATGCAGCAAGATTCCCCCTAAGACTGAACTGAGATCCCTATCGACATCTCTGATAAAATCTTCAAACAAACCAACTCTCTCAGAATCATAAACTGCAGAATTTTCCCCCTCAATGTTAGCTGTATCCTATTAAACATCGTAGCACTAACGTTCATCCTGACTTGCTTCTTGTAAAGGCAAAATATGTAAAGGAGTCCGTTCCATAATTAATAACTCAAATAAGTCTTTATTGCCATCAAACTACCAAAGAAAATCAAATTTGTATCTCATGATCGCGAAACATCAACCTCAGTTCGCTCTACTAGGCGAAACTGGAACAAACATATTCCCTCTAAAGCGGAATATCGAGAAGTGCGAAATAATAAACGTTGTTGGCCCATAAAGAGTCGTATGCTCCCGACTACCCCATTAATACTTCTCAAAACAAGTGTTTTCGTACTCACCTACTAAATAAGTCTAACGGACAAGGAGGTTGTCCATTAAATTTGTACATAATTTCTTCAGCAATAATACGTTAGAAAGGTATCGTGTGAAAATAATAAATAATTAACGGTGAGGGTTAACCGCCGTTAAATATTTGGTTATGGTAAAATACAAGAAAAATTGGCATATTAAAATATAATATGTGGGACCCGCCTTCAATTTAGGAAATCAATCAAATGAATGTGCTGTAATCCGAAAGAAAATGCAATCAAATTTTATCCTTTTAATTCCATCAGTGGGGTCCACCACATTCTCCTTTTTGCATTCTTCTTCCTTTTATTCTTTTCTTGCGTACCAGTTTTTTTAAATCTATTTCTTCTTCTTCCCTTTAAGACATGGAATGACACCCATTTGCAACATCAAAATTCGGGAAAAAAAATACATGTTACCCGTACGTTTTAACTCGCCCACTCGTGAATTCGAATGCCCAATCGTACTGTTCTTGGTGTTCTTCTTGGTTTTCAGAAACCGGCAGCAGCGGCGGTGGTTGTGTGGTTGTGGACGGCGGCAAGCATTGAAAACATATCAAAACACCACCATAATTCACGAAATTTAGCAGGAAGCACCATTAGAACTCGATAAACATAAACCCATTCTCAGATTTACCCAAAACATAACCAAAATCTCGAATCAAATCAATCTCAGATTCAATTTTTTTTGAAAAAAAAAAACTTGATAACTTGATCTATACTTTGAATCCGAACCTGAGATTTTGCATAAACATTCACGAGACGATTTCTAACCTTTCTACTTAAACACTTTTCCTTAATTCGATTCAGATCTCAAAAACTCATAAAAGTCAACAAAAGTCAACTGTTGAGATCTAAAACGGATTTGCAGCAAAAATTAACGTCTTTTACATCGATTCAATCACGAGCTCGGTTGTACCAGCTCTGATACCAATTTGTTAGTCCGGTTAAGGATCAAAAACAACCATGAACGAGCAAAATCAAAGACGGAAGAGATAAACACGATGAATCAAACATAAATCAATATTATTAATATGAACGTTAAACTTACAATTGATTTAAACGGAGAAACATCGGTGGCCAGGGGAGATCGAGCATGATCTCCCCTATGCACAGGATCACCGAATGCGGCTCTCCCAAATAGGGTTTAGACTCCTAATCTCTTAACCCTAAAGACACACATAAACTGATATATATAGACGACCTAGACTTAGGTTGCCCTAATGGGCCTATCGACATGAATAACCCAACAATTACATATGCTCCTATAACTGATCAGTTTCACGCGTGTATATAAACTAGGTGTACAATGTAAGAATAGACGTTATTCGCCCAGTGACGGTCATACAAAATATGCATCAACACCCGTTTACAACCGACAAGTGCCAAAAAAAGTTGAAAAACAAAAAGACCGGCAACAAATTAAAATGCGCATAAGCCGTTTTTTTATGTTACAGATGAAGATAATATAAATAGAGGAATATTCATTTGAGTCCATAAATTAAGTTGAGATTCAAGGGACCAATGAGAGCGCGACACGTGTCGCGAAAATCACATGTGATTGAAAAAAAATTCAAAAATTTTTTTTTGAAAATTTTTTTTTTAAATTTTTTTCGAAATTTTAAAAAAAAATAAATTTTTTAAATTTTTTTTACAATCACATGTGATTTAACTGCACAATCACATGTGATTGAATTGTACAATCACATGTGATTGGATTTGCCATGCATAATCACATGTGATTGGGTTTATAATCACATGTGATTGGGTTTACAATCACATGTGATTGACATGCATAATCACATATGATTTTTGAAAAAAAAAAATTCGAAAAAAAATTTTTCGGGAAAAAAATGTGAAAAAAAAAATTTAAAAAAAAAATTTTTCGAATTTTTTTTTTCAATCACATGTGATTTTCGCGTCACATGTCGCGTTCTCATTGGTCCCTTTGTTTTCAAGCAAATTTATGGATGCAAGTGATTACAACTCAATATAAATAATGGAAATTTTGAGAACTATGAAAATGAGAATCCTACAAGCCTACAAGGTTTAAAAACTTATTTGTAACTCTGTAACCAAAGAGCAAATAAAGACACGTAAGTTATCCGTTAAAATAAAAAAGACACGTAAGTTATTAAAATTCTATTTATGCAATTCGATAAGGGATTAAACGGGCTTACAAATTGTGTCGTGAAAGTAATTACTTCTATTAACAATTTAACGGTCACTCCAGCTTTCAATTCGTGACCGAATGATGATAGAAGAGTTAGTCACCAAACGAAGACAAGAATGAACAACAATGTCAATCATAAGAAGAGAGAACTTGGCAACTCAACATATATCTGTTAATAAATTACTAAAAAAAGTTATAAGTTTCGTGGCAGAATTACTATATGGCCGTTTCCAACTATTTTTTACTTATCATAAGATTCAAAGCTGAAACTTCTAGCAATGATTAGACCCCCACTCGGACTATGTTAAAAAATAAGGTTGTGACTAATAATTTGATTGATTCTTGAATCGTGTAATTACATTTTCAATTAAGTATTTCGGCCCTACAAACCTTGGGTATCAAAAAATCTTGATTGAGATAAGACATGAATAAGATCTGATTCCAGGCGAAAAGATTCAAATCTAAGTGTATGAGAGAATGTATGTTTCTAATTTTCGTATTGAAAAGCAAGTGTATGTCTTCTAGGGGAAAACACACTAAATTCGGTTGTAACTCGAAAAGGTACAATGAAAGGGTGTAACGGGAGAATGCAACTATTCGTTTTGGCATGAAAAACTTTTACCCGAAAAGGTATAACAATTGGTGGAAAAATATGTTGGAATGCGATTTTTCAGTGTACAGTATAGTACCTAAAATTTTTGGGCGCGATACTCCAACCAGGGGTGTTGCCCCTTGGACCCTGCCAGGGGCGCTGCCCTTACGACCCTGCAAAGGGGCACGACCCCTTTGACCCTGCAATTTCTGCGACAGTGTTTACTCAACTCTTACGGGCGTGCACTCCACATTCTTCAAACTCGTTTATTAGTATAACTAACCAACTCTTGTTTTTCAAGTAAATTTCAATTAAGTAAATATTTCTTTAGATAACACTAAAATCATTAACAAACTACTATATTGTTATAATTCAGTAGGCTTATAACTACCTTTAGTGATTTGATTCTTGATTAAGAATACTAATAATGAAGTGTAAGAACAAAGATGATAATGGAGAGAAAGAAAGAAACACTTTGTAAGTGTGAGAAATGGTGCAAGTTTAATGCTTGCATTCATGGCTATTTATAGCAAAAATATCACAAGTTTAGGTAATACAATAATATTACTTTTGTGTATCAATAATTGACTATCCATTTATATATATATATATATATATATATATATATATATATATATATATATATATATATATATATATATATATATTATAACACTCCCCCTTGGATAGCAATTTTGTTTGTTGAAGATCAACTGTAAGTTACTGCCTCGTTAAAAACCTTGCTAAAGAAAACCCAGTGGGAAAAACTTTAGCTAAGGGAAAAAGAGTGCAGCATGGAGTTGACTCCCCCTCAAGTAGACATCGCTTCGGTTGTTACATCTTTTGAACATGTCTCATGCCAATGTTATGAACGTGTGTTCTAAAAATAGCAGTTGGAAGTGCTTTCGTGAAAAGATCAGCAGAGTTTTTGCTGGATTGAACATATCTCATTTCAATCTCGTTGTCCTTAATGAGATTTTGAGTGTTTGAGAAGAATCTAGGAGGTATGTGTTTGGTTCGGTCACTTTTGATATACCCTTCTATCATCTGTGCTATGCAAGCTGCATTATCTTCATAGATAATTGTTGGACTTTTATCGCGTTCTAGTCCACAAGAATCAGTAATGATTTGTGTCATTGATCTCAACCAAAAACATTCCCGAGTAGCTTCATGTAATGCAATCACTTCGGCATGATTTGATGATGTAGCAACAAGTGTTTGTTTTTGAGAACGCCATGATATTGCAGTACCTCCATTTAGGAATACATATCCAGTTTGAGATTTAGCTTTATGTGGATCAGATAAATAACCTGCATCAGCATAACCAACCAAATCTTGTTTTGATTCGTTAGAATAAAATAATCCTAAATCAGTAGTTCGTCGAAGGTATCGAAATATGTGTTTGATCCCATTCCAGTGTCTTTTGGTAGGAGCAGAGCTGAACCTTGCCAACAAATTAACTGCAAAAGAAATGTCAGGTCTTGTACAATTTGTAAGATACATAAGAGCTCCAATTGCACTAAGATATGGTACTTCTGGTCCAAGAATATCTTCATTGTGATGCCCCGTACAAAACCATCGTGTACGAATCATCAACAACCGGATCATTACAAGGTTAAGTACTATATGCTGTAATTAAAGAAATTGCATTCGCGATAAAAAGGTGATGTCATAACCGACATCAAATGTTTTACATTTCAAAAGCATGCTTCACTAAGTAGAAGCAAATAATAAGTGTACGTGACCACAATGGTCGTTACAAGTCATAGTTCGAAAGTACGAATGTTTGAATGCAAAGTAAAGTAGTTCATGCGTGGACAACTCTAAGGAGCGGGTTCTACAGCACGACTAGTACACAGCGGAAGCAACCTCAAGCACCTGAGAAATACATGCTTAAAAATGTCAACACAACGGTTGGTGAGCTATAGTTTAAGTATAACAGTATGTAAGGTAGGCCACGAGATTTCAGTGCTACAAAGAGCGTTTCAAAACAGTATGATAAAGTATATGTTAACCGTGGGCACTTGGTAACTAACTTAACGTTTAAAATACCCCCTGAAAGTACACTTGGTGAGTGCGTATGTTTACGAAGTATTAAACACTTGTTGACTGCTAGCGCGACTAGCCCGAGTGGGGATGTCAAACCCTATGGATCCATATCTAAGATTCGCGTTCACCGGTTCATAAACCAATGATTAAACGTTACCGAGCTAAAGGGAATGTTTATGCCGTTATATAACCCACACATATATAAAGTTTAAGTACTCGTGCCTAGTATGTAAAACATAAAATCCGCATGTATTCTCAGTTCCCAAAATAAGTTTAAAGTAAAAAGGGAATGCTATAACTCACAATGATATGTAGCGGTAAAGTAGTAGTCGGGAAAGGTGTGCAAGTAAATGGTCCGAAGTCAAATAGTACTAAGTCAAATAGTACTAAGTCAAAGGTGTGCAAATACTCAACCTAAGTCAAATAGTACTAAGGTCCGAAGTCAAAGGTGTGCAAGTACTCAACCTAAGTCAAATAGTACTAAGTCAGTAAATCGTCTTAATAGGTTTAAAAGTATGTAATTAAGGTCTTAAGGGTCATCATCATTCATCATCAAACAAAAGGCATAAAGTAAGTTTCGTTTATGAAAGTAGTTTTCAACAAAGTCTGACTTCAGTCAGTCGCCACGGCCTCTACCCTTACTGAATTAAGGTGAGACCAGTGGCCAAGGCTCCGTCTATGAGTCCCTTAAGTGTGGTAAAATTTACAGAAGCAAACTCGTCTTGGTTTGACCGTGGCGATGGTCTAAGTGCGAGTAGGTCAGAAATTTCTGCACAACGTCAAAGGACATAGTAACGATCGGAGGGCCATAAATCCTAAACCGTAACTCGGATTAAGACGAGTCCTATATGAAAAGTTATCTACTAAAAAAGTTCTATCTAAAAATTAAGGTTAGAACAGCCCAGGTCTACTAGTCTGTTCCAGAAGCATCAGGTCAGTAGGTTTTGGACAGAACAGTGAGTTTAAAAGGGTTCCGGTGGTCTTGGTGCTTGATGTTCATCATGGTTCTCATCCTTGATGCATATAGCTTCAAGTGTACAACTCATTGATGTATCTACATCATCTTAACCAAGTCTTGACCATCATAACCCTAGTGCAAGTCTAAGACATGAAGCACAACTCACTTAAGAGTTGTATGAAGTTTGATGAACCAAAGTTATATCAAAGTCTTAGATCTAACACATACATGAACTATAAACTTGAAAGTTAACTAACTAATCAAGATCATAAGTAGTAGAACATAGTTCTTAGTTTGATCTTGAAGATCCAAGACTCAAAAGTCTAGATCCAAAGATATATTTAAAGAAAACTTGTTTGTGTGTTCTTGAACTTCCAAGGTTAACTTAATTTGTTCAAGAGATATGAGATCAAGACTAACTTGTAGTACTTGACCATATAAACTAACTACATGAAATTAAAGTGCATAAATTGAAGAAGTAAACTTAGATAAACAAGAAAAGGTTCATGGTTGTTCATACTTTAAAGATTCAAACCAAAGTTTGATCTTTAGAAAGTAAACTTTAAAGTTTACTTCATGAGCTTCAAGTATGGGTTTATCAACACATGAACATAAAGCTTTTAAAAAAAATAACAAATGTAGAACATAACTTGAAAGTATATGTTCTTGTTGTTCTTGCTTTAACAAGATAAAATGAAGAATCAAACTAACAAGTTTGATTCTTGAAAGCTAGTAAGTAAGTAACAATCAACAAAGTAACTACAAGTAAGTAAATAATAATCAAAGACAAGTAACATTAAACAAAAGAATGATGATGATGAGGGTTTAGTGCTATGGTTTTGCAAGAGAAAGAAGAGAAGAAAAGTCACAAGTTACTTACAATCTTTTAGAGAAAAAGAGAGAAAAGATAAGAGAAAAGTGAAGTAGCAAGTAAGTGTGTGTGAGTGAAATGAAGATACATGCGAATAAGTAGTAAAAAAAAGATTTTGAACTCCCCATATGGCCATATGGCCGTTGGTTTTCATCAAGGGGAGGGGGGAGAGTTGTTTAGTGGTATCTTGCATGAAAAGTCTTACAAAGGTGGTTAATAGGTGGGGTTTCATGGGGATTACATGCAAACTAGATTCCAATTCTTAACTAACTAGTTTCTTTCACTAAATAATACTTACAAGTGAATGACATGGGCTAACTAAGTCCATTAATAATGTAGGGTGGGCTTATAAGTCCAAAGTCATAAGTCCATAACACTAACAAAGCCCAAGTTCACTTAATTAACAAATAAACTCAATTAAAGTCCAAGTAACTAACTAATCACCATAGTTACTTAAAATGATTAATAAAACTAATCATGAATGTAAATAATACTTGAAAATATTATTCGTGAAGTTTCGTGTGTCACAAAGACGTTTCGGGCACTTAAAGGTCAAGTTCGGGCAATCAAGGCAACATGTAAACGTAATAACATACATTCGTTTAATCACACGTATTAATAATAATAATTATTAATAAATAAATGTTGGAAATTCCAGGGTCGTCACATTACCCACCTGTTAAAGAAAATTTCGTCCCGAAATTTAAGCTGAGGTAGATGGAGGAGTCGGGAAAAGGTGAGGATATTTCCGCATCATTTGATCCTCTCGTTCCCAAGTAAACTCAGGTCCTCGTTTGGCATTCCATCGTACTCGAACGATCGGAATCTTGTTGCGTTTCAAAGTTTTGATCTCACGATCCATAATCTCAACTGGTTCTTCCACAAAGTGGAGTTTGTCGTCAATCGTAAGCTCCTCAAGTGGTATGATAAGTTCAGGTGCAGCAAGACACTTCTTCAAGTTTAACACATGGAAGGTAGGATGAACTGAGCTCAATTGTGCTGGTAGATCTAATCGGTAAGCAACGGGTCCAACACGTTCCAAGATCTCAAAAGGACCAATGTATCGTGGGTTCAACTTCCCACGTTTTCCAAAACGGATCACACCTTTCCAAGGTGCAACCTTTAATATTACACGATCACCAACGTTGAATTCAAAGTGCTTACGTTTAAGATCGGCATAACTCTTTTGACGATCACGGGCAGTCTTAAGTCTAGCTTGGATCTGAGCAATCTTCTCCGTGGTTTCGTGGACTACCTCGGGTCCGGTGATTTGCTTTTCGCCTACTTCGGCCCAACAAATAGGAGATCGGCACTTACGGCCATACAATGCTTCAAAAGGTGCAGCATTAATGCTAGAGTGATAACTGTTGTTGTACGAGAATTCGGCGAGTGGCAAATGTCTTTCCCAGGCCTTTCCAAAATCAATGACACATGCACGCAACATGTCCTCCAAGATCTGAATCGTGCGTTCACTTTGCCCGTCAGTCTGAGGGTGATAAGCAGTACTCATGTCGAGACGAGTTCCCATGGCTTCTTGCAAGGAACGCCAAAATCTAGAAGCAAAACGGGGATCGCGATCTGAGATGATCGATAAAGGTACACCATGACGAGATACAACCTCTTTAATGTATAATTAAGCAAGTCTCTCCATTGTATCAGTTTCCTTCATCGCTAGAAAGTGTGCAGATTTGGTGAGGCGGTCAACAATAACCCAAATGGTATCGTATCCGCCCACCGTCTTTGGCAGCTTGGTGATAAAATCCAATGTTATCCTTTCCCACTTCCATTGTGGGATTTCCGGTTGTTGAAGTAAACTAGAAGGTCTCTGATGCTCGGCTTTAACCTTTGAGCAAGTCAAACACTTACCAACATAAGTCGCAACGTCCTTCTTAAGATTCGGCCACCAATACTGTTCTTTAAGGTCGTGGTACATTTTTCCCGCTCCAGGATGGATCGAATATCTAGACTTGTGTGCTTCATCAAGTATCAGGTTCCGTAGATCTCCATAAAGAGGTACCCAAATTCTTCCGGCATAACATCGGAGTCCAGACTCCCTAACCTCGAATCGAGAGACAAGTATGTTCAAATGTTCGTGAGATATGTTCTCCTCCTTGAGAGCCTCAACTTGGGCTACTCTGATCTGGCTGTTGAGGTTCGAATGGATGGTGATGTTCAGAGCCCTAACACGAAGAGGTGCCGTCCTCTCCTTTCGGCTTAAAGCGTCAGCTACAACATTGGCCTTGCCAGGGTGATAACGGAGTTCACAATCGTAGTCGTTGAGCGTCTCGATCCATCGACGCTGTCTCATATTCAGTTGCTTCTGATCAAAGATGTGCTGTAGACTCTTGTGGTCGGTGAAGATAATGCTCTTAGTTCCATACAAATAATGTCTCCACAATTTGAGTGCAAAGACAACGGCTCCAAGTTCAAGATCATGTGTAGTGTAGTTCCGCTCGTGAATCTTCAATTGGCGGGAGGCATAGGCAATAACCTTTGATCATTGCATCAGTACACAACCAAAACCATTCTTCGATGCATCACAATAAACAACAAAGTCGTCACTGCCTTCAGGAAGTGATAGGATAGGTGCGGTGGTTAACTTCTTCTTCAAAGTTTGGAATGTTGATTCGTGTGCGGGTTCCCAAATGAACTTCTTGCCCTTGTGAGTCAGCGCGGTCAAAGGACGCGCAATCATAGAAAATCCTTCGATGAATCTTCGATAGTAACCGGCGAGACCTAGGAATTGGCGAATATGCGTCGGAGTAGTGGCGGTCTCCCACTTGCTGATGGCTTCAATCTTGGCGGGATCAACTTTGATACCCTGGTCGCTCACAACATGACCCAGAAACTGTACTTCCTTCAACCAAAATTCACACTTGGAGAATTTGGCATAAAGTTGTTCTTGTCTCAAGAGTTCAAGTACTAGTCGGAGGTGTTGCTCATGTTCTTCTTCGCTCTTAGAGTAGATGAGGATATCATCTATGAAGACGATAACAAACTTGTCCAAGTAAGGCTTGCAGACACGATTCATGAGGTCCATGAACACGGCAGGTGCATTTGTCAAACCGAATGGCATCACGAGGAACTCATAATGACCATAACGGGTTCTGAATGCAGTTTTCATCACGTCACTTTCCTTCACCCTCAACTGGTGATAGCCGGATCGCAAATCAATCTTTGAATAAACGCTCGATCCTTGTAGTTGATCAAAAAGATCATCAATTCGCGGAAGAGGATGCCGATTCTTGATTGTCAATTTGTTGAGCTCACGGTAGTCTATACACATACGAAAGGATCCATCCTTCTTCTTCACAAATAGAACAGGTGCGCCCCAAGGCGAGAAACTTGGTTGGATAAACCCTCGATCTAACAGCTCTTGTAGTTGACTCTGTAATTCTTGCATCTCGGAAGGTGCGAGTCTATAAGGTGCGCGAGCTACAGGTGCAGCTCCTGGCACTAAATCAATCTGAAATTCTATGGCTCTCGGCGGTGGTAATCCAGGCAATTCCTCTGGGAATACATCAGAAAATTCGTTCCCAATTCGAACGTCGTTCACTCTCTTCACCTCAGTTTCTACCGCTTTCACATGTGCTAGGACAGCAAAGCGTCCCTTCTTCATACTCTTTTGCGCTTTTACGCAACTAATGAGGTTCAACTTCGAGGTACATCTCTCTCCATAGATAACCAGTGGTTCGCCATCTCCTTGTGGTATGCGAAGTGCTTTATCTCCACAGATAACATCGGCCTTTATCTTGCTCAACCAATCTATACCGACGATCACGTCAAAACTTCCCAGTTTGATAGGTATCAAATCAATTTCGAAATCTGCACCAGCTATGTTGATAATAGCTCCACGACTAATATGATCAACCTTTTCAAGTTTTCCATTGGCGACCTCGACAAGCATACTTTCTTTTAACGGGACTAATGACCAATTAATCTTATCGCAAAAATGTCTACATACATAACTTCTATCCGCACCAGTATCAAACAAGACAGAAGCTAAAAGATTGTTGATTTTGAATATACCTGTCACCAAGTCGGGGTTATCGCGTGCATCCCTTGCATTAACATTAAAAGCTCTAGCACGCGGTGGTCCGCCATCCTTTCGTTTGTTCGGGCACTCGTTTCTAAAATGGTCCGTCTGCCCGCATTCGTAACACTTTTTCAGCCCGTTGGTGTTCGGCCTCCCTGTCATCGTAGTAGTCTTGCAGTCTCTACCGATGTGCCCGCTCTTCTTGCACTTCTCACAAACAGCATTACAATACCCGGTGTGGTGCTTGTAGCACCTCTTGCATTGTGGTAGCATGCCTTTGTAGTTCGGGTTGGAGTTGTTGTTGTTGGGGTTGGGATTGTTGTTGTTTTGCCTGAACCCTTCATGTCGCTTCGCCGGGTTTTGATAATAGTTTCTACCCCTGTTGTTGTTATTGTTGTTGTGGTTGTTGTGGTTGTTATCCCATTTCCTCTTTTCGCTACTACCAGCTTCAAACTTAGCCTTCTCCGGCTCATCAATAAGGATCTGATTCATGAGGGTATGCGCCATGCGCATTACTTCGGGAACATTCGGTGGTTTAGATGAGGTGACATTTCCTTTGATGGACTTAGGAAGTCCCGAGAAGTATTTCTCCATGCGCTTGAATTCGGGGGTGACCATGGTCGGACACATTAATGCTAACTCCAAAAACCTACGATTATAACTATTAAGGTCGTTCCCTACGGCCTTCAACTGTATGAATTCAATTTCCATCTTCTGAATTTCGGTTCTTGGACAATACTCATCAATCATAGCCGCCTTGAATTCCTCCCACGGCGTAGCATACGCCTCATCGATACCTTTCGCTTGAGCTAACGTGTTCCACCACGTTAGCGCGCCGTCTGATAGCGTGCAAGATGCAAACTTGGTCTTATTGTCCTCCGAACAGTTGCTAACTCGGAATACCGATTCAAGTTTTTCGAACCATCTGGTGAGACCAACTGGTCCCTCGGTGCCGCTGAAGTTATGCGGTTTGCAGCTCTGGAATTCCTTGTATGTACACCCATTTCGAATGGGTGGAATAACCTGTGGTGGTGGCAGTGGAGCTTCAAGATTTCTTTCTGCTAGGGCTGCAGTGACCCGTTCGTTGATCATGTCCTCAATCTGGGTGGCGGTAGGTGTGGATCTTCCGTTAGCCATGGTATTCTAAACAAAAATTTTGACTCAAGTCAAAATCCAGTATGCAAGTAGTAATAATACAGTATATAGTGACCAACATGGAATCAAAACATCACATGTTATTAAATAATGCATCTAGGTACAAATACCACAGAATCATCGTACAGCAATGTAAATAGAACATCGTGCAAGAATTAAATAACGCAAAGTTCCATTCATTAATAATAATAAGTTTCATACATCTGAATAAGTTCGTACAATACATATAAAATACATGAAACTATATCTAGATTACATCATGAAATCTAAATACAAAGCCCTACGGTGAAGGTGGGTGAACTGCTCCTCGAGCCAACTGCTCCTCAAGCTCAGTGACTCGAGCTCGGAGAGCCTCAGTTGTAGTGACCCGAACTTTTCCATGTTTATATATATTAATTGAGATTGATATTTACATGATTAAATGTTTCCAACATGTTAAGCAATCAAACTTGTTAAGACTTGATTAATTGAAATATGTTTCATATAGACAATTGACCATCCAAGTTGACCGGTGATTCACGAACGTTAAAACTTGTAAAAACTATATGATGACATATATATGGATATATATATAGTTAACATGATACTATGATAAGTAAACATATCATTACGTATATTAACAATGAACTACATATGTAAAAACAAGACTACTAACTTAATGATTTTTAAACGAGACATATATGTAACGATTATCGTTGTAAAGACATTTAATGTATATATATCATATTAAGAGATATTCATACATGATAATATCATGATAATATAATAATTTAAAATCTCATTTGATATTATAAACATTGGGTTAACAACATTTAACAAGATCGTTAACCTAAAGGTTTCAAAACAACACTTACATGTAACGACTAACGATGTCTTAACGACTCCGTTAAAATGTATATACATGTAGTTTTTTAATATGTATTTATACACTTTTGAAAGACTTCAATACACTTATCAAAATACTTCTACTTAACAAAAATGCTTACAATTACATCCTCGTTCAGTTTCATCAACAATTCTACTCGTATGCACCCGTATTCGTACTCGTACAATACACAGCTTTTAGATGTATGCACTATTGGTATATACACTCCAATGATCAGCTCTTAGCAGCCCATGTGAGTCACCTAACACATGTGGGAACCATCATTTGGCAACTAGCATGAAATATCTCATAAAATTACAAAAATATGAGTAATCATTCATGACTTATTTACATGAAAACAAAATTACATATCCTTTATATCTAATCCATACACCAACGACCAAAAACACCTACAAACACTTTCATTCTTCAATTTTCTTCATCTAATTAATCTCTCTCAAGTTCTATCTTCAAGTTCTAAGTGTTCTTCATAAATTCTACAAGTTCTAGTTACATAAAATCAAGAATACTTTCAAGTTTGCTAGCTCACTTCCAATCTTGTAAGGTGATCATCCAACCTCAAGAAATCTTTGTTTATTACAGTAGGTTATCATTCTAATACAATGTAATAATCATATTCAAACTTTGGTTCAATTTCTATAACTATAACAATCTTATTTCAAGTGATGATCTTACTTGAACTTGTTTTCGTGTCATGATTCTGCTTCAAGAACTTCGAGCCATCCAAGGATCCGTTGAAGCTAGATCCATTTTTCTCTTTTCCAGTAGGTTTATCCAAGGAACTTAAGATAGTAATGATGTTTATAACATCATTCGATTCATACATATAAAGCTATCTTATTCGAAGGTTTAAACTTGTAATCACTAGAACATAGTTTAGTTAATTCTAAACTTGTTCGCAAACAAAAGTTAATCCTTCTAACTTGACTTTTAAAATCAACTAAACACATGTTCTATATCTATATGATATGCTAACTTAATGATTTAAAACCTGGAAACACGAAAAACACCGTAAAACCGGATTTACGCCGTCGTAGTAACACCGCGGGCTGTTTTGGGTTAGTTAATTAAAAACTATGATAAACTTTGATTTAAAATTTTTTATTCTGAGAAAATGATTTTTATTATGAACATGAAACTATATCCAAAAATTATGGTTAAACTCAAAGTGGAAGTATGTTTTCTAAAATGGTCATCTAGACGTCGTTCTTTCGACTGAAATGACTACCTTTACAAAAACGACTTGTAACTTATTTTTCCGACTATAAACCTATACTTTTTATGTTTAGATTCATAAAATAGAGTACAATATGAAACCATAGCAATTTGATTCACTCAAAACGGATTTAAAATGAAGAAGTTATGGGTAAAACAAGATTGGATAATTTTTCTCATTTTAGCTACGTGAAAATTGGTAACAAATCTATTCCAACCATAACTTAATCAACTTGTATTGTATATTATGTAATCTTGAGATACCATAGACACGTATACAATGTTTCGACCTATCATGTCGACACATCTATATATATTTCGGAACAACCATAGACACTCTATATGTGAATGTTGGAGTTAGCTATACAGGGTTGAGGTTGATTCCAAAATATATATAGTTTGAGTTATGATCAATACTGAGATACGTATACACTGGGTCGTGGATTGATTCAAGATAATATTTATCGATTTATTTCTGTACATCTAACTGTGGACAACTAGTTGTAGGTTACTAACGAGGACAGCTGACTTAATAAACTTAAAACATCAAAATATATTAAAAGTGTTATAAATATATTTTGAACATACTTTGATATATATGTATATATTGTTATAGGTTCGTGAATCAACCAGTGGCCAAGTCTTACTTCCCGACGAAGTAAAAATCTGTGAAAGTGAGTTATAGTTCCACTTTTAAAATCTAATATTTTTGGGATGAGAATACATGCAGGTTTTATAAATGATTTACAAAATAGACACAAGTACGTGAAACTACATTCTATGGTTGAATTATTGAAATCGAATATGCCCCTTTTTATTAAGTCTGGTAATCTAAGAATTAGGGAACAGACACCCTAATTGACGCGAATCCTAAAGATAGATCTATTGGGCTTAACAAACCCCATCCAAAGTACCGGATGCTTTAGTACTTCGAAATTTATATCATATCCGAAGGGTGTCCCGGAATGATGGGGATATTCTTATATATGCATCTTGTTAATGTCGGTTACCAGGTGTTCACCATATGAATGATTTTTATCTCTATGTATGGGATGTGTATTGAAATATGAAATCTTGTGGTCTATTATTATGATTTGATATATATAGGTTAAACCTATAACTCACCAACATTTTTGTTGACGTTTTAAGCATGTTTATTCTCAGGTGATTATTAAGAGCTTCCGCTGTCGCATACTTAAATAAGGACGAGATTTGGAGTCCATGCTTGTATGATATTGTGTAAAAACTGCATTCAAGAAACTTATTTTGTTGTAACATATTTGTATTGTAAACTATTATGTAATGGTCGTGTGTAAACAGGATATTTTAGATTATCATTATTTGATAATCTACGTAAAGCTTTTTAAACCTTTATTGATGAAATAAAGGTTATGGTTTGTTTTAAAATGAATGCAGTCTTTGAAAAACGTCTCATATAGAGGTCAAAACCTCGCAACGAAATCAATTAATATGGAACGTTTTTAATCAATAAGAACGGGACATTTCAGTTGGTATCCGAGCGTTGGTCTTAGAGAACCAGAATTTTGCATTAGTGTGTCTTATCGAGTTTGTTAGGATGCATTAGTGAGTCTGGACTTCGACCGTGTTTACTTGAAAAATGATTGCTTAACAAATTTTGTTGGAAACTATATATTTTTAACATGTGAATATTATGTGATATATTAATCTCTTAACGCGTTTGATATTATGTGATAGATGTCTACCTCTAGAACAAGTCCCATTGACTCACCTAATAATAATGAAGAGTCAAATGTAAATTGGAATGATTCGTGGACTGATTCACAAGTTCCCGAAGAGGAACCGGAAGAAGAGTCGGAACCGGAAGAAGAATCGGAACCGAAAGAAGAATCGGAACCAGATGAAGAAATAGAACCGGTGGGGGAAATAATAAAACGATTAAGTAAAAGAAAATCCTCAACCAACCGACCAAGGTTAATTATGGTCAATGGTGTTTCCGCCAAGGAAGCAAAATATTGGGAGGATTACCAATTCTCCGATGAATCGGATTCCGACGAGAATTCCGATGATGTTATAGAAATTACCCCAACTGAATTTAAAAAGGCAAAAGAAAATAATAAGGGAAAGGGCATAAAAATAGAGAAATCTAATTCCAACCCCGATGAACTTTATATGTATCGTCAACCCCCGAAGTCCTTAAGTTGTAACAATGACCCGGGAACCTCTAAACCACCAGGTTTTTCTAAACCAATGTGGATAACGACGGCTCGTATTAGGGGAACATCATATATCCCTAGAAATTTGGCAAAACGAACCAAAACCGAAGAAGAAGAAACAAGCGAGTCGGAATAAGATAGTTGTATTCGTGTGGTGTAATATATGTAATATAGTGTGCTTATGCTTTATGATATATGTAAAAATTGCTTGTATTAATAAGTATTTTTTTTATGAATCTAACTCTTGTCTATTTTACAGTATAAAACACAAAATGGATAGACAACCCAATATTTTAAGAGACCTACCCGGGGACATGATTGATGAAATCTTGTCTAGAGTCGGTCAGAATTCTTCGGCACAACTATTTAAGGCGAGATCAGTTTGTAAGACATTCGAAGAACGTTCCAAGAATGCCTTGGTTTATAAAAGGCTTTCGTTCGAAAGATGGGGGATATCACATTGGGAAATCCATAAGTTACGATGTGTTTACTTTGACGCATATATTGCGGGGAACCCAAATGCTATTTTACGCAATGGGTTAAGAAATTATTTTGACTCAATATATCCGAATATTGGACTTCGTGATTTAGAAAAAGCGGCTAACATGCAACATAAAGAAGCATGTTATGCTTACGGATTAGTAATGTTCGCTTCTCACCAAAGTGAGAACAAGAACATCGGGCTACAACTATTAAACAAAACGTTTCCACAAGTGACGGAGTCGGTAATTGGGGTAAGAAATGAGGTTTTTAGATTGTTACGGGACTGTTGGACATTACGTAACCCTCGTCCCTTTGACGACGTTACAACACGCTGTCTTATCAACGGCCATAACAGTTATGTTCCACAAGACCAAGGATGGGACGTAATCCTAGTAAAACCAGAATGCATGACTTGTTTCTGGACGTATGAATTACGTGTCTTTATTGCCTTTGCTGAACGACTTGTATACTAGCTAGAATTATCTTCACAACCATCTTGTATCAAATTTATTGTGTGCTATATTTCATGCTATATGTAAAATAAGCGGTATTGTAAGTTTGTAAAATATTGTGTAAAAGTTTGAACGCGAAATATTATTATAATCAGTTTTTCATATAGAATTGTAGTAGTTGAATTGTATATTAGCTACTAAGTATGAACTTAACGGGTAGGTACTACCCGAATTTAAACTTATAAAACGCTAATATGAAGAAAAAGCTTTTATAAATGAGTTCATATTATGCTACGAAATACTATTAACTACTCTTAATATTCTGTATGATTAACTTGTTCCATTTGACTATTTTGAAGGAAATGGCACTGACTACTCGACACACCGTGAATATGAATGAAGAGGAATTCCGTACTTTTCTAGCTTCAAACATAGCCGCAGTACAGGCTGTGCTACATACCAACAATAACCTTGGATCTAGCAGTACAAGAAATCGTGTAGGATGCACCTACAAAGAATTCACTGCCTGTAAACCTTTGGAATTTGATGGAACCGAAGGACCGATCGGATTGAAACGGTGGACAGAGAAGGTCGAATCGGTGTTTGCCATAAGTAAGTGTACTGAAGAGGACAAAGTGAAGTACGCTACGCATACCTTCACAGGTTCTGCGTTAACATGGTGGAATACCTATCTAGAGCAAGTGGGACAAGACGATGCGTACGCACTACCGTGGTCAGCATTCAAGCACTTGATGAACGAGAAGTACCGTCCCAGAACCGAGGTCAATAAGCTCAAGACAGAACTTAGAGGGTTACGAACCCAAGGATTTGATATTACCACGTACGAAAGACGATTCACAGAATTGTGTCTATTATGTCCGGGAGCATTCGAAGATGAGGAAGAGAAGATCGACGCGTTTGTGAAAGGATTACCGGAAAGAATCCAAGAAGATATAAGTTCACACGAGCCCGCCTCCATACAACAGGCATGTAGAATGGCTCACAAACTAGTGAACCAGATTGAAGAAAGAATTAAAGAACAGACTGCTGAAGAGGCCAATGTGAAGCAAGTCAAAAGAAAGTGGGAGGAAAACGGTGATAAGAATCACCAATACAACAACAACAGCAATTACAACAAAAATCGCAACAATTATCCCAACAATCGCAACATCAATCGCAACTACAACAAACGGCCCAACAACAACAACAACAACAACAACAGCAACTACAATAATCATCCCAACAACAATAACAACCGCAACAACAACAACAATCAGAAGCAGCTATGCCAAAGGTGTGAAAAGTATCACTCGGGGTTCTGCACCAAATTTTGCAACAAGTGTAAAAGAAATGGTCATAGCGCGGCGAAGTGTGAGGTCTATGGACCAGGGGTTAACAGAACGAAAGGAACAAATGGTGTCGGAACGAGTAATGGCAGAGCAAGTAGTGTCGGAGCAAGTTATGCCAATGTAGTTTGTTATAAATGTGGAAAACCGGGCCACATTATTAGAAATTGCCCGAACCAGGAGAACACGAATGGACAAGGCCGCGGAAGAGTTTTCAATATTAATGCGGCAGAGGCACAAGAAGACCCAGAGCTTGTTACGGGTACGTTTCTTATTGACAATAAATCTGCTTACGTTTTATTTGATTCGGGTGCGGATAGAAGCTATATGAGTAGAGATTTTTGTGCTAAATTAAGTTGTCCATTGACGCCTTTGGATAGTAAATTTTTACTCGAATTAGCAAATGGTAAATTAATTTCAGCAGATAATATATGTCGGAATCGAGAAATTAAACTGGTTAGCGAAACATTTAAGATTGATTTGATACCAGTAGAGTTAGGGAGTTTTGATGTGATAATCGGTATGGACTGGTTGAAAGAAGTGAAAGCAGAGATCGTTTGTTACAAAAATGCAATTCGCATTATACGAGAAAAAGGAAAACCCTTAATGGTGTACGGAGAAAAGGGCAACACGAAGCTACATCTTATTAGTAATTTGAAGGTACAAAAACTAATAAGAAAAGGTTGCTATGCTGTTCTAGTACACGTCGAGAAAGTACAAACTGAAGAAAAGAGCATCAATGATGTTCCCATTGCAAAAGAATTTCCCGATGTATTTCCGAAAGAATTACCGGGATTACCCCCACATCGATCCGTTGAATTTCAAATAGATCTTGTACCAGGAGCTGCACCAATAGCTCGTGCTCCTTACAGACTCGCACCCAGCGAGATGAAAGAACTGCAAAGCCAATTACAAGAACTTTTAGAACGTGGTTTCATTCGACCAAGCACATCACCGTGGGGAGCTCCTGTTTTGTTTGTCAAGAAGAAAGATGGTACATTCAGGTTGTGTATCGACTATCGAGAGTTGAACAAACTTACCATCAAGAACCGCTACCCACTACCGAGAATCGACGACTTATTTGATCAACTACAAGGCTCGTCTATTTATTCAAAGATTGACTTACGTTCCGGGTATCATCAAATGCGGGTGAAAGAAGATGATATTCCAAAGACTGCTTTCAGAATACGTTACGGTCATTACGAGTTTATGGTCATGCCGTTTGGTTTAACTAATGCACCAGCTGTGTTCATGGACCTTATGAACCGAGTGTGTGGACCATACCTTGACAAGTTTGTCATTGTTTTCATTGATGACATACTTATTTACTCAAAGAATGACCAAGAACACGTTGAACATTTGAGAAAGGTGTTAGAAGTATTGAGGAAGGAAGAATTGTACGCTAAGTTTTCAAAGTGTGCATTTTGGTTGGAAGAAGTTCAATTCCTCGGTCACATAGTGAACAAAGAAGGTATTAAGGTGGATCCGGCAAAGATAGAAACTGTTGAAAAGTGGGAAACCCCGAAAACTCTGAAACACATACGCCAGTTTTTAGGACTAGCTGGTTACTACAGAAGGTTCATCCAAGACTTTTCCAAAATAGCAAAACCCTTGACTGCATTAACGCATAAAGGGAAGAAATTTGAATGGAATGATGAACAAGAGAAAGCGTTTCAATTATTGAAGAAAAAGCTAACTACGGCACCTATATTGTCATTGCCTGAAGGGAATGATGATTTTGTGATTTATTGTGACGCATCAAAGCAAGGTCTCGGTTGTGTATTAATGCAACGAACGAAGGTGATTGCTTATGCGTCTAGACAATTGAAGATTCACGAACAAAATTATACGACGCATGATTTGGAATTAGGCGCGGTTGTTTTTGCATTAAAGACTTGGAGGCACTACTTATATGGGGTCAAAAGTATTATATATACTGACCACAAAAGTCTTCAACACATATTTAATCAGAAACAACTGAATATGAGGCAGCGTAGGTGGATTGAATTATTGAATGATTACGACTTTGAGATTCGTTACCACTCGGGGAAGGCAAATGTGGTAGCCGATGCCTTGAGCAGGAAGGACAGAGAACCCATTCGAGTAAAATCTATGAATATAATGATTCATAATAACCTTACTACTCAAATAAAGGAGGCGCAACAAGGAGTTTTAAAATAGGGAAATTTAAAGGATGAAATACCCAAAGGATCGGAGAATCATCTTAATATTCGGGAAGACGGAACCCAGTATAGGGCTGAAAGGATTTGGGTACCAAAATTTGGAGATATGAGAGAAATGGTACTTAGAGAAGCTCATAAAACCAGATACTCAATACATCCTGGAACGGGGAAGATGTACAAGGATCTCAAGAAACATTTTTGGTGGCCAGGTATGAAAGCCGATGTTGCTAAATACGTAGGAGAATGTTTGACGTGTTCTAAGGTCAAAGCTGAGCATCAGAAACCATCAGGTCTACTTCAACAACCCGAAATCCCGGAATGGAAATGGGAAAACATTACCATGGATTTCATCACTAAATTGCCAAGGACTGCAAGTGGTTTTGATAGTATTTGGGTAATAGTTGATCGTCTCACCAAATCAGCACACTTCCTGCCAATAAGAGAAGATGACAAGATGGAGAAGTTAGCACAACTGTATTTGAAGGAAGTCGTCTCCAGACATGGAATACCAATCTTTATTATCTCTGATAGGGATGGCAGATTTATTTCAAGATTCTGGCAGACATTACAGCAAGCATTAGGAACTCGTCTAGACATGAGTACTGCCTATCATCCACAAACTGATGGGCAGAGCGAAAGGACGATACAAACGCTTGAAGACATGCTACGAGCATGTGTTATTGATTTCGGAAACAGTTGGGATCGACATCTACCGTTAGCAGAATTTTCCTACAACAACAGCTACCATTCAAGCATTGAGATGGCACCGTTTGAAGCACTTTATGGTAGAAAGTGCAGGTCTCCGATTTGTTGGAGTGAAGTGGGGGATAGACAGATTACGGGTCCGGAGATTATACAAGAAACTACCGAGAAGATCATCCAAATTCAACAACGATTGAAAACCGCCCAAAGTCGACAAAAGAGCTACGCTGACATTAAAAGAAAAGATATAGAATTTGAAATTGGAGAGATGGTCATGCTTAAAGTTGCACCTTGGAAAGGCGTTGTTCGATTTGGTAAACGAGGGAAATTAAATCCAAGGTATATTGGACCATTCAAGATTATTGATCGTGTCGGACCAGTAGCTTACCGACTTGAGTTACCTCAACAACTCGCGGCTGTACATAACACTTTCCACCTCTCGAATTTGAAGAAATGTTTTGCTAAAGAAGATCTCACTATTCCGTTAGATGAAATCCAAATCAACGAAAAACTCCGATTCATCGAGGAACCCGTCGAAATAATGGATCGTGAGGTTAAAAGACTTAAGCAAAACAAGATACCAATTGTTAAGGTTCGATGGAATGCTTGTAGAGGACCCGAGTTCACCTGGGAGCGTGAAGATCAGATGAAGAAGAAATACCCGCATCTATTTCCAGAAGATTCGTCAACACCTTCAACAGCTTAAAATTTCGGGACGAAATTTATTTAACGGGTAGGTACTGTAGTGACCCGAACTTTTCCATGTTTATATATATTAATTGAGATTGATATTTACATGATTAAATGTTTCCAACATGTTAAGCAATCAAACTTGTTAAGACTTGATTAATTGAAATATGTTTCATATAGACAATTGACCACCCAAGTTGACCGGTGATTCACGAACGTTAAAACTTGTAAAAACTATATGATGACATATATATGGATATATATATATAGTTAACATGATACTATGATAAGTAAACATATCATTAAGTATATTAACAATGAACTACATATGTAAAAACAAGACTACTAACTTAATGATTTTTAAACGAGACATATATGTAACGATTATCGTTGTAAAGACATTTAATGTATATATATCATATTAAGAGATATTCATACATGATAATATCATGATAATATAATAATTTAAAATCTCATTTGATATTATAAACATTGGGTTAACAACATTTAACAAGATCGTTAACCTAAAGGTTTCAAAACAACACTTACATGTAACGACTAACGATGACTTAACGACTCCGTTAAAATGTATATACATGTAGTTTTTTAATATGTATTTATACACTTTTGAAAGACTTCAATACACTTATCAAAATACTTCTACTTAACAAAAATGCTTACAATTACATCCTCGTTCAGTTTCATCAACAATTCTACTCGTATGCACCCGTATTCGTACTCGTACAATACACAGCTTTTAGATGTATGTACTATTGGTATATACACTCCAATGATCAGCTCTTAGCAGCCCATGTGAGTCACCTAACATATGTGGGAACCATCATTTGGAAACTAGCATGAAATATCTCATAAAATTACAAAAATATGAGTAATCATTCATGACTTATTTACATGAAAACTAAATTACATATCCTTTATATCTAATCCATACACCAACGACCAAAAACACCTACAAACACTTTCATTCTTCAATTTTCTTCATCTAATTAATTTCTCTCAAGTTCTATCTTCAAGTTCTAAGTGTTCTTCATAAATTCTACAAGTTCTAGTTACATAAAATCAAGAATACTTTCAAGTTTGCTAGCTCACTTCCAATCTTGTAAGGTGATCATCCAACCTCAAGAAATCTTTGTTTCTTACAGTAGGTTATCATTCTAATACAAGGTAATAATCATATTCAAACTTTGGTTCAATTTCTATAACTATAACAATCTTATTTCAAGTGATGATCTTACTTGAACTTGTTTTCGTGTCATGATTCTGCTTCAAGAACTTCGAGCCATCCAAGGATCCGTTGAAGCTAGATCCATTTTTCTCTTTTCCAGTAGGTTTATCCAAGGAACTTAAGGTAGTAATGATGTTCATAACATCATTCGATTCATACATATAAAGCTATCTTATTCGAAGGTTTAAACTTGTAATCACTAGAACATAGTTTAGTTAATTCTAAACTTGTTCGCAAACAAAAGTTAATCCTTCTAAATTGACTTTTAAAATCAACTAAACACATGTTCTATATCTATATGATATGCTAACTTAATGATTTAAAACCTGGAAACACGAAAAACACCGTAAAACCGGATTTACGCCGTCGTAGTAACACCGCGGGCTGTTTTGGATTAGTTAATTAAAAACTATGATAAACTTTGATTTAAAAGTTGTTATTATGAGAAAATGATTTTTATTATGAACATGAAACTATATCCAAAAATTATGGTTAAACTCAAAGTGGAAGTATGTTTTCTAAAATGGTCATCTAGACGTCGTTCTTTCGACTGAAATGACTACCTTTACGAAAAAGACTTGTAACTTATTTTTCCGACTATAAACCTATACTTTTTCTGTTTAGATTCATAAAATAGAGTTCAATATGAAACCATAGCAATTTGATTCACTCAAAACGGATTTAAAATGAAGAAGTTATGGGTAAAACAAGATTGGATAATTTTTCTCATTTTAGCTACGTGAAAATTGGTAACAAATCTATTCCAACCATAACTTAATCAACTTGTATTGTATATTATGTAATCTTGAGATACCATAGACACGTATACAATGTTTCGACCTATCATGTCGACACATCTATATATATTTCAGAACAACCATAGACACTCTATATGTGGAGTTAGCTATACAGGGTTGAGGTTGATTCCAAAATATATATAGTTTGAGTTGTGATCAATACTGAGATACGTATACACTGGGTCGTGGATTGATTCAAGATAATATTTATCGATTTATTTCTGTACATCTAACTGTGGACAACTAGTTGTAGGTTACTAACGAGGACAGCTGACTTAATAAACTTAAAACATCAAAATATATTAAAAGTGTTGTAAATATATTTTGAACATACTTTGATATATATGTATATATTGTTATAGGTTCGTGAATCAACCAGTGGCCAAGTCTTACTTCCCGACGAAGTAAAAATCTGTGAAAGTGAGTTATAGTCCCACTTTTAAAATCTAATATTTTTGGGATGAGAATACATGCAGATTTTATAAATGATTTACAAAATAGACACAAGTACGTGAAACTACATTCTATGGTTGAATTATCGAAATCGAATATGCCCCTTTTTATTAAGTATGGTAATCTAAGAATTAGGGAACAGACACCCTAATTGACGCGAATCCTAAAGATAGATCTATTGGCCTTAACAAACCCCATCCAAAGTACCGGATGCTTTAGTACTTCGAAATTTATATCATATCCGAAGGGTGTCCCGGAATGATGGGGATATTGTTATATATGCATCTTGTTAATGTCGGTTACCAGGTGTTCACCATATGAATGATTTTTATCTCTATGTATGGGATGTGTATTGAAATATGAAATCTTGTGGTCTATTATTATGATTTGATATATATAGGTTCAACCTATAACTCACCAACATTTTTGTTGTCGTTTTAAGCATGTTTATTCTCAGGTGATTATTAAGAGCTTCCGCTGTCGCATACTTAAATAAGGACGGGATTTGGAGTCCATGCTTGTATGATATTGTGTAAAAACTGCATTCAAGAAACTTATTTTGTTGTAACATATTTGTATTGTAAACTATTATGTAATGGTCGTGTGTAAACAGGATATTTTAGATTATCATTATTTGATAATCTACGTAAAGCTTTTTAAACCTTTATTGATGAAATAAAGGTTATGGTTTGTTTTAAAATGAATGCAGTTTTTGAAAAACGTCTCATATAGAGGTCAAAACCTCGCAACGAAATCAATTACTATGGAACGTTTTTAATCAATAAGAACGGGACATTTCATCTGTCTCCCTCATCAGTTCCTCGTTAGAGGAAGCTGGTGGGGCAGGTGGTGCAGGTGGGGCGGGTGGTGCCGGTGGTGCTGATGTAGATGGTCCGGCTCCGGATGTAGACGGTACGTCCCTAGATGTAAGTGGTCCGTATCTAAATCTAGGTGGTACGGTTCCAGGAATAGTCAATACGTAACGGGGAACCTTACATATCTGTGGGTCGGCAGGGTATGGCACAACTCGTTTACGAGCAGTAACCCTACGTTGATGGCCAAAAGCATCAGTAAAAGCACGACCTCCATTCACCCCTGGAATGACGGTGCCGTCGGAACGGTACCGCTTCTTCGGCGGGGTGGAGGGTGCCTGAATAGGTCTATCAGCAGGATCCTCATCATCGCTGGAGTCGTCTGATGATGAAGAATCGGCAGATGATGAGTCATCCGAATCGTGTGGTGGTGACACTGGTGGCTGAGCTGGTAATCCAAAGCGTCCGAAGGCGGCCAACATCTGTCGGTGTCTGCCTGGCGGAATCACGACTAAACGTCCGTCGGGAGTGCGTTGGCAAGGCGTGCGCATGTGGTTACGAAACGGCCCTTCCCCGAACTCTGCGGGGATCTCAATACCACCAATGCGGGGCTGTGACCTCGAGGGTCCGGGAGCGGACACTGGGGCAGGTGCACTAGTACCATCTCCGGAAGTGGAAGCGCCGGGATCACTAGTGACTGTCGGGGCCGGTGTATTGGCAGTAGCAGCAGCAGGTGTAGCAGTAGGTAGGGCGACGGGGTCTGAGTCTGTACTGCCCGAAATGCCAGCAGGTGGAACATCCGACATCTGAACAAGGAAAAATAAATTTTCCATGTCAGTATGTCATAAAGGAAGCAAATAATAGGCCAACAGTTTAAATCATGTATAACGGTAACTAGCAGGGCAATAACAGTAATTCGTATGAAAGTAGCATGCAATCGTAAGAAAGTAGCATCATGCAGTAGTGAAATCATGTAGTAGCATACGGCATATAGTGGAAAAAAGTAAGCAGTAACATGCAGTAAATTCAGCGGAAACAAGTAAACTAGCAAGTTGTAGATTAGTCCTATTAGTGAATCCTACTCGGGTCGGTCTTAGACTCACTAATGCAACCTAATTCCCTACAACCAATGCTCTGATACCAAATGTGATGCCCCGTACAAAACCATCGTGTACGAATCATCAACAACAGGATCATTACAAGGTTAAGTACTATATGCTGTAATTAAAGAAATTGCATTCGCGATAAAAAGGTGATGCCATAACCGACATCAAATGTTTTACATTTCAAAAGCATGCTTCACTAAGTAGAAGCAAATAATAAGTGTACGTGACCACAATGGTCGTTACAAGTTATAGTTCAAAAGTACGAATGTTTGAATGCAAAGTAAAGTAGTTCATGCGTGGACAACTCTAAGCAGCGGGTTCTACAGCACGACTAGTACACAGCGGAAGCAACCTCAAGCACCTGAGAAATACATGCTTAAAAATGTCAACACAACAGTTGGTGAGCTATAGTTTAAGTATAACAGTATGTAAGGTAGGCCACGAGATTTCAGTGCTACAAAGAGCGTTTCAAAACAGTATGATAAAGTATATGTTAACCGTGGGCACTTGGTAACTAACTTAACGTTTAAAATACCCCCTGAAAGTACACTTGGCGAGTGCGTATGTTTACGAAGTATTAAACACTCGTTGACTGCTAGCGCGACTAGCCCGAGTGGGGATGTCAAACCCTATGGATCCATATCTAAGATTCGCGTTCACCGGTTCATAAACCAATGATTAAACGTTACCGAGCTAAAGGGAATGTTTCTGCCGTTATATAACCCACACATATATAATGTTTAAGTACTCATGCCTAGTATGTAAAACATAAAATCCGCATGTATTCTCAGTTCCCAAAATAAGTTTAAAGTAAAAAGGGAATGCTATAACTCACAATGATATGTAGCGGTAAAGTAGTAGTCGGGAAAGGTGTGCAAGTAAATGGTCCGAAGTCCTCAACCTAAGTCAAATAGTACTAAGTCAGTAAATCGTCTTAATAGGTTTAAAAGTATGTAATTAAGGTCTTAAGGGTCATCATCATTCATCATCAAACAAAAGGCGTAAAGTAAGTTTCGTTTATGAAAGTAGTTTTCAACAAAGTCTGATTTCAGTCAGTCGCCACGGCCTCTACCCTTACTGAATTAAGGTGAGACCAGTGGCCAAGGCTCCGTCTATGAGTCCCTTAAGTGTGGTAAAATTTACAGAAGCAAACTCGTCTTGGTTTGACCGTGGCGACGGTCTAAGTGCGAGTAGGTCAGAAATTTCTGCACAACGTTAAAGGACATAGTAACGATCGGAGGGCCATAAATCCTAAACCGTAACTCGGATTAAGACGAGTCCTATATGAAAAGTTATCTACTCAAAAAGTTCTATCTAAAAATCAAGGTTAGAACAGCCCAGGTCTACTGGTATGTTCCAGAAGCATCAGGTCAGTAGGTTTTGGACAGAACAGTGAGTTTAAAAGGGTTCTGGTGGTCTTGGTGCTTGATGTTCATCATGGTTCTCATCCTTGATGCATATAGCTTCAAGTGTACAACTCATTGATGTATCTACATCATCTTAACCAAGTCTTGACCATCATAACCCTAGTGCAAGTCTAAGACATGAAGCACAACTCACTTAAGAGTTGTATGAAGTTTGATGAACCAAAGTTACATCAAAGTCTTAGATCTAACACATACATGAACTATAAACTTGAAAGTTAACTAACTAATCAAGAACATAAGTAGTAGAACATAGTTCTTAGTTTGATCTTGAAGATCCAAGACTCAAAAGTCTAGATCAAAAGTTATATTTAAAGAAAACTTGTTTGTGTGTTCTTGAACTTCCAAGGTTAACTTAATTTGTTCAAGAGATATGAGATCAAGACTAACTTGTAGTACTTGACCATATAAACTAACTACATGAAATTAAAGTGCATAAATTGAAGAAGTAAACTTAGATAAACAAGAAAAGGTTCATGGTTGTTCATACTTTAAAGATTCAAACCAAAGTTTGATCTTTAGAAAGTAAACTTTAAAGTTTACTTCATGAGCTTCAAGTATGGGTTTATCAACACATGAACATAAAGCTTTTAAAAAAAAAATAACAAATGTAGAACATAACTTGAAAGTATATGTTCTTGTTGTTCTTGCTTTAACAAGATAAAATGAAGAATCAAACTAACAAGTTTGATTCTTGAAAGCTAGTAAGTAAGTAACAATCAACAAAGTAACTACAAGTAAGTAAATAATAATCAAAGACAAGTAACATTAAACAAAAGAATGATGATGATGAGGGTTTAGTGCTATGGTTTTGCAAGAGAAAGAAGAGAAGAAAAGTCACAAGTTACTTACAATCTTTTAGAGAAAAAGAGAGAAAAGATAAGAGAAAAGTGAAGTAGCAAGTAAGTGTGTGTGAGTGAAATGAAAATACATGAGAATAAGTAGTAAAAAAAATATTTTGAACTCCCCATATGGCCGTTGGTTTTCATCAAGGGGAGGGGGGAGAGTTGTTTAGTGGTATCTTGCATGAAAAGTCTTACAAAGGTGGTTAATAGGTGGGGTTTCATGGGGATTACATGCAAACTAGATTCCAATTCTTAACTAACTAGTTTCTTTCACTAAATAATACTTACAAGTGAATGACATGGGCTAACTAAGTCCATTAATAATGTAGGGTGGGCTTATAAGCCTAAAGTCATAAGTCCATAACACTAACAAAGCCCAAGTTCACTTAATTAACAAATAAACCCAATTAAAGCCCAAGTAACTAACTAATCACCATAGTTACTTAAAATGATTAATAAAACTAATCATGAATGTAAATAATACTTGAAAATATTATTCGTGAAGTTTCGTGTGTCACAAAGACGTTTCGGGCACTTAAAGGTCAAGTTCGGGCAATCAAGGCAACATGTAAACGTAATAACATACATTCGTTTAATCACACGTATTAATAATAATAATTATTAATAAATAAATGCTGGAAATTCCAGGGTCGTCACATTCATGATCTTCACATGGACAAAATGGATCAGTTTCAACATTGAGTGATCTAACAACCATAGGAGTACTTAATGGTTTTGCCTTGTCCATATTGAAACGTTTCAAAATCTTTTCAGTATATGTTGTTTGATGTACAAGTAAACCATTAGGCATATGCTCAATTTGTAAACCAAGGCAATACTTGGTTTTTCCGAGATCTTTCATTTCAAATTCTTTCTTTAGAAGTTGAATGGCTTCATAGATCTCTTTATTTGTACCTATGATGTTAAGATCATCAACATAAACAGCTATGATCACATATCCGGATGTTGTTTTCTTAATGAAAACACAAGGGCAAGTAAGGTTATTTGTATACCCTTTGCTTATCAAGTAATCACTTAATCGGTTATACCACATACGTCCCGATTGTTTTAACCCATATAAAGATCTTTGTAATTTAATCGAATACATTTCTTTGGGTTTTGCATTTGATGCTTCTGGTACCTTAAATCCTTCAGGTATCTTCATATATATATCACTATCAAGTGATCCATATAGGTAAGCAGTCACAACATCCATGAGATGCATTTCTAAATTTTTAGAAACTGCCAGGCTGATTAAGTACCTAAAAGTAATTGCATCCATAACAGGGGAATAAGTTTCTTCATAATCAATTCCCGGTCTTTGAGAAAAACCTTGAGCTACAAGTCTAGCTTTATACCTTGTAACTTCATTTTTCTCATTTTTTTTCGGACAAAAATCCATCTGTATCCTACAGGTTTCACATCTTTAGGAGTGAGAATGATGGATCCGAAAACTTTTCTTTTATTGAGTGATTCTAATTCAGCTCGTATTTCTTCTCTCCATTGAGCCCAATCATGTCTATTTTGACATTCAACCATAGATGTTGGTTCTGGATCATCATCATTATTCATGATGTCATATGCAACATTAAATGAAAATTTCTCATCAAGATTTTTCATTTCATTTCGGTTCCATAATATTTTTGAATATGCATAATTGATTGCAATTTCTGTATTGATATCATCAATCTCCTCTGCAGTAGGAGTACTGATTTGTGGTTCTTCTTGAACACTTTCTTTTACTTCATTATCAGCTAATTTTCTTTTTCGAGGATTTTTATCCTTTGAACCAATTGGTCTTCCACGTTTCTGACGTGGCAAAGATTCATGAGTGACGTTATTGCCAGCTTTTGGAATTTCAATTCGAGCTGGAGTATTTACTGCTGGTATATATGATTTTGTCACCGTTTTTATATCTGTAAATGCATCAGGCAATTGATTTGCAAGTTCTTGTATATGCATTATCTTTTGAACTTCTGTCTCGCATTCTTTTGTGCGAGGATCAAGATACTTTAATTGAGGTTCACACCATGAAACATCATTTTCTTTATTTTTCATTTCTCCCCCTAATCTAGGGAACAATGTTTCATTAAAATGACAATCAGCAAAACGTGCTGTAAAAACGTCACCTGTCATAGGTTCAATATACCTTAATATTGAAGATGTTTCATATCCAACATATATTCCCAACCTCCTTTGAGGACCCATTTTTGTACGTTGTGGTGTCGCAATTGGAACATACACTGCACAACCAAATGTTCTAAGATGGGAAATATTTGGCTCTTGACCAAAAAGCAAGTTGTAGGGGGGAATATTTATGACTTGCACTTGGTCTGATGCGAATTAATGCAGCAGCATGTAAAATTGCATGACCCCATATAGATACAGGGAGTTTTGTTCTCATTATCAATGGTCTAGCGATTAACTGTAAACGTTTAATCAATGACTCGGCTAAACCATTTTGTGTATGCACATGAGCAACAGAATGTTCAACAACAATTCCTATAGACATGCAATAGTCATTAAATGCTTGAGATGTAAATTCACCAGCATTATCAAGTCTCACCCTTTTAATGGTGTAATCAGGAAAATGAGCTCTCAATTTAATAATTTGGGCAAGAAATTTTGCAAATGCCACATTACGGCTTGATAATAGACAAACATGAGACCATCTGCTAGATGCGTCTATTAGAACCATGAAATATCTAAATGGTCTACATGGTGGATGAATTGGTCCACATATATCACCTTGAATTCTTTCAAGAAACATTGGTGATTCTTTCTCAACCTTAAGTGGTGAGGGTCTAGTTATCAATTTTCCAAGAGAGCAAGATGTACATGGAACCATTGTATCATGATGGATTTTTCTATCCTTTAGTGGATGTCCATGAGTACATTCAATAATCCTTTTCATCATTGTTGATCCTGGATGGCCTAATCTGTTATGCCATAAACTGAATACACCAGGATCAATATATTTTTCGTTAACTACCATATGTATTTCTGGTACATTTATATGTGTATAATGTAATCCAGAACTAAGTCTTGGCAGTTTTTCAACCACATGACTCTTGTCAGTGATACTTAAATATTTCTCATTTTCTGTTGTCACTGACTGATAATCATACCCGTTAAGGTATATGTCGGAGAAACTCAATAAATTTCTGCTTGACTTGGGAGAAAATAAGGCATCATTTATTAAAAATTTAGTACCATTTGGTAGTATGAAATTTGCCTTTCCTATCCCTTTTATCAAGTTAGCAGGTCCTGATATTGTATGTATAGTTCCTTCCGTTGGTTTTAGATCAATAAAATATTTCTCGAATTTAAGTATAGTGTGTGTAGTTCCACTGTCTGCTATACAGAGATCTCCACCACTTGATTGATGTTGTATTCCAGAAAAATTCATATTGAACTTCATATATAAGAAATAAATAGTGAGTACATTAATATTACACAATATTTTACACGCAAATAGATAGTACTGAAACATTTAGCAAACATAATGACAAAGACAGACGATATTAAATCATTTATTTTTCGAAAGACACACAACTTAAACATTCAAGAAATCTTCATATAAATCAGATGGTTTCTCAGTGACTGTTGGATCGACGTTATCCACAAAGTTTACTTCCTTTTCTTTATCTTTCAGCGAATCCTGATACATCTTAACAAGATGTTTAGATGTTCGGCAAGTATTAGCCCAGTGGCCCATTCTACCACATCTGTAGCAAGATTCTTCAGAATTTTTAGAAGAATTTTCTTCAACATCTTGTTTAGTGGGCTTGTTTTGTGGTTGATATTTATATTTTCGTGGATTATTATTTCTTTGACCACCACGGCCACGACCACGACCACGTCCTCGCCCATTACCATTACCATAAGGATGGTTTCTACCATAGTTATGGCTTTTGGCATGATGATGGTGATGGTTACCTTGCCCGCGTCCTTGTCCCTGTTTATAATTATTTGCAGTATTTGCTTCAGGGATTGCAAGTGTACCAGTAGGACGGGATTGCTAATTTTTCATTAATAGCTCATCATTTTGCTCTGCAACTAAGAGATATGAATTAAGTTCAGGATATGTTTTGAACTTTAGCATTCTCAAATTTCTTTGCACTGTGATGTTTGCAGCATTCATTGTGGAGAAAGTTTTCTCCATCATGTCTGCATCACTTATTTCATGTCCACAGAATTTAAGTTGTGAACATGTATTATACAGAGATGAGCTATATTCATTTACTTTCTTAAAGTCTTGGAACCTTAATGTTCTCCATTGTTCCATAGCAGCTGGAAGTAAAATTTCTCTTTGATTATTGAATCTGCTTTTGAGACCTTCCCATAAAACATGGGGATCTTCTACAGTCACATAATTATTTTGTAAGCATTCATCAATATGTTGATGAATAAAGCAACATGCCGTTGCTTGTTCTTTTTCAGAACAAGTGTTGTTTTCATTTATGGCTTCAAGAATGACCATTGATTTAAGATGCATTTTTACTTTTATAACCCATGGCATGTAGTTGTTTCCAGTTGATTCTAAAGAAGTAAATTTAAGCTTTTCCAGATTCGACATTTTCTATTAAAACAAACAACATGATAAATTATAGTCACTTTATATTCATAAGTATATAAACATTAAACATAAATTTAATATAACATAAATGATAAGTAGGTGACAGTGTCGACCATATGTAAGCAATCATTAATAAATGTTATATAACATAAATATAAATATTAGTAAACATAAATGATAATTAAGCGACAGTGTCGGCCATATAAATGTTAGATAATAGAAATATAAATGTTAGTTACATAAATGATAATTAGGCGACAGTGTCGGCCATATAAATGTTAGATAATTGAAATATAAATGTTAGTAACATAAATGATAATTAGACGACAGTGTCGACTGAAATGTCCCGTTCTTATTGATTAAAAACGTTCCATATTAATTGATTTCGTTGCGAGGTTTTGACCTCTATATGAGACGTTTTTCAAAGACTGCATTCATTTTTAAAACAAACCATAACCTTTATTTCATAAATAAAGGTTTAAAAAGCTTTACGTAGATTATCAAATAATGATAATCTAAAATATCCTGTTTGCACACGACCATTACATAATGGTTTACAATACAAATATGATACATCGAAATCAGTTTCTTGAATGCAGTTTTTACACAATATCATACAAACATGGACTCCAAATCTTGTCCTTATTTTAGTATGCAACAGCGGAAGCTCTTAATATTCACCTGAGAATAAACATGCTTTAAACATCAACAAAAATGTTGGTGAGTTATAGGTTTAACCTATATATATCAAATCGTAACAATAGACCACAAGATTTCATATTTTAATACACATCCCATACATAGAGATAAAAATCATTCATATGGTGAACACCTGGTAACCGATATTAACAAGATGCATATATAAGAATATCCCCATCATTCCAGGACACCCTTCGGATATGATATAAATTTCGAAGTACTAAAGCATCCGGTACTTTGGATGGGGTTTGTTAGGCCCAATAGATCTATCTTTAGGATTCGCGTCAATTAGGGTGTCTGTTCCCTAATTCTTAGATTACCAGACTTAATAAAAAGGGGCATATTCGATTTCGATAATTCAACCATAGAATGTAGTTTCACGTACTTGTGTCTATTTTGTAAATCATTTATAAAACCTGCATGTATTCTCATCCCAAAAATATTAGATTTTAAAAGTGGGACTATAACTCACTTTCACAGATTTTTACTTCGTCGGGAAGTAAGACTTGGCCACTGTTGATTCACGAACCTATAACAATATATACATATATATTAAAGTATGTTCAAAATATATTTACAACACTTTTAATATATTTTGATGTTTTAAGTTTATTAAGTCAGCTGTCCTCGTTAGTAACCTACAACTAGTTGTCCACAGTTAGATGTACAGAAATAAATCGATAAATATTATCTTGAATCAATCCACGACCCAGTGTATACGTATCTCAGTATTGATCACAACTCAAACTATATATATTTTGGAATCAACCTCAACCCTGTATAGCTAACTCCAACATTCACATATAGAGTGTCTATGGTTGTTCCGAAATATATATAGATGTGTCGACATGATAGGTCGAAACATTGTATACGTGTCTATGGTATCTCAAGATTACGTAATATACAATACAAGTTGATTAAGTTATGGTTGGAATAGATTTGTTACCAATTTTCACGTAGCTAAAATGAGAAAAATTATCCAATCTTGTTTTACCCATAACTTCTTCATTTTAAATCCGTTTTGAGTGAATCAAATTGCTATGGTTTCATATTGAACTCTATTTTATGAATCTAAATAGAAAAAGTATAGGTTTATAGTCGGAAAAATAAGTTACAAGTCGTTTTTGTAAAGGTAGTCATTTCAGTCGAAAGAACGACGTCTAGATAACCATTTTAGAAAACATATTTTCACTTTGAGTTTAACCATAATTTTTGGATATAGTTTCATGTTCATAATAAAAATCATTTTCTCAGAATAACAACTTTTAAATCAAAGTTTATCATAGTTTTTAATTAACTAACCCAAAACAGCTCGCGGTGTTACTACGACGGCGTAAATCCGATTTTACGGTGTTTTTCGTGTTTCCAGGTTTTAAATCATTAAGTTAGCATATCATATAGATATAGAACATGTATTTAGTTAATTTTAAAAGTCAAGTTAGAAGGATTAACTTTTGTTTGCGAACAAGTTTAGAATTAACTAAACTATGTTCTAGTGATTACGAGTTTAAACCTTCGAATAAGATAGTTATATATATATGAATCGAATGATGTTATGAACATCATTACTACCTCAAGTTTAGTAGGTAAACCTACTGGAAGTGACAAGAAATGATCTAGCTTCAAAGGATCTTGGATGGCTTGAAAGTTCTTGAAGTAGGATCATGACACAAAAACAAGTTCAAGTAAGATTTTTACTCGAATTAAGATAGTTTATAGTTATAGAAATTGAATCAAAGTTTGAATATGAATATTACCTTGAATAAGAAAGATAACCTACTATATATAACAAAGGTTTCTTGATCTTAGATGATTACTTGGAATGGATTAGAAAGCTTGGAAGTAAATTAGTAAACTTGAAGGGATTTTTGAAGTGTTCTTGAAGTGTTCTTCCTATGATGATTATAGCTTGATTCTTGAAGTAATTTTTGATGAAGATGATGATTAACTACTGGAAAAATACGTTCATAATAGTGTGTATGTGTGTGTTGAGAGAGAATTAGAAAGAGAATTGGAAGTGAAATGGAGTGAATGATGAGTGGTAATTGGTGAGTGGTGAGTGGGGTTAAAAGGAGTTCTAGTTAGTTGACTAGCTCATGGTAGAAGTTAAAATTGATTAGTCATACATGACATAATCAAGAGTGGAATCCCATGCTAGTTCCTATTGGTATATACCCATAGTAAGTACGTTTTGAAGCTGTGTATAATACGGGTAAGAATACGACTAGAATTCTTGATGAAAGAAAAGAATGGGAAAGTAACTATAACCATTTTCGTTAAGTATGAGTGTTTTGATATATGTCTTGAAGTCTTCCAAAAGTATTTTAATACATCTAAATACACTACATGTATATACATTTTAACTGAGTCGTTAAGTCATCGTTAGTCGTTACATGTAAGTGTTGTTTTGAAACCTTTAAGTTAACGATCTCAATTAATGTTGTTAACCCATTGTTTATTATATCTAATGAGATGTTAAATTATTATATTATCATGATATTATGATATATTAATATATCTTAATATGATATATATATACATTTAAATGTCGTTACCACGATAATCGTTACATATATGTCTCGTTTCGAAATCCTTAAGTTAGTAGTCTTGTTTATATGTATATAACTCATTGTTAATATACTTATGGAGATACTTAATTATCATAATCTCATGTTCATGTTAACCATATGTATATCCATATATATATCGTCATGTCGTTTTTACAAGTTTTAACGTTCGTGAATCGCCGGTCAACTTGGGTGGTCAATTGTCTATATGAAACATATTTCAATTAATCAAGTCTTAACAAGTTTGATTGCTTAACATGTTGGAAACATTTAATCATGTAAATATCAATCTCAATTAATATATATAAACATGAAAAAGTTCGGGTCACTACAGTACCTACCCGTTAAATAAATTTCGTCCCGAAATTTTAAGCTGTTGAAGGTGTTGACGAATCTTCTGGAAATAGATGCTGGTATTTCTTCTTCATCTGATCTTCACGCTCCCAGGTGAACTCGGGTCCTCTACGAGCATTCCATCGAACCTTAACAATTGGTATCTTATTTTGCTTAAGTCTTTTAACCTCACGATCCATTATTTCGACGGGTTCTTCGATGAATTGGAGTTTTTCGTTGATTTTGATTTCATCTAACGGAATAGTGAGATCTTCTTTAGCAAAACATTTCTTCAAATTCGAGAAATGGAAAGTGCTATGTACAGCCGCGAGTTGTTGAGGTAACTCAAGTCGGTAAGCTACTGGTCCGACACGATCAATAATCTTGAATGGTCCAATATACCTTGGATTTAATTTCCCTCGTTTACCAAATCGAACAACGCCTTTCCAAGGTGCAACTTTAAGCATGACCATCTCTCCAATTTCAAATTCTATATCTTTTCTTTTAATGTCAGCGTAGCTCTTTTGTCGACTTTGGGCGGCTTTCAACCGTTGTTGTATTTGGATGATCTTCTCGGTAGTTTCTTGTATAATCTCCGGACCCGTAATCTGTCTATCCCCCACTTCACTCCAACAAATCGGAGACCTGCACTTTCTACCATAAAGTGCTTCAAACGGTGCCATCTCAATGCTTGAATGGTAGCTGTTGTTGTAGGAAAATTCTGCTAACGGTAGATGTTGATCCCAACTGTTTCCGAAATCAATAACACATGCTCGTAGCATGTCTTCAAGCGTTTGTATCGTCCTTTCGCTCTACCCATCAGTTTGTGGATGATAGGCAGTACTCATGTCTAGACGAGTTCCTAATGCTTGCTGTAATGTCTGCCAGAATCTTGAAATAAATCTGCCATCCCTATCAGAGATAATAGAGATTGGTATTCCATGTCTGGAGACGACTTCCTTCAAATACAGTCGTGCTAACTTCTCCATCTTGTCATCTTCTCTTATTGGTAGGAAGTGTGCTGATTTGGTGAGACGATCAACTATTACCCAAATAGTATCAAAACCACTTGCAGTCCTTGGCAATTTAGTGATGAAATCCATGGTAATGTTTTCCCATTTCCATTCCGGGATTTCGGGTTGTTGAAGTAGACCTGATGGTTTCTGATGCTCAGCTTTGACCTTAGAACACGTCAAACATTCTCCTACGTATTTAGCAACATCGGCTTTCATACCCGGTCACCAAAAATGTTCCTTGAGATCCTTGTACATCTTCCCCGTTCCAGGATGTATTGAGTATCTGGTTTTATGAGCTTCTCTAAGTACCATTTCTCTCATATCTCCAAATTTTGGTACCCAAATCCTTTCAGCCCTATACCGGGTTCCGTCTTCCCAAATATTAAGATGCTTCTCCGATCCTTTGGGTATTTCATCCTTTAAATTTCCCTCTTTTAAAACTCCTTGTTGTGCCTCCTTTATTTGAGTAGTAATGTTATTATGAATCATTATATTCATAGATTTTACTCGAATGGGTTCTCTGTCCTTCCTGCTCAAGGCATCGGCTACCACATTTGCCTTCCCCGGGTGGTAACGAATCTCAAAGTCGTAATCATTCAATAATTCAATCCACCTACGCTGCCTCATATTCAGTTGTTTCTGATTAAATATGTGTTGAAGACTTTTGTGGTCGGTATATATAATACTTTTGACCCCATATAAGTAATGCCTCCAAGTCTTTAATGCAAAAACAACCGCGCCTAATTCCAAATCATGCGTCGTATAATTTTGTTCGTGAATCTTTAATTGTCTAGACGCATAAGCAATCACCTTCGTTCGTTGCATTAATACACAACCGAGACCTTGCTTTGATGCATCACAATAAATCACAAAATCATCATTCCCTTCAGGCAATGACAATATAGGTGCCGTAGTTAGCTTTTTCTTCAATAACTGAAACGCTTTCTCTTGTTCATCATTCCATTCAAATTTCTTCCCTTTATGCGTTAATGTAGTCAAGGGTTTTGCTATTCTGGAAAAGTCTTGGATGAACCTTCTTTAGTAACCAGCTAGTCCTAAAAACTGGCGTATGTGTTTCGGAGTTTTCGGGGTTTCCCACTTTTCAACAGTTTCTATCTTTGCCGGATCCACCTTAATACCTTCTTTGTTCACTATGTGACCGAGGAATTGAACTTCTTCCAACTAAAATGCACACTTTGAAAACTTAGCGTACAATTCTTCCTTCCTCAATACTTCTAACACCTTTCTCAAATGTTCACCGTGTTCTTGGTCATTCTTTGAGTAAATAAGTATGTCATCAATGAAAACAATGATAAACTTGTCAAGGTATGGTCCACACACTCGATTCATAAGGTCCATGAACATAGCTGGTGCATTAGTTAAACCAAATGGCATGGCCATAAACTCGTAATGACCGTAACGTGTTCTGAAAGCAGTCTTTGGAATATCATCTTCTTTCACCCGCATTTGATGATACCCGGAACGTAAGTCAATCTTTGAATAAACAGACGAGCCTTGTAGTTGATCAAATAAGTCATCGATTCTCGGTAGTAGGTAGCGGTTCTTGATGGTAAGTTTGTTCAACTCTCGGTAGTCGATACACAACCTGAATGTACCATCTTTCTTCTTGACAAACAAAACAGGAGCTCCCCACGGTGATGTGCTTGGTCGAATGAAACCACGCTCTAAAAGTTCTTGTAATTGGCTTTGCAGTTCTTTCATCTCGCTGGGTGCGAGTCTGTAAGGAGCACGAGCTATTGGTGCAGCTCCTGGTACAAGATCTATTTGAAATTCAACGGATCGATGTGGGGGTAATCCCGGTAATTCTTTCGGAAATACATCGGGAAATTCTTTTGCAATGGGAACATCATTGATGCTCTTTTCTTCAGTTTGTACTTTCTCGACGTGTGCTAGAACAGCATAGCAACCTTTTCTTATTAGTTTTTGTGCCTTCAAATTACTAATAAGATGTAGCTTCGTGTTGCCCTTTTCTCCGTACACCATTAAGGGTTTTCCTTTTTCTCGTATAATGCGAATTGCATTTTTGTAACAAACGATCTCTGCTTTCACTTCTTTCAAGATTACGTAATATACAATACAAGTTGATTAAGTTATGGTTGAAATAGATTTGTTACCAATTTTCACGTAGCTAAAATGAGAAAAATTATCCAATCTTGTTTTACCCATAACTTCTTCATTTTAAATCCGTTTTGAGTGAATCAAATTGCTATGGTTTCATATTGAACTCTATTTTATGAATCTAAACAGAAAAAGTATAGGTTTATAGTCGAAAAAATAAGTTACAAGTCGTTTTTGTAAAGGTAGTCATTTCAGTCGAAAGAACGACGTCTAGATGACCATTTTAGAAAACATACTTCCACTTTGAGTTTAACCATAATTTTTGGATATAGTTTCATGTTCATAATAAAAATCATTTTCTCAGAATAACAACTTTTAAATCAAAGTTTATCATAGTTTTTAATTAACTAACCCAAAACAGCCCGCGGTGTTACTACGACGGCGTAAATCCGATTTTACGGTGTTTTTCGTGTTTCCAGGTTTTAAATCATTAAGTTAGCATATCATATAGATATAGAACATGTATTTAGTTAATTTTAAAAGTCAAGTTAGAAGGATTAACTTTTGTTTGCGAACAAGTTTAGAATTAACTAAACTATGTTCTACTGATTACGAGTTTAAACCTTCGAATAAGATAGTTATATATATATGAATCGAATGATGTTATGAACATCATTACTACCTCAAGTTTAGTAGGTAAACCTACTGGAAGTGACAAGAAATGATCTAGCTTCAAAGGATCTTGGATGGCTTGAAAGTTCTTGAAGTAGGATCATGACACAAAAACAAGTTCAAGTAAGATTTTTACTCGAATTAAGATAGTTTATAGTTATAGAAATTGAATCAAAGTTTGAATATGAATATTACCTTGAATAAGAAAGATAACCTACTATATATAACAAAGGTTTCTTGATCTTAGATGATTACTTGGAATGGATTAGAAAGCTTGGAAGTAAATTAGTAAACTTGAAGGGATTTTTGAAGTGTTCTTGAAGTGTTCTTCCTATGATGATTATAGCTTGATTCTTGAAGTAATTTTTGATGAATATGAT
The DNA here is from genome assembly GCF_046630445.1 of Rutidosis leptorrhynchoides. NCBI lineage: Eukaryota > Viridiplantae > Streptophyta > Magnoliopsida > Asterales > Asteraceae > Rutidosis > Rutidosis leptorrhynchoides. The sequence goes on along the minus strand of NC_092336.1, from coordinate 404,817,189 downwards.
GATTAACTACTGGAAAAATACGTTCATAATAGTGTGTATGTGTGTGTTGAGAGAGAATTAGAAAGAGAATTGGAAGTGAAATGGAGTGAATGATGAGTGGTAATTGGTGAGTGGTGAGTGGGGTTAAAAGGAGTTCTAGTTAGTTGACTAGCTCATGGTAGAAGTTAAAATTGATTAGTCATACATGACATAATCAAGAGTGGAATCCCATGCTAGTTCCTATTGGTATATACCCATAGTAAGTACGTTTTGAAGCTGTGTATAATACGGGTAAGAATACGACTAGAATTCTTGATGAAAGAAAAGAATGGGAAAGTAACTGTAACCATTTTCATTAAGTATGAGTGTTTTGATATATGTCTTGAAGTCTTCCAAAAGTATTTTAATACATCTAAATACACTACATGTATATACATTTTAACTGAGTCGTTAAGTCATCGTTAGTCATTACATGTAAGTGTTGTTTTGAAACCTTTAAGTTAACGATCTCAATTAATGTTGTTAACCCATTGTTTATTATATCTAATGAGATGTTAAATTATTATATTATCATGATATTATGATATATTAATATATCTTAATATGATATATATACATTTAAATGTCGTTACCACGATAATCGTTACATATATGTCTCGTTTCGAAATCCTTAAGTTAGTAGTCTTGTTTATATGTATATAACTCATTGTTAATATACTTATGGAGATACTTACTTATCATAATCTCATGTTAACCATATGTATATCCATATATATATCGTCATGTCGTTTTTACAAGTTTTAACGTTCGTGAATCACCGGTCAACTTGGGTGGTCAATTGTCTATATGAAACATATTTCAATTAATCAAGTCTTAACAAGTTTGATTGCTTAATATGTTGAAAACATTTAATCATGTAAATATCAATCTCAATTAATATATATAAACATGGAAAAGTTCGGGTCACTACATCGACCATATATTATTCAGGTGGTATAACCGACCATATATCATTTAGGTGGCAGAGTCAACCATAATTAGTATTAAGATTATCGTGCTGATAACGTGTTATAATTCAGTAGGCTTATAACTACCTTTAGTGATTTGATTCTTGATTAAGAATACTAATAATGAAGTGTAAGAACAAAGATGATAATGGAGAGAAAGAAAGAAACACTTTGTAAGTGTGAGAAATGGTGCAAGTTTAATGCTTGCATTCATGGCTATTTATAGCAAAAATATCACAAGTTTAAGTAATACAATAATATTACTTTTGTGTATCAATAATTGACTATCCATTTATATATATATATATATATTTATATATTATAACATATATGATGGTTCTATGAATAAATTACAATTAGTTTGGTGGACCCTTACACCTCAATCAAGGGTTCTTTCATCGAGTGTTTGTTTTTCATTTTTTCCCCTTCCAGTTTTTCTTTTCGTATATTTTCTCTCAACTTTTTTATTTCATTTCTTAACTTATAATTTTTGTTTTTTTTAACTCCGTCAAAGTGATAGATCCTACAGTGAAACGCGTGTAATCAACCCAGGAGACTTAACCACCCACGCAATCATCTATTACAAACGAAGAATTCTGTAACCGATACAAGAAAAATGACGACTGTTAAGGCTCTAAAAGAGTACACAATGTGGAATGACCAAAAATTTAGCTAACTCAATCTGAGCTAGAAGGAGAATGGTCATAAAAACAATCAAACACATCCAATCAACAAACTATAAACATCCACATCTAACCTAAACAAATTAAGCAAACTACTAGCATACTCAAAGCACAACTCAGTAATAAGAACAACAAAAATTATTACACATGAAACCAAAAAACAATGATAACTAAGAGGGACCTTTGCCATTCATTTTATCCGGACGTGACGTCATTCCCTCGACTATAACACATGAAACCAAAAACCAAAGACAACTAAGAGGGATCTATGCCATTCCTTTTGTCCGAATGTGCCGTCATTCCCTCGACCTTATCATTATGAACCACTTTGCCGCTTCGAGAAGGAAATTTATATGTAATAAAATTCGACGGATTACTACTAATACGAATGCCCTCACAAGGTGGAATCACGCCCTCATCCACCAAGTCTGGAAACAAATCTTCTTTAAGTAGCTACCGAGGGACCCGTGTTAATGGCTTCCGAAGAACCTACTATATTATCATCCAAATACCCCACAACTTCTTCATGTCTTAACTTCAACCCTTTTTAACATTACCCTCTATAATAGCATTCGCGAAACTCGTTTTATTAGCATTCGAAGTACGTGCTTCATCTTCGTCTCTTAAAACCAAAACATCCTTCGACTTTTTAGCCTTTGCCTTCGCTTTTTAACTTTCGCTATTTTAGGAGAAGAAACTTCACCAACCCTCGTTAGTACTATATACTATAACAAAACTTATGACTTATGATGAATAATTATTATTCTATTATTATTATATATTATATATTATTATTATTATTATTAATTATTATTACATTATTATTATTATTATTATTATTATTATTATTATTATTATTATTATTATTATTATTATTATTATTATTATTATTATTATTATTATTATTCTATTATTCTATTATTCTATTATTACTATAATAATAATAATAATAATAATAATAATAATAATAATAATAATAATAATAATAATAATAATAATAATTTGTAACAATCGTCAACGTGATAATGAGTGAAACTATTTGCCGTAACCTCTTTAAAAATGTTTTCGTTTATTTTGTATAATTTGATTAAACTTTATAAGCTTTAATGGAGTCTGGCGACGTGATATACAGCGAATTCATTTGACGTAGCCTCTTTAAAAATGTTTATGTTTAATTTGTTTCAATTTTTTTTTTATAAACTCTATTGAAGTCTATATATATTTTTAGCTTATGTTTAATGGTTTGTATCAATCGTCGATGTCCGAATTGTAATTATAAAAACATGGAACGAATTATTATCCACAGCAACGCGCGGGGAATCATCCCCTCTTGTTTATATTAATCCTAATAGATTATTCTTTCCATTATATATAAACTTGTAAACAGAAGCCTACTAGCTGCCGCGCAGTTTAAACTTTTTACATAAGGGTAAAACTATCATCGTTTAAAATGTACCTATTATATAGAAGGAAACAATAAGTTGATATACAACGAAACAGAAAACATTACAAAGAAATACTGTAGGATCATGTTTAATGGATTAAAACGATTGTACGCTTAATATCGAGTGTGGAAACTTTAATATTAAGTTTTCCAACAAAATAAACATTAATATCCTATTGATTATAGTGATTTGATGAACATTGTTAGCTTAGAAATCGATAACAAGAGTTGCTAGATGTATGAGAACTTGTAGAACACAGAGAAAATGGCTATAGTTGTGCAAACATGTGTACCTCTTGAATGTAACCCGTAACTCTTATTTATATAAAAAAGATATTCATCCTTTAGGGATGACATCGGGTCGGGTTTGGGCCGGGTTTAGGTTATCCCAGACCCGAACCCGATTAGAAAAACCCGTCGAAAACACGGACCCGAACCCTTCGGGTTCCCATTTAGTTACTAATTAGTGGGTAATCGGGTTTCCCCACGGGTATTCAGGTCCACATTTACTTAAGAACTATTGGATAAATGAGTTATCCCACAGTTTTTCGAGTCTTTTTTCGGGTATACGAGCCGGGTAATCGGGTACACGAGTCGGATAATCGGGTAAACGAGCCAAGTGATCGGGTAAACAGGCTTGGTATATGGACTCGGGTGTTTTATCGGGTATACGGGGCGCGTAGTCGGGTTTGTATCTAAAACCATCTCCGCACCCGAACCCGCAAAAAAATTAAAACTATCCCCATACCCGACCCTAGACCCATTTACCCGGCCCAAAATATCGGATTTCGAGTTCTCCATAGGGTACGAGTTTTTTTTGCCATCCCTACATCCGTACGGACGTGTTTTATATCAGTACAGATGTCTCACTCATCCCTACAAGCGAGTGTCATCCGTACGTATGAAGAACTAATCTGTACGGATGATGTACAACTTTAATTCTAATATTTACGAACTTATACTCGATTAACTTATGCCTAATTAAAGATAAAAAATATATAGTAATCAAATAATAACCAAAGTCCAAGTTCATGTACATTCAATGTCCCAGATATAATGACTATACAAGGAGTAAACAGATTAAACAAGTTTTGAAGTTATTCGCCATATATAGTTTCTGCTATAGGGAATCGTGGGCTGTTGAGAAGAAAAAGGGCGGGAGTGATGACGATCAGAGAGGGCTCGATGGTCTTTTAGGTTTTACATAATACCAGATGGATATGAACGGTTGATTTGGGGATTTAAATAGGGTATATTTGATATTTTATTATTTAAATGGGGAAATAAGTAATAATAAAGATTACCATGGATAAATACGATAAAAACTCCCAAGTACGTGTGATTAATTGAATATATTATGTTTTAAATTTGTAAAAACAAAAACTACCAAATGATAGAAGTGGAATATTCGAATCCTATATAAGAGGTTAGGGGTTTGACTCTCAGTCGATGCAAAATTTCTCTTGTTCTTACCCGTCTATCTCATGGGCCTCGGAGGTTGCGAACGTCTTGCATTCGAACCTCACTCGAGGGGATTTTACCACACGTGATGTCTGTTTGCATTCATCGTGAGGGTTTCTTCCTGAGGGAAGGTAGTATTGTAATAGTTTCACTAAGGAAATGATCAAATGTGTGGGTTTCAACATCGCGTTTGAGCCTCTATCAGTTGCTTCTAAGTGCCTTTAAAAAAAGAGAGTTCATTAAATAGTTTGATTGAGTTTGTATATTTAAAACTTGAGTAGTTTCTTATGAGGTATTTGACTTTTATTCCAACACTTTAGACTATTTCCAACAGCACGTGTTCGAAGGTGTCATAACCCGTCCTTAACCATAAGAACGCGTTAGATAACGTATGATTTCATTGCGAGGTATTGACCTCTATATGAGACATTTTTGAAAGAAAACTGCATATATTATACATTACAAACCATAACCATTATTTTTGTTACAAGCTTTAGACAATAAAAAGAAGATTAACGTTTAGCGATAATCTTCGACTTACAAACTTTACAAATAATGATAACAACACGATTTCGACCATAAGTTACAATACAACTCCTCGGATATGCAGTTTTATTTTTGACACAAATATGAGTACGCAAGATCCTGCTAAGGTTCAACATGATGTAGCGGAAGCCTTAGAAATCACCTGAGAATAGACATGTTTTAAAAGGTCAACATAAAGTTGGTGAGATATAGGTTTAATGCCGGCAGCAATATATATATAGACCACAAGATTTCGTATATAAACAGTTTAATAAAAGTATTCTAAGTGGTTGAGCACTTGGTAACCATACTTAACATTTTCACGTCGCATATTCCCTTTAATATGAAATCTTACTACACCGTACCAAGTGTAGTCACAAAACGAAGTACTGTGCAACCGTTGAATACTGGTCGTCCAGTCCGGTTGGGGTTGTCAGGCCCGATAGATCTATCAACAGGATTCGCGTTTACAATACCGCTGTAAATATTAGTTACCAAGCTACAGGGAAGTATGCCAGTGGTACAACTCAACGTAGAACATATTTTTCAGTTACTTGTGTCCATATCGTAAAACATAAAATACATGTATTCTCATCCCGAAATATTTAGAGTTTAAAAGTGGGACTATATACTCACTCTTGTCTTGATGATATATATAATTTGACTCGGTCTTCCGGTTGATATCACGAACCTATCCATATATAATATATCAATATGTTTTCATTTTAAAACAAACGTTATATATATATATACTTGTTATACTTTTAATATTTTGAATATTTCCTTAGTCCGTAGTTAGCATTTCGATGTTAGTAATTCAATTTTAATGGTTCATTTTTAGATGTTTAATATACCCGCAATAAACAAAACCCCCAACGAAATAAATAAAACCCCATCGTATATGTATTGGTTGAGATTAATCTTGACCCATGGTACCGGTGTTGTCAAATGACGTGTTGCGTACATAAAGTACCGGTGTTGTCAAATGACGTGTTGCGTACAATCATGGGATCTTATGATTAATCTTCTCGTGTTGCTTACGGGTGATCCTGAACCATATGAAATTGAATTATGAGTACATATATATAAAATATCATGTTATCTTATAAAGATGTGATTTTATGTAAATTTTTCCAATGAATCCCGAAGTCAATTAAGTCTTGGATAACCAATTTTGTTTCGGTCATAGTTTCTTCGTTACAAGTCCGTTTTCGTTGATTCAAATTGCCATCTTCTTGGATCGAGTTCTTCTTTAAGACTATGAACTGTAAATACCTTGGTTTGTATTCAAAATCATACGGCATAGGTGAAAGTTTAGTGAAACATATGAAGTTAAACATTTTTGTTACAACAAAATCATTTAATGACCATTTTCCAAAAATACTTATACTTTGAAAAACCAAGTTTTACCTTGTTAAATCAACATATAAATAAGTTATGTTACATGTCTTGAAGTATTTTAAAAGTTAAATTAGAAGGATCTATTTAGTTTGCAAACAAGTTTGAAAACATTCAAACTATGTTCTTGTTGTTAAACTTGTATACCACAAAATATGATAGTTATATATATATGAATCAAATAAGGTTATGAACATAGATTCTACCTCAAGTTCCTTGGATGAAGTTGCTGTAAAAGAGAAGTAAGAAGCTAGAATCAAAAGGGTGATAGAAGTGGATGAAAGATTGGAAGTAAGTTGGTGTTCTTGGAGGGTTTTCTTGAAGTGTTTTTGTATGGTTTTCTTATGGTGTTTTAGTATGATTTTTGAAGCTAGATCTTCTTGATAAGTTGCTGTAGTGTTATGGAGTTTAGAGTTCTTGAAAGAGTGTGTGTTTTTGCTAAGATAATTGAAGTAAAAGTGAAACAAAGTGATGATACATATAGAGCTAAAAAAACGTGGCCATGTAAGGGTTAAGGACAAAATTTCAAGTTATGATTTCATGTATCTAGCCTTATTTGCATCCAAGTTCAATTACCTAGCTCTAAGGGCAGTAACAAGAGTAGGTTTGGTGGTGATTTGATGTGTATTTACTATTAGTAAATACGTATAGAAGCTAGGTATGATACAAGTATAAATACTCTAGGTATACGTATAGAAATTTTGTGAAAAATGGAATGAGGATTCAAATATAGCTATCTTTTGTGAATACACTTATATGGTTTTATGTATTTAAGTCTTTAAAAGTGATTAAATACATTACTTATACAATATATGTATAAACATTATATGTCTTAAGTATTTATGTCAAATAACGTTACATATAGTTATCGTTTTGAAAACTTAAGTTAGTAGTTTCAAAATACACATATAACTTGTTGTTATTAATACAAAATGAGATATTAAAACATTTATTAATCATGTTAAATATGTATATATACATTTATATACACAAACGTATAATTATCATATATTGTATAGTTCGTGATATCATCGGTCAAACTAGACGGTCAAACGTTGTGTAAAACTCTTTTCGGAAATATAAGTCTCGACAATTTGGATTGCTTATCATGTTGGCAAGGTTTAATTTATGTAAATATTAATCTTATAAGTATAGTATGATCGAAAAAGTGCGGGTCGTTACATTACCTCCCCGTTAAATAAATTTCGTCCCGAAATTTTAAAATTGTACCTATTTTGCGTCATCGAGAAACAAGTGCGGATACTTTCGTTTCATCTGATCCTCTCGTTCCCAAGTAAACTCGGGACCTCTTCTAGCATTCCAACGAACCTTAACAATCGGTATATTGCTCTGTTTGAGCTGTTTAACTTCACGGTCCATGATTTCGATTGGTTCTTCGACGAATTGTAGTTTCTCGTCGACATGGATTTCTTCAAGAGGAATGGTGAGGTCTTCCTTTGCAAGACACTTCTTAAGGTTTGAGACGTGAAAGGTATTATGTACTCCGGCGAGTTGTTGCGGTAACTCGAGTCGATAAGCTACCGGTCCAATGCGTTCGATGATCTTGAACGGGCCTACATATCTTGGGTTCAGTTTACCTCTTTTACCGAAACGTATTACACCTTTCCAAGGTGACACCTTTAGCATAACCATGTCCCCGACCTGAAACTCTAATGGTTTCCTTCGGACATCGGCGTAGCTCTTTTGGCGACTGCGGGCTGTTTTTAATCTCTCCTTGATTTGCACTATCTTCTCAGTCGTTTCATGTATGATCTCGGGACCAGTTAATTGTCGATCTCCTACTTCATTCCAACAGATAGGAGATCTACACTTCCTTCCGTACAATGCTTCGAATGGTGCAGCTTTAATGCTCGCATGATAACTATTATTATACGAGAATTCTGCTAATGGTAGATACTTATCCCATCCGTTTCCAAAATCGATCACACATGCCCTGAGCATGTCTTCAAGAGTCTGAATTGTTCTTTCACTCTGCCCGTCCGTTTGCGGATGATATGCGGTACTCATATCCAAACGAGTTCCTAGTGCCTCCTGTAGTGATTGCCAAAACTTTGAGGTAAATCTACTATCACGATCGGATATAATTGAAATAGGTATTCCATGCCTTGAAACAACTTCCTTTATATACAATCGTAATAGTTTCTCCATTCTATCTGTTTCCTTTATAGGCAAGAAATGTGCAGATTTGGTAAGACGATCAACAATTACCCAAATGGTGTCGTATCCCCAGGCAGTCTTTGGTAACTTCGTGATGAAATCCATGGTAATACCGTCCCATTTCCATTCTGGAATTTCTGGTTGTTGAAGTAACCCTGACGGCTTCTGGTGTTCTGCTTTGACTTTGGAACAAGTTAAACATTCCCCAACATATGTTGCAACGTCTGTCTTCAAATTAGGCCACCAATAATGCGTCTTAAGATCTTGGTACATCTTTCCAACTCCAGGATGTATCGAATATCTTGTCTTATGTGCCTCGTTCAATATCAACTTCCTTAATCCACCCAACTTCGGTACCCAAATACGATTTGCAAAATATCGAATTCCATCTTCCCGCATAACGAGTTGCTTCTCATACTTCTTCATTATTTCATTTCCTTTATTTTCTTTAGTAAGTGCTTCTCGTTGAACTTCTTTGATTTGTGAGTTGAGATTCATGCGAATTTTTATATTCATTGCTCGAACTCGAATTGGTTCTCGTTCCTTTCTGCTTAAAGCATCGGCCACCACGTTCGCCTTTCCGGGATGATAACGAATTTCACAATCATAGTCGTTTATTAACTCGACCCACCTACGTTGCCTCATGTTCAATTGTTTCTGATCAAAAATATGTTGAAGGCTTTTATGATCAGTAAACACAGTGAATTTAACCCCATACAAGTAGTGTCTCCACATCTTCAATGCAAACACGACTGCTCCCAATTCTAGATCATGCGTCGTATAATTTCGCTCGTGAATCTTCAATTGTCGGGATGCAAATGCAATAACTTTCTTCCGTTGCATAAGAACACAACCAAAACCTTGTCGCGAAGCGTCACAATATATTTCAAAATCATCGTTCCCTTCTGGTAACGATAATATAGGCGCCGTAGTTAACTTCTTCTTCAGTATTTGAAATGCGTTCTCCTGCTCCGAGGTCCATTCATATTTCTTCCCTTTTTGCGTTAACGCTGTCAACGGCTTAGCTATTCGGGAAAAATCTTGAATAAACCTTCTATAATAACCGGCTAAACCCAAAAATTGGCGTATCTATGTTGGTGTATTAGGAGTCTCCCATTTTTCAATAGCTTCAGTTTTTGCTGGATCAACCTGAATTCCTTCGCTATTAACAACGTGACCAAGAAATTGCACTTCTTTCAACCAGAAAGCACACTTAGAAAATTTAGCATAAAGTTGTTCTTTTCTCAACAACTCCAGTATCAACCTTAAATGCTCTTCATGCTCTTGCTCACTCTTGGAATAGATAAGAATATCATCAATGAAAACGATAACAAACTTATCTAAATACGGACTACAAACTCGATTCATGAGGTCCATGAATACAGCTGGCGCATTCGTCAATCCAAACGGCATAACCAAAAATTCGTAATGACCATAACGTGTCCGAAAAGCAGTTTTCGGAATATCCTCTTCTTTGACGCGTAGTTGATGATAGCCCGATCTTAAGTCGATTTTCGAATAAACACATGATCCTTGCAATTGATCAAATAAGTCATCAATTCTCGGTAGTGGATACCGATTCTTGATAGTTAACTTATTTAATTCACGATAGTCTATACACATCCTAAAAGATCCATCTTTCTTCTTAACAAACAAAATTGGAGCTCCCCACGGTGAAGTACTCGGTCGTATGAATCCACGGTCCAGTAATTCTTTTAACTGACTTTGAAGTTCTTTTAACTCGGACGGTGCAAGTCTATATGGAGCACGAGCCACTGGTGCAGCTCCTGGTACTAAATCTATTTGAAATTCTACCGATCTAAATGGAGGTAATCCCGGCAATTCTTCCGGAAAAACTTCAGGAAAATCTCTTGCCACAGGCACGTCGTTGATGCACTTTTCTTTCTTTTCGACTTTATTAACATGTGCTAAAATAGCGTAACATCCCTTTTCTAAACACTTCTTGGCTTTCAAACAGCTAATGAGTTTTAGCTTTGAATTACCCTTCTCTCCATAAATCATCACCGGTATTTTATCCTTACCAGGAATACGAATTGCCTTCTTAGCACAAACAACTTCCGCTCCAATTTTGGACATCCAGTCCATGCCGACTATTACATCAAAACCTCCTAATTCTACGGGTATTAAGTCGATTTTAAACGTTTCTCCGGCTAGATTTATTTCACAACCACTACAAATTTTATCGGCTTTAATTAGTTTACCATTAGCTAACTCAATCAAGTACTTAGCATCTAGAGGTAATGATGAACAATTCAATTTAGTGTAAAAATTTCTACACACATAACTTCTATCGGCGCCAGTATCAAATAAAATAGATGCTGATAAGTTATTAATGGTAAACGTACCCGTAACAAGCTCCGGGTCTTCTCGTGCCTCTCTAGCATTAATAACAAACGCTCTTCCACGTGCAGGTCCGCCATTCTGATTCGGGCACTGGCTCTTATAATGACCTTGTTTTCCACACCCAAAACAAGTAATGTTAGCCAAAGCAGTTCTATTTGCGTTGGTGGCAGGAGTCTTGTTACCATTTGCATTTGTAACGAGAGCCTTACAATCTTCAGCAAGATGTCCCTGTCGATTGCATTTGGTGCACAACACACTACAGTAACCAAAGTGATGTTTGTGACAACGGTTGCATAAAGGACTTTGTCCTTTGTAACCAAAGCCTGAACCGCTACCCGCACCTTTCGGGGTTTCTGGTTTCTTAAAAGATTGCTGTTGGTAACCTCGATCATAATTTCCGTTCCACTTCCTTTTGTTACTCGATACCTTCACCTCAGTAGTGAATGCTTTCTTATCCAGAATGACCTGATCCATTAACTCGTTCGCCATGGTTATAGCTTCATGAATTGTCTTAGGTTTCGACGCCGTAACGTTTGCCTTGACCTTTTTGGGCAAACCACCTTTGTACATTTCAATCTTCCGTGCTTCGGTTGGAACCAATTCAGGACATAGTAAAACCAATTCCATGAATCGCTGATTGTAGTTGGTGATTTCAGTACCAACCACCTTCAAACTTCGTAACTCATCTTCTAACTTAATAACCTCATTCCTTGGACAATACTCGGTGATTATCATTGCTTTGAATTCTTCCCATGGAGTATCATAAGCTACATCTCCTCCTACCGCCTTCACATAATTCTTCCACCATGTGAGTGCACTATCTTGTAAAGTACACGATGCAAACTTGGTCATGTCTTTTTCATCACAACCACTGATTTTGAACACCGTCTCCATCTTTTCTATCCATCGGGTTAAACCGATCGGTCCTTCCGTTCCACTGAATGATGAGGGCTTGCAAGCTTGAAACATCTTGTAGGAGCATCCTACACGAGGATTTGGGTTAACTGCAGCAGCTCTTGCAGCCTCAACCCATAACATTCTGTCGTTCACTCGCTGGTTGATGAGTTCCTCGAGTTCTTGTTCCGTCATTCGATTCAATCGCGCCATTTCCTAATGAAAGAAAATAATTATTCACATGGAATATTATAGATGTAGTGTGTATTTATAGTACATTTATAGCTTGTTAATAATATGAACCAGGTATTATTATAAAAGCCTTTTCTTCTTATTAGCGTTTTATAATTATATCTAGGGTAGTACCTACCCGTTAATGTTCATACTTAATAGCTTAGTACAGAACCAATTACTACAATCTAAATAATACTTAACCATGGAAAATTATTGCATTTCATACTTCGCTATTTTACATATGCTTATCTTACATCGAACATTAAACAAACCACACTAATAATATTATACAAAACATTATTTGATTCCATGGTTTAATTCGGCAGCGCATCGTTTGATCTATTTCCCAAAACATTTATGTCCAGGGAATCCCCCAACGCGAATCCTAGCTGTCTCCCTACGTTTTGGCTGAGGAGCCGAAAAACTAGACGCCGGGATAGCACTAATAGGAATAGCGGGGATAGGGGTGGTAGTGTTTAGTGGAGTTGGTGCCACATCATCCTTACTAAACTCGGGATTTGAATTTTCTAATTCATTAGCCTTTCGTTTCTTTCCTAGTTCGAACTCGTCTTTTGTAATTTCCTGTATTTCTTCCTCGGGTTCACTTTCCTCCTCGGGTTCACTTTCCTCCTCGGGTTCACTTTCCGATATTTCTATAGTTGGTTCATCCGGAAATTGTGAGTCTTCTCCAAAAATACCACTTTCGTCATCGGATATGTTAATGACTGAAACACAATCTGAAGGTTCTGATTCGGAGTCGCTGAATGTGATAATAAGTTTCGAGCCCGACATCTATCACACAACAACTAACCCATTAGTACTTACATAATATTTACACATAAATTTTAACCAACAGTGATAAGCAATGGTTTTTAAAATCAGACCCGGTCAAAGTCCAGACTTTACTAATGTATCCTAACGACTTCTCGGTTAGACACACTAATGCAAACCTGGTTCGCTAAGACCAACGCTCTGATACCACATGTCATAACCCGTCCTTAACCATAAGAACGCGTTAGATAACGTATGATTTCATTGCGAGGTATTGACCTCTATATGAGACATTTTTGAAAGAAAACTGCATATATTATACATTACAAACCATAACCATTATTTTTGTTACAAGCTTTAGACAATAAAAAGAAGATTAACGTTTAGCGATAATCTTCGACTTACAAACTTTACAAATAATGATAACAACACGATTTCGACCATAAGTTACAATACAACTACTCGGATATGCAGTTTTATTTTTGACACAAATATGAGTACGCAAGATCCTGCTAAGGTTCAACATGATGTAGCGGAAGCCTTAGAAATCACCTGAGAATAGACATGTTTTAAAAGGTCAACATAAAGTTGGTGAGATATAGGTTTAATGCCGGCAGCAATATATATATAGACCACAAGATTTCGTATATAAACAGTTTAATAAAAGTATTCTAAGTGGTTGAGCACTTGGTAACCATACTTAACATTTTCACGTCGCATATTCCCTTTAATATGAAATCTTACTACACCGTACCAAGTGTAGTCACAAAACGAAGTACTGTGCAACCGTTGAATACTGGTCGTCCAGTCCGGTTGGGGTTGTCAGGCCCGATAGATCTATCAACAGGATTCGCGTTTACAATACCGCTGTAAATATTAGTTACCAAGCTACAGGGAAGTATGCCAGTGGTACAACTCAACGTAGAACATATTTTTCAGTTACTTGTGTCCATATCGTAAAACATAAAATACATGTATTCTCATCCCGAAATATTTAGAGTTTAAAAGTGGGACTATATACTCACTCTTGTCTTGATGATATATATAATTTGACTCGGTCTTCCGGTTGATATCACGAACCTATCCATATATAATATATCAATATGTTTTCATTTTAAAACAAACGTTATATATATATATACTTGTTATACTTTTAATATTTTGAATATTTCCTTAGTCCGTAGTTAGCATTTCGATGTTAGTAATTCAATTTTAATGGTTCATTTTTAGATGTTTAATATACCCGCAATAAACAAAACCCCCAACGAAATAAATAAAACCCCATCGTATATGTATTGGTTGAGATTAATCTTGACCCATGGTACCGGTGTTGTCAAATGACGTGTTGCGTACATAAAGTACCGGTGTTGTCAAATGACGTGTTGCGTACAATCATGGGATCTTATGATTAATCTTCTCGTGTTGCTTACGGGTGATCCTGAACCATATGAAATTGAATTATGAGTACATATATATAAAATATCATGTTATCTTATAAAGATGTGATTTTATGTAAATTTTTCCAATGAATCCCGAAGTCAATTAAGTCTTGGATAACCAATTTTGTTTCGGTCATAGTTTCTTCGTTACAAGTCCGTTTTCGTTGATTCAAATTGCCATCTTCTTGGATCGAGTTCTTCTTTAAGACTATGAACTGTAAATACCTTGGTTTGTATTCAAAATCATACGGCATAGGTGAAAGTTTAGTGAAACATATGAAGTTAAACATTTTTGTTACAACAAAATCATTTAATGACCATTTTCCAAAAATACTTATACTTTGAAAAACCAAGTTTTACCTTGTTAAATCAACATATAAATAAGTTATGTTACATGTCTTGAAGTATTTTAAAAGTTAAATTAGAAGGATCTATTTAGTTTGCAAACAAGTTTGAAAACATTCAAACTATGTTCTTGTTGTTAAACTTGTATACCACAAAATATGATAGTTATATATATATGAATCAAATAAGGTTATGAACATAGATTCTACCTCAAGTTCCTTGGATGAAGTTGCTGTAAAAGAGAAGTAAGAAGCTAGAATCAAAAGGGTGATAGAAGTGGATGAAAGATTGGAAGTAAGTTGGTGTTCTTGGAGGGTTTTCTTGAAGTGTTTTTGTATGGTTTTCTTATGGTGTTTTAGTATGATTTTTGAAGCTAGATCTTCTTGATAAGTTGCTATAGTGTTATGGAGTTTAGAGTTCTTGAAAGAGTGTGTGTTTTTGCTAAGATAATTGAAGTAAAAGTGAAACAAAGTGATGATACATATAGAGCTAAAAAAACGTGGCCATGTAAGGGTTAAGGACAAAATTTCAAGTTATGATTTCATGTATCTAGCCTTATTTGCATCCAAGTTCAATTACCTAGCTCTAAGGGCAGTAACAAGAGTAGGTTTGGTGGTGATTTGATGTGTATTTACTATTAGTAAATACGTATAGAAGCTAGGTATGATACAAGTATAAATACTCTAGGTATACGTATAGAAATTTTGTGAAAAATGGAATGAGGATTCAAATATAGCTATCTTTTGTGAATACACTTATATGGTTTTATGTATTTAAGTCTTTAAAAGTGATTAAATACATTACTTATACAATATATGTATAAACATTATATGTCTTAAGTATTTATGTCAAATAACGTTACATATAGTTATCGTTTTGAAAACTTAAGTTAGTAGTTTCAAAATACACATATAACTTGTTGTTATTAATACAAAATGAGATATTAAAACATTTATTAATCATGTTAAATATGTATATATACATTTATATACACAAACGTATAATTATCATATATTGTATAGTTCGTGATATCATCGGTCAAACTAGACGGTCAAACGTTGTGTAAAACTCTTTTCGGAAATATAAGTCTCGATAATTTGGATTGCTTATCATGTTGGCAAGGTTTAATTTATGTAAATATTAATCTTATAAGTATAGTATGATCGAAAAAGTGCGGGTCGTTACAGAAGGAGTCATCAAATCCATCATCCGAGGGCGCCGATGGCAATGTCCCCGGTCTCGGCCGCCCTCGGTTTACTCGTTCTCACAATTTTCATATCATAGCATATTTCAGGACGAGTTTGGTTGGTGTTTGGTTTAATTTTAACGGCTATATAGCCGTTGAAAACTTTTTTTTTTCCAATACCTCCACTATATATATAACCTATCCCATATCAACATAAATCACATTTTTACTCTCATCTCAACATATATCACAATTTTAAACCTCAATATTACTCAACAATCACCAATGCCTCCAAAATTGGATGTCTCACAAAATTTGCAATAGATGTTGCAAGTTTGGATTTCGGTAATGTCGCACTCGATTTGCTTGATATCATAGATCAAGAAGAAGAAGAAGAAATTGTCCAACCGATCCCAAGAGCGCCTAGAAGAGTTTATTAAGAGACCGGGAGGGAACCAGTATGCGATTATGTAATGATTATTTTTTCGTTAATCCCATTTTTCCCGGGGATTATTTTCACAGACGTTATAGAATGAGTGGGCAACTGTTCATACGCATATGCCAAGGTATAATTAATTATTCTCAAGAACCTATTTCGGATTATTTCTTATATTTTCGTCAAAGGCGGGATGCTACCGGGTTGCTTGGTTTCAATGTTATTCAAAAATGCACATCCGCAATACGACAATTAGCGTACTGTACTGCACCTGATGCTTTTGATGAGTACTTACATATGTGTCAACAAACGTCATATGATTGTTTGAATAATTTTTGTAAAAGTGTATTTCATTTGTACGCTAATGAATATTTGAGAAAACCGACTCCACAAGACGTACAACGTCTTGTAAACGCGCATGCTGAAATACACGGTTTTCCGGGCATGTTGGGTAGTCTAGATTGCATGCATTGGGCATGGAAAAATTTCCCATATAGATACAAAGGTCATTATACAAGAGGCGATCATGGATACCCAACAATCATGTTAGAAGCGGTTGCATCGTATGACTTATGATTTGACACGCTTACTTTAGACCCGCCGGTTCAAACAACGACATCAATGTGCTTAATCAATATGATTTATTTAACGATCTACTTCAAGACACGGTACCTGCGTGTAATTTTTCGGGTAGTGGGTGTAATTTCAATAAAAGTTATTATTTAACCGATGAGATATATCCTGAATGGGCGACTTTGGTTGAGCCTTTCAAAAGTCCACCTATACTCGAGGCAGCAAAATTTAAGAGGTTTTAAGAAGCTGCCCAAAAAGATATTGAACGGGCCTTCGGAGTGCTTCAAGGTCGTTGGGCAATAATTAAAAACCCTTTCCGACAATTCTATACTGAAAGAATTTGAAGAATTATGCACACTTGTGTTATATTACACAATATGATCACCGAGGACAACAGAAGGGCAATGTGCGACCTTGAAGAAAATTGTAGGCCCGCTTGTCGTCCAAGAAGATTCGTTGAGGAAAGGGTTCAAGCGCACATTCGAGCTAATAAAGAATTGCGAGATTCGAACATTCATCATCTTCTACGACAAAAGCTCATCGAACACATTTGGAATCTTTCGGCGAATTTTCGTATTCGACACGTACCAGAAGTGGGACCTTCCGGTACAACCGCTAATGATGAGGCAAGACGAAGATGAAGACGAAGATGACAAAGAAAACGAAGAAGAAGAAGAAGAAGAAGAAGAAGAAGAAGAAGAAGAAGAAGAAGAAGAAGAAGAAGAAGAAGAAGACGAGGACGACGATTGTGATGAAGATGATGAGTAGTTTGCTAGTTTTTGATTTATGTTTAAGTTTATGTAATTTTTAATTTATGTTCAAGTTTATGTCGTTTTTTTTTTTTCAAAAAATGTAACCGTATGTGTGTTGTTTAATAAATGTGATGTTCAAAAACAATTATTTATTTGTTAGTTAAATATAATATTAATTTTAATATTAATAATAATAAATAATAATAATAATAATAATAATAATAATAATAATAATAATAATAATATAATAATAATAATAATAATAATAATAATAATAATAATAATAATAATAATAATAATAATAATAATAATAATAAAATTTGACGAAGTATGTCAAGGTTGACAATGGTGTGTTATGGCCTTATGGGAGTGTTATGGGAGGAAGTGGTGAAGAATGAGGAAAGAGAAAGCTGACGTGGCGTTGAGGAAGTGTTGAGGAAGACGTCATGGTAGTGGGAAAGGTTGATACGCAACACATATATACCACTATTATTATATACATATACACCTTCATTAATTTGAAATCGTTATTTTTTTTTTTTTTTTTACATGTGTCTAGTCTATAAAGAAGTGGATATGCAAAACACACAATAACATTGTGTCAAATTAAATTACCTTTTCATGAACATGGTGATGATTAGCAAGCTTTTAAAATTTGGTAGAAGACAACTTCACACAATAGTATCAAGAGATACAATCAAACCTTCTTCTCCAACTCCATCTCATCTCAAAACATATAATCTTTCCTTGCTCGATCAATTCGCTATAAATGCGTTTGTCCCGGTCATAGCTTTATATCCAAGCTCAAGCTCGAACATGTATCGTAGTTACCATGAAAAAACGCTAGAGTTGAAGAACTCCTTATCACAAACATTAACTCGTTTCTATCCTTTTGCCGGTCGGATGATAAAAACTGACCCCACCTTTGTTGATTGCAATGATGAAGGTGTTATGTTCATTGAAGCAACTAATACTAGCTCACTATCAGATTTTCTTCAACAATCAGAGCATAATGATCTTGATCAACTATTTCCAGAGGATTTGATATGGTTCAAATCGAATTACAAAAAAGACGAAAATAATAGCATGATCATATGCCCATTAGCAGTTCAAGTTAGCCATTTTGCTTGTGGAGGTGTAGCGGTAGCAACTTCTTTATCACACAAAATTGGAGACGCAAACAGTTCGCTACATTTCATCAAACACTGGGCCGCTGTTAATCATAAAAACGCGACATCACCCATCATTAATCCACATTTTATTTCATACGAACGTAGAACAGGTAAGGTGCTAACCACTTCTGAGTACCCTCTACATAGTGATTATGTAACAAAAACTTTTTCTTTTTCAAACACAAAAATAAATGACCTCAAAACAAAGGTGACAACCATGACCATGGACTCTAAACAACCTATTGTGAACCCGACCCGAATTGAAGCCCTTACATGGCTTTTATACAAGTGTGAATTAGCAGCATGTAACAAAACAAAGTCTTTAGCTTTCAAGGAAAATATATTTCTGTATCCAATAAATTTGAGAAGCAAGTTAATAGAGAAATTGCCTGAAACAAGTATCGGGAATTTTCTCGGTCATGTTATGTTTCC